>NC_083714.1:165128146-165440893 GCF_033118175.1 Dama dama | reverse complement strand
AGTGGTTTTGCTGAAGGGGGCGGAGAAGGCAATGGCAGCCCACTCCAGTCCTCTTGCCTGGAGAATCCCATGGACGGAGGAGCCTGGTGGGCTGCAGTCCATGAGGTCGCGAAGAGTCAGACACGAGTGAGCGACTTCCCTTTCACTTTTCACTTTCCTGCATTGGAGAAGGAAATGGCAACCCACTCCAGTGTTCTTGCCTGGAGAATCCCAGGGACGGGGGAGCCTGGTGGGCTGACGTCTATGGGGTCACACAGAGTCGGACACGACTGAAGTGACTTAGCCGCAGCAGTAGCAGCTGAAGGGGGAGTTCATGCAATCAAGCATATATATTTTTTGCAGAAGGTCTCTGCTAGTCGCGGGGAGCAGACATCACCATGAAGCATTTCAGTGTTTGTCTAGCTATGAGAAGATGCAAGCGTTGGGCTCATAAAACGGGCTCCTGAGAATATCTAACTATCTGCAGACCTGTCCTGCCAGTTTTTTGGGTTTTTTTTTTTTCCTCCAGAGCACAGAGTGTCTCATCTCTGCTCTCCACCCGGAACTCCTTGGAGGGGAGGATTGAAGGTCGGCAGCTGCAGAAGCAGCTGGTTTAATGCTTGTAGAGGTAGATGAAGTTTCGAAAGCATGAGTCGCTCAGTCGTGCCCGACTCTCTGCGACCCCGTGGACTGGAGCCCGCCAGGCTCCTCTGTCCGTGGGATTCTCCAGGCAGGAATACTGGAGTGGCCTCCTCTAAAAATACTGCCGCGCCCTCCTCCAGGGGATCTTCCCGACCCAAGGGTCGGACCCAGTTCTGCACTGCAGGCGGATTCTTCAGCATCTGAGTCAGCAGGAAAGCCCCCTTACAGTTCAGCTGTGCTCCAAGGCCCGCCTTCTGCGTCTTTTGGAGCCTCTGTAATTCTCAGAATGTCCCTACTCGACAGACTTCTGTTTTCCCGCAGCGTGTTCTCAGCCCCGGCCGCTGCAGCCAGCCTCCCCCACCACGGGACCCCTGCCAGCGTCTTTCCTGTGAGCTCAGCAATCAGGCAGGCTCTCTCAGATGCCCCGGAAGGAAGCCTGGCACGTGCAGAATAAAGCTTGTGTGCTCTGCAAAGCCACGGGGAGACTTGGCTCACGGGGAGACCCTCCTGCAGGGCGTGTGGGGGTCCACTCGCGACGTCTCTGTCACCAGGCGACCGCCCGCCCGCGTCCCACTTGGGCGTCCTGGGCTCAGACTCCCCCCCCCCCCCGCCGGCCCCGGAGACAAGGGGAGACCCTGAGCGCCTGCTGCAAGGCGCTGCAAGGCATCGCGGCTCTCGGGACACGACCACGGGCTGTGGGGACGGGAACACATGTCATGTTTTAACACCGAGGACTGATCTTAAACAAAAGCCTTGTCACTTCCTGTGGCTGCCAGAACCAGTGACCACAAGCTGGGGGGCTTAAAGCCACAGACATCCGTCCTCCCGGAGCCCCGGGGACCAGATGTCTGCGGTTAAGGTGTCCCAGGCTCAATTCCCTCTGGAGGCTCCAGGGGAGGGTCCTTCCCACCTCTTCCAGCTTCTGGGAACTCCAGGCGTCCATCCCTAAGCCAGTGGCCGCCTCCCTCCCATCTCCGCCTCTGTCTCCACGTGGCTTCTCCTCTGTGTCCCTGTCTCTCCTCTTCTGTGTCTTATAAGGACCCTGTCCCTGGGTTTAGGGCCACCCCACATCCGGGAGGGCCTCATCTCAGACCCTTCACTCCATCACTTCTGCAGAGACCCCGTTTCAAAGCAAGCTCCCTTTCCCGGGCTTCAGGACTCTCGTGGATCCCTGGGGCCACCGTTCGGCTCAGCATAGCATCTTATGATGTCACAGGGTTGCCTCCTTCTCGTGAGAATAAAAATAACTGCCCAGGCGGTCGTTCAGCACCACTGAGACACTTGGGGACCGTGGAATAGCCCTGAAAATATGTGCCATCCACAGAAAACTGGTCCGTCTGGAATTGTGGCCTTCAAGGCTGCATAAATCTCCCTGCCTTTTAACAGCAGAGAGTATGGATTCCTCCAGGCTGCTCAAGACTGGGCACACAGCATCACTGCCGTCTCTGCACCCGAGACAACGAATGTTCAGTTCAGTTCAGTTCCGTCGCTCACTCGTGTCTGACTCTTTGCGACCCCATGGACCGCAGCACGCCAGGCCTCCCTGTCCATCACCAACTCCCGGAGTTTACTCAACCTCATCTCCATTGACTCGGTGATGCATCCAACCATCTCATCCTCTGTCGTCCCCTTCTCCTTCCTCCGTCAATGGTTTCTGTTCAAAGACAGTGAATGAAGGTTCTGGAAAGACTTTCCTGGGCATTTCCTAAGTACATCCGCACAGTCTATTTATATTGTCCACAGTCTAAGATTGCAAGCCATCCTGTGATTTTTTTTTTAAGATTTTTTTTTTTGGTGGATCATTATATTTTTTTTAATGTCTCTCCGTTTTTTTTTTTTTTGTTTTTTTTTTTGGACTTTGAAATTTTTATTTTGTATTGGAGTATAGCTGATGAACAATGCGGTGATGGTTTCAGGTGGACAACAAAGGGACTCAGCCACACATACACACGCATCCATTCTCCCCCAGACTCCCCTCCCATCCCGGCTGCCACGTGACATGGAGCAGACTTCCCTGTGCTGTCCAGCAGGGCCTTGCTGGTTCTCCATGGTAAAGACAGCAGTGTGTCCACGTCCATCCCAGACTCCCTGACTATCCCTTCCCCCATCCTTCCCCCTGGTGACCATCAGGTTATTACAGAGTATTGAGCAGAGTTCCCTGGGCTGTCCAGCAGGTCCTTGCTGGTTCTCCATGGTAAAGACAGCAGTGTGTCCACGTCCATCCCAGAGTCCCTGACTGTCCCTTCCCCCATCCTTCCCCCTGGTGACCATAAGGTTATTACAGAGTATTGAGCAGACTTCCCTGCGCTGTCCAGCAGGTCCTTGCTGGTTCTCCATGGTAAAGACAGCAGTGTGTCCACGTCCATCCCAGAGTCCCTGACTGTCCCTTCCCCCATCCTTCCCCCTGGGAACCATCAGGTTATTACAGAGTGTTGAGCAGAGTTCCCCGTGCTGTCCAGCAGGTCCTTGCTGGTTCTCCATGTTAAACACAGCCGTGTGTCCACGTCCATCCCAGACTCCCTGACTGTCCCTTCTCCCCATCTTCCCACCCCCTCATAACAATGAGTTGGTTTTGTAAGTCTGTGAATCTCTTCTTTCTGTTTTGTAAGTCACTTTGCGTCATTTCTTTCCAGGTTTCTCATGTAAGGGAAGTCACACGATATTTCTCCTTCTCTGTCTGAGTTACTTCACTCAGTACGACACTCTCTCGGTCCCCCTGGGTTGCTGCAGATGGCATTATTTCATTCTTTTTAACGGTTGCATACTATTCCATTGTGTTAATGTACCATCATGTAGATCATTTTTAAAGTCTTTACTGAATTGGTTACAGTAGTGCTTCCATTTTATTTATCTATTTTTTTGTCTGCGAGGATTGTGGGATCATAGCTTCCTGACCAGGGATCGCATCGGCACCACAGGGACTGAACCCACACCCCCTGCCTTGGAAGGTGAAGTCTTAACTCCTGGACTTCCAGGGGAAGTCTCCCTTTCTGAGAATCCGAAAGGAAAGTGTTGTGGAGACGTGAGTCCAGAGGGCGTGTTTGCATGTAATACGACAGTGCGTCTCCTCTGGGAGCCAGGACGAAAACGTGGGCCTGTCGGTCTTTTCTTCATCTCGTGTCTCATCTCCGCAGGTTCGTCAGGACCCACAGGTTATTCCCTCCGGTTCCACAGATCAAAGATAAATTGAACGATAACCTTCCAGTCGACAACGAGGTATGTCCGGGGTGAGTGAGGCGGGGAGCCAGGACGGACAGGTGGGGAACGGTGAGCCCAGAATTTCATCTGTGCTCGGCCAGCGGGGTCTACAGGAGGAGGCTGGAAACCCGTGTCCTGCTCGCTGACTTTCTTCCAACGGGGTGGTTTTGTCTGTAAGCTGTGTCCGTGGGAATTAGCCGGGTTGTGGAGAAGGGGGAGGAGAGAAGTGGAAGATGGGGATGGCAGAGAGAGACAGGGACAGACTGAAAGGGGTCCAGCCAGATCTTCAGGGGGACAGCACATAGGATGAAAAACGACAGCAGACAAGAGACAACCCCCAACCCTGTATGTAGGGCTTCCCTGGTGGCTCAGATAGTAAAAAAAAAAAAAAAAAATCCAAATGCAATGAGGGAGCCCTGGGTTCGATTCCCTGGGTGGGGAAGATCCCCTGGAGGAGAGAATGGCAACCCACTCCAATATCCTTGCCTGGAGAATCCCGTGGACAGAGGAGCCTGGCAGGTTATATACTCCATGGGGTCACAAAGAGTTGGACACAGCCGAGTGACTGACACTTTCACTTTCCAATGTGGGAAACCCTCCCCTCCACTTGGGTGCGCCTGTCAAGCCTGTCTTCTGGAGGCGTGGACTCTGTCCGCCTCCTCCACGGCCTGCCGTGGTATCAACCAGGTGTCGGCTTGCTCACCTGGGTCTCTGAGCCAGCCATCATCCCTCTCACGGACACCGACTCAACGCCCTGGTGGGTTCCCGGGGAGGTCTAGGGCCCCGCAACACTCTCTTTCCAAGCTCTGAGCTCCGTGCGGTCCCAGCGAGTGTGGTACCCGAGTCTCAGGTGTCCCTCCCCCAGCTCATCGGCTGACGACGAGCTCCCGCTCGGAAACCCGGCTCCCGTTTCTGTCTAAACCCTCCACATCCATGGCTCCCCCGGGGTCTCCTGGGGAGTTGACATCCCTGCCTTTCTCCCCCATCAGATGCTATGGGAGAAGTTTACACAGGAAACGGGAAAAGATGACAAGGAAGAGGTCTTAACCGTGGAGAAAGTCTCAGAAGCCCCAGCGAAACTGTGAATTCCAGGCGTCTCCAAACCCGGGACTTTCTAGAAGCTGTCGACTTTTTTTTTTTAATATATATTTTTTTAACATTTCTTAAATGTTTTATTTACTGTTTCGAATGAAGCTTTTTTAAATTGTTGTGAGCATTTGTATACCATTCTTTTTGTTCTTTTAACGAGGCTTCCCAGGGAGTCAGTGGTAAAGCATTTGCCTGCCAATCTAAGAGACTCGGGTTCGATCCCTGGGTCGGGAAGATCCCCTGGAGGAGGGCATGGCAGCCCACTCCAGTATTCTTGCCTGGAGAATCCCATGGACAGAGGAGCCTGGCCATCTAGAGTCTATGGGGTCATGAAGAGCCGAACATGAATGAGTGACTAAACAACATTTTTTTTTTTTACTCTAGAAGATAATGTCATGTTTTCCAAAGCTGCTTTTGTAGCTGGAGGGGTGGTTGGATGCCTCCAATTCTCAACACTTAATGCACCTCTCAGCGCCTCCTGGAACCCCATCCCTTCATCACAGGCACGTGTCTGGGCTGCCGGTGGCCGCTGGTACTGGAACACCATCTCCCCTGCCTCTGCTTCTGCTGGCAGACAGAATACATCCTCCTTTTTTTTTTTTTTCCTGTATCAGCTGCAGTTTAGAAAGAAATGAGTTTCCAGAGGCTTCTGCAACAGGACCTCCATGATGGGCTTGGCGTGGCGGGAATCTCTCCGTTAACAGTTCATACGGTCTCCTGTGTGATTCTGTGATGACCTTACCCCCGGGGAAGGTGGTCCACAACCCAGTCTCCGTCTCGGGATCCTGGCACTCATCACAGCTGTTAACCTCCTTGTGTCAGAGGCAGCCTGTTTATGGGTTCCGGGATTGAGGATGTCATTGGGGATGTTACTCTGTCCACCACACAGGGAGGGCACGCAGACGTCCTTGGGGACATTTTTCTGTCCACCGCACGGCGCCCAGAAAGAGGAGCTTCGCTGAGTGGCTGTGATGGGAATCCAGAGCCATCCCCAGACCTGCAGATTCAAAGGCTCCTTCCCCCCACTCTCCCACCCCCTCATACATACATTCCTCCCGTTCTCCTGGAATTCTCCCCCAAAACCAGCTGAGTCATATGCTTTTTGCACAAACCGGCAAAGCCTTTTTTTGTTTGTTTTTTTTAACTCTGGTCTTTTCGTGAGATTTGTGAGCCGTTTTAGCCAATTACCCAGCCCCACGGAGGGGGTCTTGGGAAGCCTGATTTATAAGCTGGTCGGTCAGAAGTCTGGGCTGCCTGGGACCACCCCAGGAAGGGTCTGAAAAGTCTGTGCGGTCACAAAGTCTGAAGAGGCTGGGGTCGGAAGTCTTGGGGAGCCAGTTTTTCCTACTGGAAAATGACTCGGAAGCTGACAGACAGCCAGTTGAAAAAAACGCATCGGGGCTAGAAATGATCTGGACACGACATCTGTGTAACTTTAACACGTGGATTTTACACAACTGAGGAAACGTGAGCTCTTTGCGTCTGTTGGTCTGTTTCTGTTGGTACACAAATTCCTTTTATTTTATTTTTTTTAGATTCCAAAAGGATAGTTAACCAGTGGGAAAAGGAAGGTAGGGTTGGTGGGGCGGGGGTGGGGGGGTGGGATAATTTAGATGTTTGGGGTTAAAAGTGTGAAATGTAAATTGATTAATGGATATGAAGTGTTAGACGTAGAATAGATAAGCAACAGAGATTTATGGGACACCTCGGGGAGTCAGATAATCATATTCAATATCATGTCAGACACTATAATCAAAAGGGATCCGAAAAAAATGTGTGTCTGCATAAGTGAATCAGTTTGCTGTAGACCAGAAACTAAGACAGTGTTCTAAGTCAGCTGTGTGCTCAGTCGCTGAGCTGTGTCTGACTCTCTGCGACCCCGTGGACTGCAGCCCGCCAGGCTCCTCTGTCCATGGGATTCTCCAGGCAAGGATGCTGGAGTGGGTTGCCATGCCCTCCTCCAGGGGATCTTCCCAACCCAGGGATCAAACCCAGGTCTCCTGCATTGGCAGGTGGATTCTTTACCACTGAGCTACCTGGGAAACTATACTTTAAAATAAAAAAATAAATAAAAAACTTAAAAAAGTCATGCTAGAGGCTTTGCAGGTGACTCCATGGCAAAGAATGTGCCTGCCAATGCAGGAGACATGGGTAAATACCTGGGTGGGGAAGATCCCCTGCAGAAGGAAATGGCAACCCACTCCAATATCCTTGCCTGGAGAATCCCATGGACAGAGGAGCCTGGCGGGCTGCAGTCCACGGGGTCTCAGAGAGTCGGACACAACTGAGGAGTCCCTCAGCAAGAAGGTTATTCTAACGAGAAAAAGAAAGCAGTTCTTCAGCCACACGCCTCCCGGCACTGAGGATCTGATGCCCCCAGCTCTCCTCCACATCCTGTCCCCCCAGAAGGGCCCCCTCCTAGGCTTGCCGCCGAGGCTGCCGGCCCAGCTGTGCCGTCTCTGCCGCCCGGGAGGCTGCTGTGTACCCTGCTGGGTTTGCAAACCCAGACCTGTGGTCTGCACCACGACGCCCCTGGCAGGAACCAGCGACCGGGGAGTCGAGATGGTAGGTAGTTGCAGATGACACATTGATAGACAAATAGGTAGACAGACAGATAATCGATAGTTAGATACAGATGATAGACAAATAGGTAGATTGAGATGATAGATACATAGATGGAGATAACAGATAAGTAGGTAGACAGATACATAAATTGAGATGATAGGTAGATACGGATGGTAGATAGACAAATAGATCATTAGGTAGATAGAGATGATGGATACATAGAGATGATAGATAGATAAATAGACAGATAGGTGAATAGAGATGATAGATAGGTAGATGCAAATGACAGATTCATAGGCAAATAGGTAGACAGACAGATAATCGATAGGTAGATACAGATGATAGACAAATAGCTAGATCAGTAGATAGGTAGGTAGAGATGATAGACAAAGAGGTAGACAGATAGATGGGTAGATAGAGATGATAGGTAAGTAGACAGTAGGTAAGTAGGTAGATGATAGATTGGTTGACAGCTATAGATATATCTAGGCAGATGCATAGGTAGGTAAATTGATAGGTAGATAGATAGTTGGTAGATGATAGAGATGAGATGTAAGCTATGGATATACAGAGAGATTTATATATGTGTGTGTGGATATATGTATGTATATGTGTATATATGTATGTATGTATGTATATAGATGTAGATAGGGAGAGGCAGAGGGAATCTTAGACAGCTGACCCTCCACACCTACAAGGGTGGAACCCAGGGCCTCGGAGGGCCAACTGAAGATAGATATACAGATATCTGTCTATCTATAGAAAGTGATACAGCTACACATATCTATTTGGAGAAAAGTAGACACATATGGTGATAGATATACATAGGGATGGAGAGACATTTATTTCAAGGAATTGGCTCGTGCAGTTGTGGGGCTGGTGAGTCTGAAGTCCGCAGGTCAGGGGGCCTGGCTGGACACCCAGGCAGGAGATGACACTGCCGTTGGGGACAGAATTTCATCTTCTCTGAGGAACCTCAGTGTCTGCTTTTAAAACTTCACCTGGAATTCTCTGGTGGTCCTGTGGTTATGACTCACCGCTTCCAATGCGAGGGGTGAGGGTTTGATCCCTGGTCAGGGGAACTAAGATCCCACATGCTATGCAGTGTGGCCAAATTTAAAAAGGAGGAAGAAGAAGCAAGAGGAGGAGGAGTCTCTTCACCTGATTAGACGAGGCCCACCACCACATGGAGCTTCTTCTCTTTGCTTCAAGTCCACATTTTTTTTTTAAACCGCTTCACCTGATTAGACAAGGCCCACCACCACTGGAGCCTCTTATCTTTGCTTCAAGTCCCCCTCCCGACACATTTTTTTTAAAAAACCACTTCACCTGATTAGACAAGGCCCACCACCACTGGAGCCTCTTATCTTTGCTTCAAGTCCCCCTCCCGACACATTTTTTTTAAAAAACCACTTCACCTGATTAGACAAGGCCCACCACCACTGGAGCCTCTTATCTTTGCTTCAAGTCCCCCTCCCGACACATTTTTTTTAAAAACCGCTTCACCTGATTAGACAAGGCCCACCACCACTGGAGACTCTTATCTTTGCTTCAAGTCCCCCTCCCGACACATTTTTTTAAAAAACCGCTTCACCTGATTAGACAAGGCCCACCACCACTGGAGACTCTTATCTTTGCTTCAAGTCCCCCTCCCGACACATTTTTTTAAAAAACCACTTCACCTGATTAGACAAGGCCCACCACCACTGGAGCCTCTTATCTTTGCTTCAAGTCCCCCTCCCGACACATTTTTTTAAAAAACCGCTTCACCTGATTAGACAAGGCCCACCACCACTGGAGACTCTTATCTTTGCTTCAAGTCCCCCTCCCGACACATTTTTTTTAAAAACCGCTTCACCTGATTAGACAAGGCCCACCACCACTGGAGACTCTTATCTTTGCTTCAAGTCCCCCTCCCGACACATTTTTTTTAAAAAACCACTTCACCTGATTAGACAAGGCCCACCACCACTGGAGACTCTTATCTTTGCTTCAAGTCCCCCTCCCGACACATTTTTTTTAAAAAACCACTTCACCTGATTAGACAAGGCCCACCACCACTGGAGACTCTTATCTTTGCTTCAAGTTATCTTTGAGTCACACCTACAAAACCTGTGCCCAGCCACCCCCTAGGCACGTGTGTGAATGAATGGGGCTGTCATCTGGACAGATGGACACATGAACAAACTACCCCAGGAATATGTACGCCACATCCCAGCTAAGAGCAGTGTCTCACTGTCAATGTATTGGAGTCGGAAATGGCAACCCACTCCAGTATTCTTGCCTGGAGAATCCCAGGGACGGGGGAGCCTGGTGGGCTGCCGTCTATGGGGTCACACAGAGTCGGACACGACTGAAGTGACTTAGCAGCAGCAGCAACTGTCCATGGTAACAGTACCCATGGTAACTGTATCCATGGCAACTGTATCCATGGTAACAGATACACTGCCTGCCTACTGCAGGATGTTCATAGCATGGAAGACACAGGAAAATAGGGGAGGGTGGAGGAGAGGTCCATGGGCGCTCTGCCTCCTGCTAGGTGTATGTAAAAAGCCAAAAATGTGAGAAAAAAAAGAAAAAGTCCATTTGTAATAATCCACCTGCCAATGCAGGAGACACAGGAGAGAAGAGTTAGACTCCTGGGTCAGGAAGATCACCCAGAGGAGGGCATGGAAACCCACTCCAGTGTTCTTACCTTAGAGAATCCCCCGGGACAGAGGAGCCTGGCGGGCTGCAGTCCACGGGGCGATGAAGAGTCAGACACGGCTGAGCGAATGAGCACACAGCGAGCATATGAAATTATTATCGAAGCCAGGAGGGGGAAGATAAACAGCCAGTATCTACAAAGCGTATCAGGGTCTTCTGCAGCAAAACCGGGTCCCGGCCGACTCTCTCTTTTAGGTGATGAAACCCAGAAGTTAAGACAGAAAAGGGAGACTTCAGGAAATGTCACTTGTGGGCGGACCGCAGCACAAACTGAGTCACCGCCGACTTGCACTGTTTCTGGCTGTATCTAGCGTGTCTCTCTGTCTCTCTCTCTCTCAGACGAGCCCCCAGCGGCCATGGCTGACTGGTTAGGGCCTCCGGGTCCCAGGGAGCCCCGTCTTTCTGTCTGTCTGTCTGTCTGAGACACGGGGGGACGGCCTCTGCAGTGGGTGGTGCCTGCTGGCTCCGGGGGCCACGCTGGGCATCCCCTGTCCTCCCATGGGTGTTTGTGCCGGCTCAGAGGTGGAAACGGGACATGGACTCGCAGATTCATGGCATCCGCGCCTCCTCTGTCTCCTCCCCCTGAGTCTGGTCCCACACGTGATCCCGCAGGGCTAGGGTAGGTCGCACCCTTGGGGGCCTTCGATTCCTGCCACCCTGGAGCCTCCAGGGCCAGAGCAGCCGTCTTCCAATCACACCTTCATCTACTTCTGCCTCCCTAACTACGCCTTTGACCATGGGGCTCCCAACAACTGGAGAATTCTTCAAGGGATGGGAATACCAGACCACCCGACCTGCCTCCTGAGAAACCTGTATGCAGGTCCAGAAGCAACTGTTAGAACCAGACATGGAACAGACTGGGTCAAAATAGGAAAAGGAGTCCGTCAAGGCTGAGTAGTGTCACCCTGCTGATTTAACTTCTATGCAGAGTACATTATGCGAAATGTCGGGCTGGATGAAGCACAAGCTGGAATCAAGGTTGCCGGGAGAAATATCAATCACCTCCACTGTGCAGATGACACCACCCTTATGGCAGAAAGCAAAGAAGAACTAAAGAGCCTCTTGATGAAGGTGAAAGAGAGTGAAAAGGTTGGCTTAAAGCTCAGCATTCAGAAAACGAAGATCATGGCATCCGGTCCCTTCACTTCATGGGAAGTAGATGGGGAAAGAGTGGAAACAGTCTGGCAGGCTACAGTCCGTGGGGTCGCAGAGAGTCGGACACAGCAGAGTGCGTCACGGCAAAGGGGTGCGAGTCATTCCTTAGGGAGAGATGGCCTGAATGTAAGTCAGCTCAGTTCTTCCCTCCCTCTGCCCCCGGGGCCCCCGGGGGACACAGACCCGGGCAAGAGCCTGTCCCAACCTCTGGCAGAGCTTCCGAGCTGAAAGGGAGCCAGCTCCCAGTGGATCCAGGGGTTGTTCTAAGGAGAAGCCAGTTTCCCGAACACGGGGACACAGATCCAACACCCCGGTGACCCCTGACACCCCGCCACCCCTGACCAGAACATGCAGGAAAGCCAAGTGGCCATCTAGCCCCCTGCTGCTAAAAGAGGAACCCTGGGAGGTTGATTAAACAAAAAAGAAAAAAAAAGAAACTGAGAGGCAGGCTACTTGCTTGAGAGGGAATGTGGACTGTGTTATGACATTTCCTGTTCCTTCAGATGATGATAACAGCTAGCTGGTCACTCAGAGATGAGGAAGGCTCTGCTGCTAGGAGATTATTTAAAGAGAGAGGGAGAGAGAGAGAGCGTGTTCGTGCGGAGGACCAGGTTCAGCCGTACCTGCCACATCTGTCCCCCGAATCCTACATCCGGAAGGGCACTGGGGGCACTCCCCACTTGGGGAGCCTGCTACTGAGGTGTCTGGCACTGTCCAGACTGCCCGCCACGTACCCCGGGCAGGCAGGACAGCGGCTCCAAGGAGCCCCGGATTCGGACAGTTGGGCGAGAAAGATCCGGAAAGTTGACGGACCGGTAAGTGGACGGCACCCCCATCTTCAGGGGGGCTTGCTCTGGCCGGTAGGATCCTCTGACCACGTGGGTTTGTGATGGGACGGGAGATCGGAGTCCCAGAGAGACGGCCTCACCCCGAGGGAGGCTGGAGAAAGAAGCTACCGGGGAGAAAGTCACGCCACCCGAGCTTCGGGAAGGGAAGGATGTACACTGGGTCTTCTGCGTTTCCGACTGACGTGGCGGGGAGTCATCGTCTGTTGGGGTCCGATTCCTCTGTACGCCGTGTTATCTGCGTGCATGCTTGGTCGCTCGGTCATGTCCGACTCTTTGTAGCCCCATGGACCGTAGCCCGCCAGGCTCCTCTGTCCCTGGGCTTCTCCAGGCAAGAATACTAGAGTGGGTCGCCATGCCCTCCTCCAGGGGATCTTCCCTACCCGGGGAGCGAACCTGGGTCTCCTGCCTTGGAAGGTGGACTGTTTGCTGCTAGCGTCACCTGGGAAGCCCGCGCTATCTACCTGTGAAATATTTCCTTTGGGGGTGTCTTTAAGCTATGAAGTCCTCGACGGTTTTGTTCTCACGGGACAACACGCACGGGACTGATTTCCACTCCCATCCCCTTCGGTCTCGCTGGGGACACAGACCCTCAATGGGGACATAGCTCCCTCTGATCTGGCTCCCGGTGACACCCAGCAAGGGCATGGGGGGGTGGGGGGGCAGGTCTCTCCCCTGGGAAACACAGAACTAAGATCACTTTCACTCCAACCTCATGAAACTTAACAGAAGTGGCGGGGGATGTCAGCCTGTGTTCAAAACCAAGCGAAGCTTTTTTTTTTTTTTTAACCTCCTGACCGCGTGGCTTGTCAGATCTTAGATCGACCCCAGATGCTCTGCAGTGAGGGCGCGGAGTCGTCATCGCTGGACCGCTGTCAGATTCCCCCGGGAAGCCTTTCCGTGCCTTTCGCTGCAAAGCATCTGGGAGCCAGGTGGGGATGTTTAGGTTCCTTTGGTAGAGAAGCAAATGGCAGGCCACTCCGGTATTCTCGCCTGGAACATTCCCCGGATGGAGGAGCCTGGCGTATTACAGTCCACGCGGTCGCAAAGAGTCGGTCATGGCATAGTGACTCAGCACGCACTCACACACGGGGCCCGCAGGAAGAAAGTGGGTGGGTTCCAGACCCAGTCCATCTCCAGAACTCATTCCATGACGTTTCCTTATTTTCTGGGAGGTCAAGATGCTGGGGTTACGTTTCAAAGCGTCCCCGTCGTGACTTAGAGATACAGATGGGAAAAAAAAACAATCCAGATGGAGATGTCTGTCCACGGATAAGAAGTGAGGGGCTTCCCTGATGGCTTTGTGAGTGAAGAATCTGCCTGCCAACACAGGAGACACAGGAGGCGTGGGTTCGATCCCTGGTCCGGGAAGAGCCCCTGGAGGAGGAAATGGCAACCCCCCTTCCGGTATTCTTGCCTGAAGAATCCCGTGGACAGAGGAGCCTGGCGGGGCTACAGTCCCTGGGGTTGCAAAGAGTCGGACATGACTGAGCCCCTAATCAGAAAAGGTGAGGGTCTGGGACTTTGCTGGTGGCCCAGTGTCTAAGACTCCACATTCCCAATGCAGGGGGCATGGGCTCCATCCCTGGTCAGACTAGACCCCATATGTGGCAGCTAAGACACAGCTCAACTAAATAAAGGAGAAGGAAGGAAAGAAGGAAGGAAGGAAGGAAAGAAATGAGCGTTTGCAGTAAAAATAGCCCTGGAGGCAGTTGACATCGTGGAGACGTGTAGGAAACAGGTGGTGGGTGAGGCGATGATGGTCAGAGTCGTTGCAGGGAACCTCCGCACACACGCGCTGACGGAACACGTGGGCAGAGCTGACACCTCTCCAAACGCTGGGACGTTGCACGAGATTCGGCCACAGGAAGCTTTCGTGGGAAAGGACGGCCGTGGGCGTGCGGACCGCGTGGATAAAGAGCCCCACTCCTCGTGGACAGAGTCTGTTAAAACGGAGAAGTCACAGCCGTTGCGCACCCTCCCCCGCCCCGACCACGTCCTGTTCCTCCCCGCCCACCAGGGAAGAGGCGTCCACTTTCCAGGCACGCTGCGGTCTCCCGAAGCCCTGTCCCTCCCTGCCTCAGCCTGTCCTAAACAGGAAGACTTCTGGCTCGCTGCTGAGACACGGGGCAGGAAGGAGGCCACCCCAGATACGGAGACGAACTTGTCTCCAAAGGGTGTCGGCAGCCGCCTCCCAAAAGGAGCCCAAATGCCGAGGGTCCTTGCGCCCCATGTTGTGGGTGGCCTCCTGGCTGCTATCGCCTCCTCCTGCAAAGGTGTTTCATTGTCAGGCAGGTCGCCTGCAGTTTCCCTCCTGATCACCTCTGTGCAACCAGCAAGGTCGTGCCCATCTCTTTGTGTCCGTAGAGTCGTGAAGATATCAGGGGAAAAAAAAAAAAAATCTACTCAAATGCACCAAACCCAGCCCTGTAATCACCTAACATAAAAAGAACCTCCATCAGAATATTCTAGAACTTCTTACAGACTTTTTTTTTTTTTCTTGCTGCCCTGGTGAAAGAAGCCGTTTTTTCAAAGGAGAGGTAAGTGTTTAGGAGGCAGCTGACCTTCCTAAGCCATGGTTTATCCCCTAGGTTGTTGCTGGGAGTGTTCCTACCTGCAGGGGCCTTTGTGAGCAGAAGGAAATGAAAGAACCAGGGAGACTGAACTCAGGGACAGACAGTTGCCTCATGCCCCAAAGTGGATGCTGTGGACCCAGCATCCTCATCATACATCCCTTCTTTTCACTGGGGGTGTCACCTCCCCAGACCCTCACTGACCACTTAGGAGAGGACCAGCTTAAGATAAAATTGATTAGCCACTCCCAAGTATACCTCTAAGCAGCAGTAATGTGGACCAGTGGTAGTGGGCTGAAGGGAGAAAAATAGGTTGGGCAGAGCCCAGAAAATATTTCTTTAATCCCAGTTTGCTGAGACTTGTCATCATGAATATGTGTTAAATTTTTTGATGCTATGGATAGAGTTTGGAACAGAATTTAAAGGAGGATCTCATGTTGATGTATGGCAGATGCTAGCACAATTTTGTAAAGTAACTATCTTCCAGTAAAAAATTTTAGAAAAATGGAATCTGATCGTGCCAGGTAACCCAGAGGTGTACAAGGAGGATGGTAACCTCACACTGTACTCTGGATGGAATATTGCTGACCAAATAGGGACATTTGGACAAACCAAGAACCCTTTAGAGGGGTGGAAGAGGTGAGGCCACCAGTGAAAAGAAGGGATATGTAATGAGAATGCAGGTCCATGGCAGCCACTTTGGGATATGAGTCAACATTGTCTGGCCCTGGGCTAAGTGCCTTGGGCCTACCATTTTTCTCTACTCACAAAGGCTCCGGCAGCCAGGTTCTGATTCCCAACGACTGCCTGAAGGATGTGCTAAGAAGGAAGTTCTCCTGCCTTGATTGGAATCCATTTTCTGAACTGCTGTCTCCTCTTTGGAGGTTTAGGTCCAGCTTCAGGTCTGAGGCATGGTGGTCCTGTTGGATTTCGTAAGCCTCCTGGTACTCCTGAACTCAGCATGCTCCATGGTCCTGGGTAAGTGCCAGTAAGTCTTCCAACGCTGGGGAGTCCATGCTGTGGTGGGGGCTGCCAGCCTCCTAACCCCTGAAAGGGCAAAGTCTCTCATGACCTGGAGTCCCTCCCATCACTGCTAGGTGAAGGGGGTCTTCTTGCAAATCATTCTAGAGGTGGATACCTTTATCATTCAGCAGAGTCAGGGGCTCGGAAGTGAGGGAGAGTCCTACAGCTCCAGCCCCAAACCCCGAACTCAGCTGGAATGTCAGATTTGCTGCCTATATTAGGGTGGTTGTCATTAAATCACTCAGTTCTGTCCAACTCTATGCCCCCATAGACTGCAGCACACCAGGCTTCCCTGTCTTTGAAAATCTCCAAGAGCTTGCTCAAACTCATGTGCATTGAGTCAGTGATGCCATCCAACCATCTCATCCTCTGTCGTCCCCTTCTCCTCCTGCCTTCAATCCCTCCCAGCATCAGGGTCACTTCCAATGACTCAGCTTTTCCCATCAGGTGGCCAAAGTACTGGGGCTTCAGCTTCAGCATCAGTCCTTCCAATGAATATTCAGGACTGATCTCCTTTAGGATGGACTGGTTGGATCTCCTTGCAGTCCAAGAGACTCTCAAGAGTCTTCTCCAGCACCACAATTCAAAAGCATCAATTCTTCAGTGCTCAGCCTTCTTTATAGTCCAACTCTCACACCCATACATGACTGCTGGGAAAACCATAGCCTTGACTAGACGGACCTTTGTTGGCAAAGTGATGTCTCTGCTTTTTAAGATGCTGTCTAGTTCTGTCATAGCTTTTCTTCCAAGGAGCAAGTGTCTTTTAATTTCACAGCTGCAGTCACCGTCCGCTGTGATTTTGGAGCCCAAGAAAATAAAGTATGGCACTGTTTCCATTTTTTCCCCATCTGTTTGCCATGAACTGATGGGACCAGACGCCATGATCCTAGATTTTTGAATGTTGAGTTTTAAGCCAGCTTTCCATCATTGAAAACGAAATCCCCTGAAAATCCCCGGGAAGCCTCTCTGTGAAGTGGGCAGAGACATAAAACAATCTTCTTGTGAAATAAGCCCAGAACCAGAATTGTGACCGCTAACGAGATCAGTCAGATGGAAAGACACCTCACCCCATGACAGAACCAAGTCCAAGATGTTACCTGATATGAGAAGCTCCAATAATTTGGACACCTGATGCAAAGAGCCGACTCATTGGAAGAAAAAAAAACTCTGAAACTGGGAAAGATTGAGGACAGGAGGAGAAGGGGATGACAGAGGATGAGATGGTTGGATTGCATCACTGACTCGATGGACATGAGTTTGAGCAAGCTCTGGGTGTTGGTGATGGACAGGGAGGCCTGGTGTGCTGCTGTCCATGGGGTCACAGAGAGTCGGGCACAGCTGAGAGACTGAAGCACCCATTACCTCCGGTGGGTTTGCCATTTGGAGGTTCCGGGCTGCAGCTGGGTTCTCTCCTCCTAGCAAACTGGCGAGGTGGGCACAGCTTTCTTCCAGGGTCACCTCTGGCCAGAGCTTTTATTTAGCCAGTTAAAAGATTTATATGCATCTGCAAAGGTCAAGCAGAGAAAAGACGAGAGGAGGTGGGGTGGGTGGTGAGAATGTCTTCGTTTAGGGCAGGCTTGTCCTGACAGGAGGTACCAGCTCCTTCACTCCAGCCCCCAGCTCAAGGGGGAATCTGGGACGGCACATCACCACACACACACACACACACACACACACACACACACACACAGCTCACCCGTCCCCTCCTCCATCCTGAATGCCCAGAAAGGGGAAGCCGCTCACTTAAACCAACACATCGTACCCTGCCTTTGCGTCCACGCCGACAACACGGAGGGGTCCGGCTCCTACGCATCCTCTCCAACGATTATCTTCTGGTTCTTCAAAGCGTTACTAGAGGTAGACATCACTATAGCACCACTTCTCAGATGGCGCTAAGAGAACCCGCCTGTCAATGCGGGAGACGTTAGAGGCTTGCGTTCCATGCCTGGGTGGGGAAGATTCCCCCGGAGGAGGGCATGGCAACCCACTCCAGTGTTCCCGCCTGGAGAATCCCAGGGACAGAGGAGCCTGGCGGGCTTGACTCAGCACGGCACACAGCTGATCTCATGGGGGTGGCTCGGCGCTTCACCGAAGTTTGGATTTGGTCCCTCTGATGACTCAGGGCGCCCACCATCTGTCAGGCGCTCCTGGGTGTCCCTGCGTTGTTCGCGTTAAAAGAGCTCGCTTAGGTATTTCCCTAGTGCTGCAGTGGTTTAGGACTCCCCCTTCCAATGTAGAGGGTGTGGGTTCAATCCCCTGGTTGGGGAGCTAAGGCCCCGTGGCCAAAAAGCCAAATGTAAAACAGGAGCAGTGTTGTAACAGATTCGATAAAAGACAGGGGAAAAAAAAAAATGGTCCACATCAGAATAAAATAGCTAATTCCAGAGAAAGACAAATACTGTGTGGTGTCACTTATATGTAGCATCTGAAAAATACAAGTAACTAGTGAAAGTCACAAAAAAGAAGCCTACTCCCAGGTATAGCAGACAGATTAGTGGTTACCAGTGTGGAGATGGAAGTGGGGCGGGGTGCAAGATAGGGGCAGGGATTTATAAGAGGCGGGAGATCAAACTAGGAGGTATAAAACAGATAAGACATAAGGATGGATTGCAAAATGCAGGGAGCATATCCCATATTTTATAATACCTGTAAATGAATTACATAGTACCTTTAGAAGTGGTGAATCGCTATATTCTACTTACATAGTCACAATTTGAAAGGTTGTTGCCGAACCAAGAAAAGACTCCGGGATTCTTGGCCTCCGGAGGAGAAGAATTCAATCCGGGGCCAGAGACGAGGTTCAGAGCTTCTGTGTCACAAAGCTTTATTCCAGTGTAAAGGAGACAGAGAAAACTTCTGACAGAGGCATCAGAAACGGGCAGAGAGAGTGCCCCCCTGCTAGTCTTTAGCCGGATGTTATATAGCTACTAGCAGTCTGCTAATTAAAGGAAGGAAATGTCTCAAGCGGCATCAGGCCTTTCACCCACAAGATGCATTTTGAGATAATCTTGGAACCAGGTGGGTCATCCTGGGCCATAACACCATTGGCATGAATCTTGAAGAAAGGCAGATTCCCATACAAATAGGTAGTCTCATTATCGTAGATTAGGAGAACAATATCTGAGTATAACACATTGGTTTGTCAAGTCAGCTCTGAGCCTTTAGGCGGAACCGACCTGAAGACAGAGTCTGGGGTAAATGCAGAGTACATAAACATAGCTTAAGACAAACATTTCCGTGAGAAAAATGCATGGGTTAGCTCAAGATTTGACAAAGGTTAAGTTCAGGTGGAACCAGGGGTCACTCTGGCAACACAGCTGTTTAGGAGAAACCCCTTTTTAAATGTGTATAGAGAAGGGAAACAAAATATATCGCTAGTTTGTCTCCTCCTGCCGCTTAGGAGAGAGAGAAAAAATGTCTCACACGGGCAGCCTATATCCTCTATTCAGAGACCCCTGACATTCCTGCCTGTTACCCTCTCAATATTATACACATATATTCTATATGTTGTACTCTCATATATTGTGTTACATTTACAGTTATATTTACTTATATATAAATATATGTATTATCTGTGTTATAAATTATATTATATAATATGTTTAACATAATATACAATATATGTTATATAATATAGGAAATAACAGAATTAATAATGTATATGATACATAAATATAGATATGCATTTATATATACATTTATTTATATATTATAATATAAACATGTTTATATACTATGCATTTATTTATACATGATAATATATTCATATAATATATTTGTGTGTTGGTGGTGGTTTAGTCGCCAAGTCGTGTCCGACTCTTGTGACCCCGTGGACTGTGGCCCGCCGGGCTCCTCTGTCCCCGGGATTCCCCAGGCAAGAATACTGGAGTGGGCTGCCATGCCCTCCTCCAGGGGATCTTCCCGACCCAGGGACGGAATCTGAGTCTCCTGCCTTGCAGGCGGATTCTTTTCCGTCTGAACTACCAGGGAAGCCCTGATTCTCCCTAACTGTCTTTTCTGTTCTGTTGTTACTTACAGCAGGAGACGCGGAATCTCCTATTGTAAACGTGACGCTGGATTCAAGGAAAAAAATATTAAGCTGGAATACCCGGGGAATCGTGACTCGGCAAACATGTGCGATCGTCACGCCTCTCGACCCCGACGACATCAGCCCAGACCTACAGGTGGGTGCTCAGGGCTCACGTCCTGTGGGTCTCTCCGCTCCTTGTCAATCTTGAATTTCCTTGGAAAATGCCTCTTGAGCCTCTCACTCTTTAATATTCTTGGCTGGGAGGAAAACATATTTCCTTCATCTTCTTAGGTTCAGTGACTGGGGTCTGCAGATGAACTGGACAAAAGCCAGATAACTGGGAGAAAAAGCATCCCAGTTTATTCACTTTTTCTTTCTTTCTTTTTTTTTTTTTGTTTTTGGCCACACGGTATGTGGCACCTTAGTTCTCCTACCAGGAATCAAACCCACGGCCCCCCGCACTGCAAGTGCGGAGTCTTAACCATGCATCACCAGGGAAGTCCCGACACTTCTAATTTTGACATAAATCAGGCTTCACAGAAAAGAAGTGATCGGACTAGGGGGTTTGTGTGGCTTTTTTTAAAAAAAGGTAATAAATTACAAAAACATGAGAAGACAAAGAAAATGGGATTTGGGTTTCTGGGGCTGAAAAATAGTGGGGAAGTGACTAAGAAATATGTAAGGAAACTAATGGAAGATGAAGATTGTTTTAAGTTCCATAAGTTCCTTCAGTTAAAGTTCCTCTAACTTCCTTAAGCTCCTTGCGGTTAGGACTCTGGGCTTTCACCGCTGTGTTCAATCCCTGGTGAAGGAACTGAAATCTCACAAGCTGCATGCTGCAGCGTAAGAAAGAAAAAAGTTATTTTATGAGGTCACCTTGAAGCTACTTCCCCATCTAAGTGGTAAAGATCAACCTCCTCAATCCCACATGGATAAGATAGGATGTTTATGCCGCCTTCACAAAGGGACATCTATGCCTGCTTTTGTACAGAGAGCAACCGGTTCTGCATTTATTGGTTCTTCACTGGCTTTAGCTCTGAAAAATCTTTATGCCAAAGTGGCATGTTTTGGGATCCCCAAAGCATTAATTTGAAAAGGTACACACACCCCAATGTTCACAACGGCACTGTTCACGAGAGCCAGGGCACAGAAGCAACCTAGGTGTCCCCTGACAGATGAATGGATGAAGAAGATGCGGTATGTATACGCAATGGAATATTACTCGGCCATGAAAAAGAACAAAGAGATGCCATCTGCAGCTACACGGATGGACCTGGAGGGTATTATGCAGAGTGAAATACGTCAGGCAGACAAAGACAAATGTCGGATGATATCATTTGTACGTGAACTCTAAAACATACCACAGACTAGTGAATATAGCCAAACAGAAGGAGACTCACAGATGCAGAGACCAAGCTAGTGGTGACCAGTGGGGAGAGGGAAGTGGGAAGGGGAAGATAAGGGAGAAGGAGTAAAAGGAACAAACGACTATGATTCAATAAGCTACCAGGATATATTACGCAACGCAGGGAATTGAACCAATATTATATCGTAACTAAAAATGGAGCGCTTGCATGCATGCTAAGTCGCTTCAGCCATACTCAAGTCTTTGCGACCCCGTGGACTGTAGCCCAGCCAGGCTCCTCTGTCCGTGAGATTCTCCAGGCAAGAATACTGGAGTGGGTTGCCATGTCCCCCTCCAGGGGATCTTCCCGACCCAGGGATCGTACCCGGATCTCTTGCTTCTCCTGTGTTGGCAGGAGGGTTCTTTACCACATAGCGCCACCTGGGAAGCCCCGAAATGTACTTTAGAACCTTTACAAATTGTAAACCACACTGTTGTCAAGCTGAAACTAATCTCACATTGTCTGTTAACTGCACGGCAATAAAAAAGGACGTCAGTCCTTGTGAGGGTCCCCCACGCTACCCCGAGTCGCTGGAACTCTCTCGGGATTGAATCCAATCACAGGGAGCCCACACCACAGGCTGTACATTTATTCTCGCTTCTGCCCCTTACAGGTCAGAAACAACGATAGCTACTTCTGCACGTTTCCCAACGCCGTCCTACACCAGGGGGCCACGCTGACCGTGAACGCCACCTCTGGGGGCCGGGAGTTCTCGCACCAGCTGACCTTTACAAACCCAGGTGACGCCTCCCTGGCCGCTGGGCACCTTTCCTAGGGTGCCCGGTGTCCGCGTGGCCAGCGGGGCGCTGCGGATGACTCCGCCTGCGGTGGGGAACCGGCTGTCTTGTCTTCCCAGGCAAGGAGGGCTCCGGAGCCCAGAACCTCTCGTGCGTCATCTACAACATCCAATTCATGAACTGCAGCTGGACGCGGGGCCCGGCCGCCCCTGCAGACGTGCGGTATCAGCTCTACACATGGACGTCTCTGTAAGTCTGGCTGGGGTCTGGATGCGGAAGCTGGGGGAGCCAGGGGCTTGTCCCATGGTACAAGGACTCAAGGGACCTGAGGGTGATGCTGGGTGAGCTGTGGGCTCCCCCATGGAGCAGAGACTCTCGGGGCCCTGAGGGTGGTGCTGGGTGAGCCCTGGGCCTCCCCCCCATGGAGCAGAGACTCACGGGGCCCTGATGGTGATGCTGGGTGAGCCCTGGGCCCCTCCCATGGAGCAGAGACTCTCAGGGCCCTGAGGGTGATGCTGGGTGAGTCCTGGGCCTCCCCCCTCCATGGAGCAGAGACTCACAGGGCCCTGATGGTGATGCTGGGTGAGCCCTGGGCACCCCCCCATGGAGCAGAGACTCTCAGGGCCCTGAGGGTGATGCTGGGTGAGCCCTGGGCCCCCATGGAGCAGAGACTCTCAGGGCCCTGAGGGTGATGCTGGGTGAGCCCTGCCCCCTCCCCCATGGAGCAGAGACTCACAGGGCCCTGAGGGTGATGCTGGGTGAGCCCTGGGCCCCCCCCATGGAGCAGAGACTCTCAGGGCCCTGAGGGTGATGCTGCGTGAGCCCTGGGCCCCCCCATGGAGCAGAGACTCACAGGGCCCTGAGGATGACGCTGGGTGAGCCCTGGGCCCCCAACCCCCATGGAGCAGAGACTCACAGGGCCCTGAGGGTGATGCTGGGTGAGCCCTGGGCCCCCAACCCCCATGGAGGAGAGACTCACAGGGCCCTGAGGGTGATGCTGGGTGAGCCCTGGGCCTCCCCCCCCCCCCACCCCCGCATGGAGCAGAGACTCACGGGGCCCTGAGGGTGATGCTGGGTGAGCCCTGGGCCTCCCCCCCATGGAGCAGAGACTCACGGGGCCCTGATGGTGATGCTGGATGAGCCCTGGGCACCCCCCCCCCCCATGGAGCAGAGACTCTCAGGCCCCTGAGGGTGAAGCTGGGTGAGCCCTGGGCCCCCAACCCCCATGGAGCAGAGACTCACAGGGCCCGATGCTGGGTGAGCCCTGGGCCTCCCCCCGCCGCATGGAGCAGAGACTCACGGGGCCCTGAGGGTGATGCTGGGTGAGCCCTGGGCCTCCCCCCGCCGCATGGAGCAGAGACTCACGGGGCCCTGAGGGTGATGCTGGGTGAGCCCTGGGCCTCCACCCCATGGAGCAGAGACTCTCGGGGCCCTGAGGGTGATGCTGGGTGAGTCCTGGGCCTCCCCCCTCCATGGAGCAGAGACTCACAGGGCCCTGATGGTGATGCTGGGTGAGCCCTGGGCACCCCCCCATGGAGCAGAGACTCTCAGGGCCCTGAGGGTGATGCTGGGTGAGCCCTGGGCCCCCATGGAGCAGAGACTCTCAGGGCCCTGAGGGTGATGCTGGGTGAGCCCTGCCCCCTCCCCCATGGAGCAGAGACTCACAGGGCCCTGAGGGTGATGCTGGGTGAGCCCTGCCCCCTCCCCCATGGAGCAGAGACTCACAGGGCCCTGAGGGTGATGCTGGGTGAGCCCTGGGCCCCCCCCATGGAGCAGAGACTCTCAGGGCCCTGAGGGTGATGCTGCGTGAGCCCTGGGCCCCCCCATGGAGCAGAGACTCACAGGGCCCTGAGGATGACGCTGGGTGAGCCCTGGGCCCCCAACCCCCATGGAGCAGAGACTCACAGGGCCCTGAGGGTGATGCTGGGTGAGCCCTGGGCCCCCAACCCCCATGGAGGAGAGACTCACAGGGCCCTGAGGGTGATGCTGGGTGAGCCCTGGGCCTCCCCCCCCCGACCCCCGCATGGAGCAGAGACTCACGGGGCCCTGAGGGTGATGCTGGGTGAGCCCTGGGCCTCCCCCCCATGGAGCAGAGACTCACGGGGCCCTGATGGTGATGCTGGGTGAGCCCTGGGCACCCCCCCCCCATGGAGCAGAGACTCTCAGGCCCCTGAGGGTGAAGCTGGGTGAGCCCTGGGCCCCCAACCCCCATGGAGCAGAGACTCACAGGGCCCTGAGGGTGATGCTGGGTGAGCCCTGGGCCTCCCCCCGCCGCATGGAGCAGAGACTCACGGGGCCCTGAGGGTGATGCTGGGTGAGCCCTGGGCCCCCCCCATGGAGCTGAGACTCTCAGGGCCCTGAGGGTGATGCTGGGTGAGCCCTGGGCCCCCCATGGAGCAGAGACTCAAGGGGCCCTGAGGGTGATTCTGGGTGAGCCCTGGGCGCCACCCCCCCATGGAGCAGAGACTCACAGGGCCCTGAGGGTGATGCTGGGTGAGCCCTGGGCCCCCCCCCATGGAGCAGAGACTCACAGGGCCCTGAGGGTGATGCTGGGTGAGCCCTGGGCCCCCCATGGAGCAGAGACTCATGGGGCCCTGAGGGTGATGCTGGGTGAGCCCTGGGCACCCCCCGTCCATGGAGCAGAGACTCTCAGGGCCCTGAGGGTGATGCTGGGTGAGCCCTGGGCCCCCATCGAGCAAAGACTCACGGGGTCCTGAAGCTGAATGTTGGGTGAGCTGTGGGCTGGGCCACAGTCCGAGGCCTCAGTGGAGCTTTGCTATTTCGTCACTCACTCAGGTCTGATTCTTTCCGACCCCTCGGTCTGTAGCCCTCCCAGGCCTTCTGTCCATGGGGTTCTCCAGGCAAGCATACTGCACTGGGCTGCCATGGCCTCCTCCAGGTGATCGGATGCCAAATGCTGGATAACGCATGAGCCCGTCCCATAGTCCAGAAATATTTCTTTTCAGACTGAAGGACATCGATCTATGATGTCCAAACCCCCAGGGAGAAAAGCACTCATCTCCCTGTCTCCTTCATGTGGCTCGTCACTCCCAAGTTGTCCATCCGCCTGTGGGTCTGAGAGTGTCAGGAAATGAGCAGTTTTGTATTATTTTTTAACAACTGAAGCATCGTTCAAACTGAAGTACAACAGCTTCAGGTACATAGCATGCCCACACACACAGACACAACATATATATATATATATGTGAGCTTCCCAGGTGGTGCCACAGGTAAAGAACCCTCCTGCCAATGCAGGACATGTAAGAGACGCAGGTTTGATCCCTGGGTCAGGAAGATCCCCTGGAGGAGGGCATGGCAACCCACTCCAGTATTCTTGCCTGGAGAATCCCACGGACAGAGGAGCCTGGCGGGTTACGGCCCAGGGGATCACAAAAGAGTCGGACACGACTGAGCCCCTGAACAAGAAGAACCCCAGGAGGATACACACTGCTTAGCTGTTCCTTGTTGTCTTTTCTGGACGTCACAGGCACGGAAACGTGTCCGAGTGCGGCCACTACATCCTTGACTCGGCCGGGACGCGCGTGGGCTGCCACTTCGACGAGCTCGGCGAAGGCCGCACCACAGACGATTACTTCTTCCTGGTGAACGGAACCAGCAGCGACACGGACATCCAGTTTTTGGACTCTCCTCCCATGAACGGCCGGAGGCTGGGTAAGACGGTCGCTCACTCCCCTTGTATTGCTCTGCTCCTCCGCCAGCCGTCTGCTTCATGGCGTTCGCATTTGTCCCAGGGCTGTGGAGGCTGCGCGGTGCGTTCCCGAGCTGGCCTCAGCAGGATCTAGATTAGGGGTGAAAGACCCCGATGCTGGGAGAGATCGAAGGCGGGAGGAGAAGGGGACGACAGAGGAGGAGATGGTTGGATGGCCTCACCGACTCTATGGACACGAGTTTGCGCAAACTCCGGGCGACATTCAAGGACAGGGAAGCCTGGCGTGCAGCAGCCCACGGGGATGCAGAGAGTCGGACACGGCTGAGTGACTTAACAGCCACCACAGATGTAGAGAGGGTCATAACCCTCCCTTGGGGGTGGGATGTGTATGCTTACGTCGCACGTGAACAAAGTGGACTGACGGACGCAGTCTTGGAAAGGAATTCCTCTCTGTGTTGGGGACCTAGTGTCCTGCTGGGGGACGCTCCCACGTCACAGAGTCTGGTTCCGGACAGACCATTCGTTGGGTTGGCCGGTGTGTTTACCTTGAGTTGGGCACATGAGTGACTCCACGTGTGTGTGTGTGTGTGTAAGTCCCTCCGTCGTGTCTGACTCGTTGTGGTGTGCAGAGAGCGTGGAGGTGTGGAAGACGGTGTGGAAGTGTCTCAAAAAAAAACTAAAAACAGAACTCAACGTATGACCCAGCAATTCCACTCCTGGTTATGTATCTTAAAAAATAAAAACACCAAACACGCAAAACTGAAAATACTAGTTCATAAAGATGACACGAACCCCAATGCTCATAGCACCGTGGTTGACAATTGCCAAGATAAGGAAGCCATCTAAGGGTTCATTACCTGGTGAATGGAAAAAGAAGATGTGGTGCATATATACAACGAAATGTTGTGCTAACTCACCTCAGTCATGTCCCACTGTCAGCGACCCCGTGGACTGCAGCCCGCCAGGCTCCTCTGTCCATGGGATTCTCCAGGCAGGAACACTGGAGTGGGTTGCCATTCCCTTCTCCAGGGGAATCTTTCCAACCCAGGGGTTCAACCTACTTCTCTTAACGTCTCCTGCCTTGGCAGGTGGGTTCTTTACCACCTGGGAATCCCACAATGAAATACTCAGTTCAGTTCAGTTCAGTCACTCAGTCGTGTCCGACTCTTTGCGACCCGATGAAGCGCAGCACGCCAGGCCTCCCTGTCCATCACCAACTCCCGGAGTTCCCCCCAGACCCGTGTCTGTCGAGTCAGTGATGCCATCCAGCCACCTCATCCTCTGTCATCCCCTTCTCCTCCTGCCCTCAATCTTTCCCAACATCAGGGTCTTTTCAAATGAGTCAGCTCTTCACTTCGGGTGGCCAAAGGATTGGAGTTTCAGCTTCAGCATCAGTCCTTCCAGTGAACACCCAGGACTGAAATACTACTCAGCCACAAAAAAGAAAAAAAAGGAAGTAAATTCTGCCATTTGCAACAGCATGGATGGGCTTGCAGGGTCTCATGCTAACAGAAATAATTCAGACACATACAGACGTGTGCTGCTGGCGGTGATTTAGTCACTGAGTCACGTCCAACTTTTTGCAACCCCAGGGACTGCAGCCCGCCAGGATCCTCCGTCCATGGGGTTCTCCAGGCAAGAGTACTAGAGTGGGTTGCTGTTTCCCTTCTCCAGGGGATATTCCCGACCCAGGGACGGAACCTGAGTCTCCTGCATTTGCTGGTGGATTCTTTACCATCTGAGCCACGAGGAAAGCCCACCAGTGACTCCAAGAGTTGACACCAAGTCTGGCTGCTTGTGTGGTCCACGTAGATGCTGGGGGAGTTTACTTCCCGCTTGCAGGGTGTCCCGGAAAAGGCGAGGGATGTTCCCAGAGAACATTCTCCGAATGGCAACCTACTCCGGTATTCTTGCCTAGAGAAGCCCCACGGACAGAGGAGCCTGGCGGGGCTACAGTCCACGGGGTCGCAGAGAGTCAGAGACGGCTGAAGCAACGTAGCTCGCATGCCAGCATCTCCAGCGAGTCTGAAGGTAGAGGCAGAGGGCGGGGGAACCCGGCCAGGAGCGGACAAGCCCAGGACGCACGCTCAGCGGACCTGAGGTTTGCTTCCTCAGGATTCAGGGTTTTATGTCCGGCTTTGTGCAACGACACGGAAATGGGTCCAGGTTACGGGGGACGTGCTTCCGCTGCCTTGCACCCACTCGGCTCCTGTGGGTTGCAGGTGTGTAACCCTGCTTCCTGTTTGGGTCTCTTCTCAGAAAAGTATAACCCGCCCGCGAACCTCACCGTCAAGGACAACGTGTCCCATTACGTGATTCGCTGGGACGCCCCCGCCATCAGATACAGCCTGTCTAATAGCGTCTTGTGTTACGCGCTGGATATCCAGAAGACGGTGAGGACCTGGACCTTCGTGGGGGAACACGGACTGCCTCTCCTCTGCCCCTCTCGCTTTGGGGTCCACCCCCCGCCCTCACACACACACTCGGACGTCCCTCTTTGCCTCCCGAGTCTCTTCTGTGATGCGCCCTTTACTGTCTCTTTGTCCTAAAAGTGCCGCTCATTCCTCTTAAGATTTTTTGTTTTATTTTTGGCTGCGCTGAGTCTTTGTCGCTGCACGCGGACCTTTTTCTCTAGCTGCAGACAGCGGAGGCTGCTCTCTAGGGTCAGTAGTTTTAATGCTCAGGCTTAGTTGCTGCAGGACACGCGGGGTCTTCCCGGACCCGGGATCGAACCCATGTCTCCCGCGTCGGCAGGCGGAGCGTTAAGCATGGACCCTGCCCCTCCTGGGAAGTCCGTGCTCATTCATTTTCGCTGACGTTCACTTACAAACTGCTGTTTTTTGTTTGTTTGTTTGTTTTTTCCTGTCGTCGACGGTGTTGGCGGTCGTACCTAGGAAAGCGGTTTGCGGCGCCCTAGGTCATAAAGAGGAGAAGGCAATGGCACCCCACTCCAGCATTCTTGCCTGGAAAATCCCATGGACGGAGGAGCCTGGTAGGCTGCAGTCCATGAGGTCGCTAAGAGTCGGACACGACTGAGCGACTTCACTTTCACTATTCACTTTGATGCATTGGAGAAGGAAATGGCAACCCACTCCAGTGTTCTTGCCTGGAGAATCCCAGGGACGGGGGAGCCTGGTGGGCTGTGCTTTATGGGGTCACACAGAATCGGACACGACTGACGCGACTTAGAAGCAGCAGCAGATCATAAAGATGGTGCGTGTGTTTGAGTCTCAGGGTTTCGTGGTTCTAGCGGTTCCATTTAGGGCTTTCATCCACGTCTGCTGTCTGCCTCTCTCCCTCCCCGCTGGAAGGCAAGTTCTCTCAGAGCAGGGGCCCCAACAAAAAACAAATAAATCTACTTTCATTCATTCCCGCACGGAGCTCACACACCGAAAGGTAGCATCTTTCCTTCCAAGATGGAGAGAGGAAAGGCTAGAAGAGGAGAGAAAAAAAATGTGTTCCTTCTTTTTCTTTTTGGCTACACATCTTCTGTGGTCTTCGTTCCCGACCAGGGATAGAACCCTTGCCCTCAGCGGTGGAAACACAAGAGTCCTAACCGGCAGAACACCAGGGCTGATGTTGTTCAGTCAATCCTTGGGTCAGGAAGACCCCCTGGAGAATTGCATGCACAGAGGAGCCTGGCGGGCTACAGTCCATGGGGTCACAGAGAGTCAGACACGACAGAAGGATGAACACAGCCCTGAGTTTGGTAAAGAATCCACCTGCCCGTGCAGAGATACAGGCGAGGTGGGTTCCATCCCTGGGTTAGGAAGCTCCCCTGGAGAAGGAAATGGCAACTCACTCCAGTATTCTTGCCTGGAGCATCCCATGGAGTCGGTGACTCAGATGGTCAAGAATCTGCCTGCAGTGCAGGAGACCCAGGTTCGATCCCTGGGTCGGGAAGATCCCCTGGAGAAGGAAATGGCAACCCACTCCAGTATTCTTGCCTGGAGAATCCCATGGACAGAGGAGCCTGGCGGGGCTCCAGTCCCTGGGGTCCCACAGAGTCGGACACAAGTGAGTGACTTAACACTCACTCCCAGAAGTTTTTTGCTTTCAGCTTGATAACAGAAACTCCGAGGAGCCTTTTTTAAATCGCTGCATCTGTGGAATCGCAATTATCTCCAGCTTAAAATAACCTTCACAGCTCTCCTGGGATTCCCAGGGGGTGTCGTGTTGGCGGACAAAGCCGAGAAAGACAGGCACTTACATCTCTCCTTTGCTCTCTCTTTACAGGGCAGCTTTTCTAAGAGAGAACCGGTAAGTATGGCTTCCTTTCTCTGCTGCATCCATGTTTGAATCATAGATGCTCAGAGTCCCGCCCTCGGCAGGCAGGGCACTCAGCTCAGCCCTGGGTCCCTCTGTGCCCACGTTTCGGGGTCACCATGCTCTGGGGACCGATGGAGAAGTTGTAGTTTCCCAGACGCCTCTGACTCAGCTCAGGCAGCCTGTTACCCTCCTCGTGGACGGAATAACATCTCGGTCCCAAATGGGCCTCCTTGCTCCTGAGTCCACACAGCAGTGAGCTCAAAGGGTCCCCCGAGAAGTCAGGTCCGCCTAGAACTGCACTGCAGGACTTTATTCGGAAACGGGGTCTCTGCAGAGGTGACAGAGTGAAGGCTCTGAGATGAGGTCCTCCTGGAAGGGGGTGGCCCTAAACCCAGGGACAGGTCCTTATAAGACACAGAAGAGGAGAGACACGAACACAGAGGAGAAGCCACGTGGAGACGGAGGCAGAGATGGGAGGGAGGCGGCCACTGGCCCAGGGATGGACGCCTGGAGCCCCCAGAAGCTGGAAGAGGCGGGAAGGACTCTCCCCTGGAGCCTCTGGATGGAGCTCAGCCCCAGATCCTTGTGGCCACCGGGAGCCCCCAGGCCAGGCCCCCCTTTCCTCACTGACCACCCAGCCTCTCCAGACATGCAGCTCCTAGGAAAGCCCCAGGGGGCGTCCAGGAACTGCCAGGCTCTGACCCCCAGCCATAGGAAAAGGACTGTCCAGTGTCCGCGTGTGGGGGAGGCGTCCATGGGTGTCCAGGCCTGGCTGTGCCCTGCACGTTCCTGCCCTGTCCCGGATCCTGTGTGAGAATCCTTTCATGTTTTTTCAACAGTTTTTTTTTTTTTTTTTTTAAGTATTTTTATGTATTTATCTTGGCTGTACTGCGAGGCATGTTAGTTCTCAGGCCAGGGATTGAACCTGCATCCCCAGCAGGTTCCCCAGCAGTGGAAGTGCAGCGTCTTAACGACTGGACCACCAGGGAAGTCACCCCTCTGTGTAGACTCAGAATAACCGCAAGCCCACGTCCCAAGGGCACGGGGACCCTACAGGAGGCATGGACGCAGACGGACAGCCGAGAGCCCTGATCGTTGTTGTTCAGTTGCTAAGTCGTGTCTCACTCTCTGCGACCCCAGGGACTGCAGCATGCCAGGCCTCCCTGTCCATCAACAACTCCGGGAGCTTGTTCAAACTCACGTCCATCGAGTCGGTGATGCCATCCAACCGTCTCATCCCCTGTCGTCCCCTTCTCCTCCTGCCTTCAACCTTTCCCAGCATCAGGGTCTTTTCCTAAGAGTGAGCTCTTCACATTATGGGGCCAAAGTATTGGAGTTTCAGCTTCAGCATCAGTCCTTCCAATGAACACCCAGGACTGACCTCCTTTAGGATGGACTCGCTGAATCTCCTTGCAGTCCAAAGGACTCTCAAGAGTCTTCTCCAACACCACAGTTCAAAAGCATCAGTTCTTTGGCTCTCAGCTTTCTTTATAGTCCAACCCTCACATCCATACATGACTACGGGAAAAACGATAGCCTTGACTAGACAGACCTTTTGTTGGCAACAAGATATCTCCACTTTTTAATATGCTGTCTAGGTTGGTCACAACTTCCCTTCCAAGGATTAAGTGTCTTTTTATTTCATGGCTGCGGTCACCATCTGCAGTGATTTTGGAGCCCAAGAAAATAAAGTCTGCCACTGGTTCCATTTTCTACGCACCTGTTTGCCATGAAGTGATGGGAGCCCTGGATGCGAGCTGGCAAAGCCCCTTCGGGCCCCCGCAGTGGGCTGGGAGGGACGGACCAGAGGCGGCAGGTCTGCTGTGCCCCCATCTGTCAGGGGGTGCACCCTCCACCTTCTCTGCATTTCCAGTCTGGTATTTGTGGCCGTCACACGGTCCTCTTTTCTTTCACAGGTTTTTCTGAGCAGACAACATAAAAACGAGTACAGACTGCCCAGCTCTGACGTAAGAGGAGAGCACACCGTCCGCATGAGGGTGCAACACGTGCAGTTTCAAATCTGGAGTGAGTGGAGCTCCACGCACCGTTTCGGTGAGTCTCCCAGAAATACCCGTGGATGCTGACATGTGCCTGGGGGGGAATAGGAATGACCTTTCCTTTGTTGCCCAATCCTCCATTTTTTTTTTTGACAGTTTCTCTTTCAAACCAGTTCACCTTCATTTTTGTTGTTCAGTTGCTCACACACACCTCTTTCTGTCACCCTTGACATTTCACAGTTACGCATTCATTCCTTTGGCTATGCAGTGCAGAACTGAAAGTTAATATTCACTGACAAGGAAGGCACTGTGCAGTATTAATTGTGCCTTTGTGGAAAAGTAATTGGTGCATCATCTTTTGAGAGTGGCAAGGGGGGAGGCGGGGAGATTTGTTGTTTAGTTGCTCAGTTGTGCCCGAATCTTTGTGACCCCGTGCACTGCGGCATGCCAGGCCTCCCTGTCCTTCACTATCTCCCAGAGCTTGCTCAAACTCATGTCCATCGAGTCGGTGATGCCATCCAACCATCTCATCCTCTGTCGTCCCCTTCTCCTCCCGCCTTCAATCTTTCCCAGCATCAGGGTCTTTTCCAATGAGTCAGTTCTTTGCATCAGGTGGCCAAGGGGTTGGAGCTTCAGCTTCAGCGTCAGTCCCTCCAGTGAACATTCAAGGTTGATTTCCTTTAGGATGGACTGGTTGGGGACAGCGATATACAGTGTGGTGTGGTGGGCACAGGATCCCAGAAGAATAGACTCTTTGGTGCCATCCTTCTCAAATCCCTAGGGTCCCTCTGTCCCTCCTCCTCTCCAGCCCTGCTTCCCCCACCACATCCCCTCCTGTCGTCCGATACCAGGGATGGGCGGGCAGGGCTGGTGTGTGCAAAGCGGAGCGCCCAGTCACGCCTGACCCTCTGCGTGTCTGCCCGCCAGGCGTCCCCGAGAAGAATTTCCTGATGGTCTCGATCGGGCTGGCGGTGGGGGCCGCGGTTTTGTTTGGCATGGCCGTGATGTTCCTCTGTAAAAGGTAAGACACACACACCCCCAAATAAACTGAAAAACGGCATGTCAGAACCCACACATAAAAGAGCCCACGCCTGTCACTGCAGCCCCGTGGAGTGGCCAGAATCCCAGGCTCAGAATGCAGCGTGGAGGTTGCTCACGGTGGAGGGCTTGGGAACACGGAGTGGCTGTTATTCAGGGGCCCGTGTTTCGACACCGGTCTGTCGTGGGGCCGAGTCCCGGCGCAACTTAATTTTCCGGTGTTCCTGGGGGTTGCCTGCGTAGTGCCAAAGGCAGTCTTGATTTTGTGCCGGAAGGAGTGAACTTTAAAGAGAGGCTCCCAAGAGAGAGGTGAGGCCAGGTGTCTCTGCAGAGAAGATAAACCTGTGCGGAAGATGGGTCCCGAGCACGCGGCCGGGCCAAGCGAGCGCCCCACTTGGGCGCAGTCCCTGGCGTCACGATCCAGAAATGCCTCCCCGGGGAAGGCGGTGGAGGCCGGCTACGGCCACCGCCGCCACACGGGGGCGGCAGCGAGCTGCACGCCCGTTTGCAAGCCCCGGTGTCTCAGCCTCCGAGGACCAAACGCGGGAGGAGAAGATGAGAGGGTTGGATGGCATCACCGGCTCCACGGACGTGAGTCTGAGCAAGCTCGGGGAGATGCTGATGGACAGGGAGGCCTGCCGTGTGCGGTCCATGGGACCGCAATGAGTCAGGCACCACTGAACTGAGGAACACAGGGCCGGACTCTGGCCCGAGGGGAGACCCGGGCTGTGTGGCATCAACCTCAGCTGCAGACGCAGGCTCTGTCCCCTTCCCTGACTGCGTCCTCACACCCGCGCAGGTGTACTGAAAGCCAGGTGACCCCCACCCCCCACCCCCCGGGGTGTCCGGAGAACGGCCGCCCGTAGGAGACCCAGGGCAGAGGGCTGCAGCGGAGGGCATCCGGAGGGCAGTTGAGGCTGTTTTCGTATCCACGCTGGATGTGTCTGGAACGTTGCATTCACAAGGACCGGAATCAGTGATGGGGTGTCTCGGGGCGCGCATATAGAAGGCGGTCTGTGAGGACACACGGGGGCTTCCCAGGTGGGCCTAGTGGGAAAGAACCCACCTGCCACGGTAGGAGACGTAAGAGGTGTAGGCTCGATCCCTGGGCGGGGGAAGATCCCCTGGAGGAGGGCATGGCAACCCACTCCAGTGTTCTTGCCTGGAGAATCCCATGGACAGAGGAGCCTGGTGGGCGACAGTCCACTCGGTTGCAAAGAGTCGGATATGACTGAGCGCCTTAGCGGGCACGCACGCACGCACGCGTGTGCACACACGCACACGAGGACAGGGGCGTCCTGGCGGTGTTTGTATGGCATCCGGGAGGCTTTGAGGCCTGGAGAGGGGATTCTTGAGGGCGCTCAGAGGGGCTTGGGTCCCTGGAGGGTCTTGAGGTCACACGCTCGGCGAGTTTGCCCCGACAGGCTGGTGGGGTGTCTGGGGCCGGGCACGTCCCGGTCCCGAGGCCGCCTGCCTCTGGGTTTCTGCCCTGGCCGCAGCTAGGGGCCTGGGGTCCAGGGCGCCTCGCTCGCGGGGGACAGGGTCTCCTGTCTCGGCTGTCCGTCCTCGCGGGCCTGCCCCGCAGACCGGGTGTGGCGGGCAGCTCCGTCGAGCGGTGAGCGGTCCCCAGGACGCCGGGCCTGCCTGCCCAGACCCATGGGGGCGCCCCGAGCACCGACCCCCCAGCTCGGGAAGGTGGCCAGCGCCAGCCACGTGGGCACTGGTCCTCACCGCGCCCCAGACGAGGCGGGAGAGCTCTCGGGGCAGCGCGTTCACCCCTGAGGCTGCCCGCGCCACACGCAGAGCCGGCCTCACCACGGGGCCGGGGGCACTCGGACAGGCCAGGCCCCCCTCGCAGCGCTGAGGCTGGGCCGCAAGCGTCTCTCTTCTCTTCTCGCCAGGTTCTCCCTGAAGAAGAAGCTGTTTCCGCCCATCCCGCGGGTGAAGCAGGAACTCGCTGGCTCGTTCCTGGCCAGCCTGGAGGTGAGCGAGGCCGCCTTCCGGGCGCCGCCTGGGCTCGGAGACGTGCACGGAGACGCGGGGGGCGCGAGCATGCTGGGGGTTGAAGGCTGGCTTGGGGCGGTCAGTGCCGCCAGGAGGGGAGGGCAGGGCAGGGCAGGGGAGAGGAGTGTGGAGGGGGAGGAGAGGGGGAGGAGAGGGGGAGGGGGGCAGCGGGAGGGGAGGAGCTTGGAAGGGGAGGGGAGGAGTGGGGAGGGGAGGGGAGGGGCCGAGGGCAGGGGAGGGGCCTATGACAGGGAGGGCGTGGAGGGGAGTGTGGAGGAGAGGGGCCTAAGGGAGGGGCCTAGGGGAAGGGAGGGGCCTAGGGCAGGGGAGGGGAGTGGAGGGCAATGGGGAGGGGAGTGCGGAGGAGAGGGGCCTAGCGCAGGGGAGGGGTGTGGAGGAGAGGGGAGGGGCGTGGAAGGCAGTGGGGAGGGGAAGGGTCTGAGGCAGGGGAGGGGTGTGGAGGGGAGGGGAGGGGCGTGGAGGGGAGGGGAGGGGCGTGGAGGGGAGGGTTGGGGCGAGGACAGGAGGGGTGTGTCGGGCAGGGCCGAGGGCTCATGCAGCGGAGGGGACACGGGTGTCCAGCTGCCTGCACCCACAGCGGCTTCTGCAGCGAAGTAGAGAAACCGCAACAAGCCGACTTATCTCCATGCGGGGAAACGGCAGGGCTTGGTTTTTGTCCCCGTCTGGGGTCGCCACGGAAACCGCGGTGCGCTCACCTTGGGCTCTTCCAGGAGTGGCATCTGCGAAGACCGCATTTCCGATCCAGGCTCCCCGTGTGCGCTCCTGGGTGGAAGTTGAATTTCGGCAGGAGGGCGCCCGTGTGACCCAGGAGCTCCCCCAAACTCCCCACCCGCTCCCCCACCCCGCGGTGGCTGGAGGCAGGGACCCTCCTGGGAGCAGCTCTGCGCCCCTGACTTCATCTCCCCCATCCGCCACACATACCTCTGTCCCCGTAAGAAAGCAGAGATGCCCCTAAAGCACGGCCCGTGTTCTGAGCCCAAAGCCATTTCCCTAGGAAGCCTCCTCCCTGAAAAGTTCCAGCTTCCAGTACCCCTGGGTTTCCTCGGTGGGGCCCACTGACCCCAAAACAAGCGTTTTGCGTTTCTTGATCTGTGCGTGACCGTGGTTCACTGTGGCTAGCGCTGTTGAGACAATGAGATGAAGCCACATATCGTCAGCCACCCGAGCCTCCCAGGGGTCCCATGCTGACGTCACCCCTCTGCCCTGCACATGCGTGCATGCATGTTAAGTTGCTTCAGTGGTGTCTGACTCTGTGTGACCCCATGGTCTATAGCCCCACCAGGCTCCTCTGTCCGTGGGAGTCTCCAGAAAAGAACACTGGAGTGGGTTGCCATGCCCTCCTCCAGGGGATCTTCCCCACCCAGGGATTGAACCCGGGTCTCCCGCATTGAAAGGCGGGTTCTTTACCACTAGCGCCACCTGGGAAAACTCCTGCCCTGCACAGGCGAACCCCAGGTCCTTCAAATGTGCGGTCCTGTATGTGGGACTCAGTGGCTGGACATCAAGGGTCCTTATTTCCTGGAGGGTGGAGTTGTGAACATAACCACCCCCAGCCCTGACTCTCAGCCTCAGGCCAGCCAGGATCACCCACTACTTAAACTGGGGAGTGAGGCTCCCCAAGCTTTCAGTCAGCCACCCACCTGGCTCCCCAGGCCACTGATCCCTCCGGTCACCTCTGTACTTGGGGTCTGGGCAGGCACACCAGCTAGGTCGGGGCGTGGCGTCCACGAGAGGCAACGCCGAGACAGGGGAGTGTCTGTTCAAAATCGGGAACTGTCTCTCTGTGGTTCCCCGGGAGATGGCGAAGACCCATCCCTCCACCTGGGTTGCAAGCATCTCAGAGATGATTGTACCCCTGATGTGTTCCTCCTTTATTAAAAAAAAAAAAAAAAAAAAGTGTTATTGAGATTTCACTCACCTGCCGTAGAATCCACCCATTTAAGTAACAGTTCGGGGCATTTAGCAAGTTCTCAACATTGTGCAGCCATCAGCTCTGTCTGGATCCAGAACATTCTCATTGCCCCCGAGGACACCCTGTGTACATCACCAGTCACTTCTCCCCGGCCTCCCCCAGTCCCTGGCAACCACAAACCCACGTGCTGTGTCCATGGATTTGCCTGTTCTGGACGTTTCCTATAAGTGGAGTCACACACTGTGTATCCTTCTGTACCTGCTTGTCTCACTGAGCATCGTGTGTTTGAGGTCCATCCATGTTGTAGCCTGCATCAGACTGTCTCTCCTTTTCATGGCTGTGTAATATTCCACTGGGTGGATGGACCCCCATGCTGTCTATCGACCCATCCATCCATCCATCCATCATCCATCCATCTATCATCCATCCATCATCCATGATTCCATACATCCATTCACCCATCCATCCATCATCCATCCATCCATCCATCATCCATCATCCTTCCATCCATCCATCCATCCATCATCCATCCATCCACTCACTCATCTGTCCATCATCCATGCATCCATCCATCCATCCATCATCCACCCATTCATTCATCATCCATCCATTATCCATCCATCATCCATCCATCATCCATCCATCACCCATCCATCACCCATCCATCACCCATCCACCCATTCATCATCCATCATCCATCCATCCATCATCCATCCATCCATCATCCTCCCATCCATCCATTCATCATCCACTCATCATCTGTCCATCCATCATCCATCCATCCATCCATCCATCATCTATCCATCATCCATCATCCATCCATCCACCCATCCATCCATCATCCATCATCCATCTATCCATCATCCATCCATCCATCCATGCATCCATCGTCCACCCAGCCATCCCCTCAGCCGTGCATGGACATGTGAACCCTTTCCACCCTCTGGCCGTCATGAGCCCCACTGACCGGGAGGACCAGGAACTGCAAAGCGTGGCCTCATCTGTGTGCTGTGTCTTCTCTTCCAGGAGACGGCCTCGTGCGGAGGCCACCCGCCGTCAGCCTCCCAGGACCCCGAGGACATCTTCACCGTGGAGGAAACCCAGTCGTTGGCGAGAGGACCAGCGAAGATGGTAGGCCCAGCCCCAGACCCCAACCCTTACGAAAACATCCCTTCTGGGCGTCCTCTGCCCAGCCACTGAGAGGACCGTGATTCGACTCGCCCGCCTCTCGCCGTCCGATCCCACTGCCTCTGCCTTTGCTACGTCGTCCCCCCGCTTCCCCGCCTGCTGGCCACCGCTGCACACGCCTCTCCCAGCTGTGGGAGGGTCCCGCCGCCAGCAGCCGTCGCCCAGATGTGCCCCGTCGGTGGGTGAGGGTCCTGGCGGAGTCCGGCTCACGCTCTGGTCCGGGTTCTCTCTGTGAAGATGGGCACCGAACTTGCCCGAAACAGCACAGACGTGGGGATGAAGAAATGACAGGGTGTTCGGTCTCCATGGGTTCGGGAAGATGCCCTGGAGGAGGGCACGGCAACCCACTGCCGGGTTCTTGCCTGGAGAGTCCCGTGGACAGAGGAGCCTGGCGGGCTGCAGTGCGTGGAGTCGCAAAGAGTCGGACACGGCTAAATCAAGTAAGCAACAAAAAAAGGAACAGCATGTACCTGCTGGAGCCGGCCCGCGTGGATAAGTACAGGACAGCGTCAGCGTGGTCTCCCTTTTGGGGACGGGTTTCCCGTTAGACACTTCTGAACCGAACTGAAGTGTGCCAGCCAACCAGATAACCTGGAAAGCGACAGAGGCTTTAAGAGAAAGTGAGCAAGGTTCTCCCGATGAATCAACTGGCCTCTGTCTGTTTTTCGAGCGACGGGAGCAGACACAGGATGAGGACGGAGGATGGCAGGTTGTGCACGATCCTCTTCCGTGGCGTCTCTGGACAACCACACGGGGAAGCATCTCGCTGGGTTCCAACCTCGTCCAGGAGGGACCCGACTCCCGGGCACAGCTCTCTCTCACTCGGGCTGCCGGCTGGGGATGCTAGAAGCAGAGACACCCAGCTCCGACAGCGGGACCCCCACCACCGACCCCGACTCCTGCTCTGATTTCCCGGAAACACCGTGAGCCGGTCCCAAGCCAAGGCTACGGAGAAACAGGTGTTTCGCAAGAGACGGCGGCCGCTGCTAAGATTTCATCGCGAAGCTTCTGCGTTTGGGGTTGGTGCACCTCGCTCAGGAAGAGCGTCTTGTGAAACGCTTGCGGTGTTTTGAGAAAATCGAGAAAGATGAGGTCTTGGAATCAGAGAAGGCGCCCGCTATCTCTGTGGCCACGGAGCCTGCAGCCCCGAGATAAGCCGTGCGGTCACCCCAGCGGGTCTCCTGGGCGAGGTACTGCCTGTGATCACCGGGCGGGTGACTGCAGACCCCCCAGCTCCGGCCAGGAGTGGCCTGGTTTCGCAAAGATCGGCTTCCCTTCCGGCCTCAGGTCCGGCTGAAAATGGGCTTGGACCCCGGGACACGCTCATCGACAGGTATGAGTTTATGAGTAAGTTCAACATCAGAACCCAGGCACTGTCCTGGCGGCCGGTGGTGAAGACTTTTCCTTCCAGTGCAGGGGGGCGTGGGTTTGATTTCTGGTCGGGGCCTAAGATCCCAGGTGCTTCCACACCAATAAAGCAGAACATGAAACAGAGCAATATTGTAACAAACTGAATACAGGCTTTTAAAAATTGCTGTTATTGTTGACTCTCTCCATTGTGTCTGACTCTGAGACCCCATGAACTGCAGCACACCAGGCCTCCCTGTCCTTCACCAACTCCCGGAGTTTACTCAAATCCATGTCCATGGAGTTCGTGATGCCATCCAACCGTCTCACTCTCTGTCGTCCCCTTCTCCTCCCGCCTTCCATTTTTCCCAGCATCAGGGTCTTTTCCAAAGAGTCAGCTCTTTGCATCAGGTGGCCAAAGGATTGGAGCTTCAGCTTCAGCATCAGTCCTTCCAATGCAGAAGCCAAAGAATTTACTGTCATGGGATTCATGCCTCTTTTTTCTGTGAAACTGATCCATATCCCTGAGAATACCATCACTGTTGGTGGCCGAGTACCTTTTTAGAAAAGTTATCTTTCATCTTGGGGAGTGGTGAACAAGTGAGGATTTGAGAAGCTCAGGGAGCCAACATTGGTTTGCTTTCATTTTTCTCTTTCATTTTTTTTTTCTTCTTCCAAGACATTTTCTATTTGTAAATGAAAATAATTTCAAAATAGGGCGGAGGGAAATTTTGCAGCAAAGATCTCGCTCTGCAGACAGGGAGCTGGGGAATCATAAGTCCCTCATGCCCAGAATCAGGGCTTGGAGCCCCAGGGGGGCTGGCGGGGGGAGAGGTGTGCAAGTTCCCGGAGGTCACAGAGGGCAAACCTGGAGGATTGTAGAGCAAGGAGTGCCCCCCGCCACCCACCACCCCCAACACACACACACACACACACACACACACACACACACGAGGAAGATGGCTTGGCCACTGCTGCTGGAAGTGTTATTTGCCAGATAAATTAATCAGAGAAGCCCCTCGTCTCGGGGGAATCCCACGGGCGACGGTTGGGGAGATACAAAAGGAGAGTATCTACTGCCGTCTCAGTAAGAAACGTCTCGGCCAGCAGCGAGTTCTGGGCTCCAGACGTGAAGGCCGGGTTCCAGAAACTTAGATCCGCCGCTCTCCGTGGTGATGGCCCCGGGAGCCGTGGGCCGGGGAATGCACGAATCAGACGTCTGTCACTCCTGAAGCTGAACAAGGGAACAGCGTTGGCCCCAGACAGCTGAGATGCACGTGAATGGAATGACCTTGGTGAGCCCAGAGGCTTGCACCTTCCCGTAGGTAGACCCATCGGTTTGTTAACTCGATATCTGATCTTTCATGTCTAAACTGCCTGCTCCCCAAAATTGTGTATGGCTCGACTCCCCCTCCTGCCTCCTTGGAGCAGTTTTCTCAGAGTCCCTAAGACGCTGTCTCCCAAGGCTCGGAGTCCTAAACATGCCGGAATAGAAAGTACTGTACTTCCAGGTCGTGACTGTATTTTTTGTTGTTGTTGTTGGTAGTTGACAGAGAGCAGGCTGGCCTGACTCCCAAGGGCAAGGCCAGCCGTGTGTGTTCTGGGCTGCGTTCTGGGCACGTGGTCCACACCAGAGGGTGAGTGGGAGGGGTTTTTAGGGGCTGTGTTTCTGGGAACACAGAGGGACACCCCTCCCCACCTCCCACCCTGGAAACTGATCGACCCGTCCAGCATCTGCATGGACGCTCAGAACCTCCCGTCTGCCTGGGAACCCAGAGAGACAAAAAGCTGTCGTCCAGGCCCCGATGGCCATGTGGCCTTGGGCTGATGTCCATCACCCATGGGGCCACGGGCTTCCCGGGATCCTCCCATTAGAGGAAACACTCAGAGCGAAACCGCCGGCCCTGATGGGGCACCCTGGGGACCGTTTGCGTGTTATTTTTATATGACAAGAGATCCTGAGAAGGGAAACGGAACTGATGGGCCACCACCCGCTGGAAGAGTTCAGGAAAGATCAAGAGGAGACGCCCCGTGTCTTCCCGCCTTTCGGTATCCTCCTCGCGGGCACCCTTCTGGGCTGCGCAACGCATGCACCACCGGGAAGGACCCCGATTCAGAGCGATTGGCCGGAGGGAACCTGGAAACGCGCGCTCTCGGCGGCTGCCCTCCCGGACCCCGACGGACGCGAGCCTAATCAGGCTCCGGGAGTCGGTGATGGACGGGCAGGCCCGGCCTGCTGCGCGGTCCACGGGGCCGCAGAGAGTCGGACACGCCCGAGCGACCGAACCACAAAGCTCATCGGCATCAAAGCCGGGACCGCGCAGCCACGGCGCAGAGCGGTCACCCTGGGTTCCCTTACCCCGATGCTCCCCGCCCCGGGGTGGGGGGGACCCCTTTTCCAATGAAACCTCTTGCTTTTTCAGCACTTGTCTCCTCTCTGACGGTTCGTTTCCGAGCGTTGGACGAGAGCCGAGAAGGCTCTCCTGCACCGTGGCCCCTCCGCCCTGCTGGCCGCGCCCTCGGGAGGCGGGGGCTGAGGGGAAGGCGCCCGAGCTCGAGAAGCCGCGGTTCTGGTCTCTCTCCCGGCCCAGCTGCTCGGGGCCCTGGGCTCACCCAGTCCCGCTCGCGGTTCCCCGTTTCTGTTCCTCGCGGACCCCGCCCCGCATCCATCTCTGGCACTCCTGGTTCTGTGCCGGCTTTTCTGAAGCTGGTCACTGGTGGTCGCAGGGCACGAGAAGCAGAGAGGAAACAGGTGATGGAGGGGCTAGTGTGGGGCGCGGGGAAGGCAGGTGGGGATGGAGCCAGGGTCCCCGGAGCCAGGGACCGAGGGGTCTGCGATGCTGGGGAGGCCCAGGGCCCAGCACGCACGTGCCCACAAGCCTCTGTGCCTCAGGGCCAGATGCTGAGCCTGCTCCCAGTTTGCAGGGACGCTGGCGGGGCTGTGAGCAGACCTCGGGGTGCAGAGTTCCTGAAGCAGGCTTGGCACTGGCAGCTCTCCTCGCAGCACGTCCAGGCTTCCCTGGAGGCTCAGACGGTAAATAATCCGCCTGCCACGCGGGAGACCCGGGTTCGACCCCTGGGTGGGGGAGATCCCCTGCAGGAGGACACACCCACTCCAGTCTTCTTGCCTGGAGAATCCCATGGACAGAGGAGCCTGGCGGGCGACAGCCCACGGGGAACAGAAAGAGTCGGACACGACTGAGCGACTGCAAAACAGTGATGACCGTGGGACTATGCCCCGTTACGTTGTCCAAATAAAACACATCTTATTTTTTAAAAAAGAAAAAGGGAAAGAAAGAAAACAAATGAAAACAGAAAACAAAGGGGGAAAGAACAAAGAAAGGGGAAAAAAGAAATAATGATAAGACAGAAAAGAAAGAACGGAAAGACAGAAAGGAAGAAAAAAAGAACATGGGAAAAAAAAGGGAAATAAGAAAGGAAAGATGGAGAGACAGAAAGAAAGGAAGCAAGGAAGAAAAGCAGGAAAAAAAAGAGAGCAAGGCGAAGGGTCAGGGAAGGAAAAGAGGATGAAAGCAGCAAAGCCGGGCAGCCCCCATGAGGCCCCTTGTCACTGACGCTGGAATTCGGGAACGTCCGCGTCTGCACGCCCAGCGCTGGCCGCATTCTCCGTGGCGGCCACACCGTCTCGTCAGAGCCCGGGACGGCAGGAGGGCCAGCCAGCGTGTGTCGTAACCGTGGGGCCAGCTCCGAGGTCAGCGTGGCCTCCTTGTCTCCGTGGGCACCCGCCACCCCCGCTTCTGCAGAAACTGCCTGGTTCCTACCCCACCCCATTCCCCCGGGGCGGACACACTGCCCGGAAAGAGGTTCACCCGGGGCTCAGTGCCGTCAGCTCTGGACTGACTGCGACCCCTCGCTTGGGTCATCTGTCCGCCTCCTCCATCTCCCTGGGAACCCCCCCTCACACCCAGCTCCTCATCATCCTGCTTCCGTCCTAGACCAAGAGGGGCCGGAGATGAGAGGCGTCCACCCCAGGCGGTCGTTGTCCATCGGGCATTCTGGAATCTCCCCAGCGCTTAGCAAGACAGTCATCATCCCCGAGGGGCATGCAGGGACCATGGATCCGACCCTTTCTCTGGAGGGGGGTGGGACACAAGCTTTCGCCTCCTGGAGAGGCTACCCGGGAACCAAGACTCCTGCTCTGTGGCAGGCGGGCGGCCGTCACAGAGGACTCCACGCTGGACGGCTGCGATCCACAGGAAACCATCCTCTCCCGCAGTCCTGGGGACCACATGTCTGAGGTCCCAGGGTCCCAGGATGGTTCAAGGGGTCCCAGGACTGAGCTCCCTCCAGGAAGCCTCCAGGGGAGGGTCCTCCCCGCCTCTTCCAGCTCCTGGGGCCTCCAGGCGTCCATCCCTGGGTGGGTGGCCGCCCCCTCCCATCTCTGCCTCCGTCCGCAAGCGGCCGTATCCTCTACCTGCCAGTGTACGAGGGGCCATCTGCTCAGAAGTGCCGTGGCCCCGTGGGACGTGGGGACTGCCCTGTCCCAGCTGGACTGTGTGTTACCCTCATCCTTACCCCTGCCAGAGAGCCCCACTTCCACAAGAGGTCAGGCTCTGAGAGTCCAGGTGGGCATGCAAGGCTTAGGCGGGGGTGGGGGGAGTAGACAGGAGACAGGGAGGCAGGTGGGACTTCCCGGCCCACGACATCAGGCCCACTCTGATGGGGCGGAGCCCTGTCAGAGTCTGCTCTGCATCCCAGGTAAGATTCCCCCCGACCCCCGACACACAGACACCCACCCAAGAGGCAGGGAAGGCAGACGGCTGCCCCTGGAGACGCAGTCCTGAACACGACCTCCTGGGGGACACCAGGATTTGGCACGCATCTTGTGGCCGTCGATATGTGCCTCCCGGGGCTCATCAGGGGGAGGGAGCGGTGAGTGGGGCTGGAACCCAGGAGCTGTGACAGACACACGGATGGGTGACCCGTGTTGCGTGAGGGCAAGGAGGAGGCTCCGGGCGCCGGGAAGTCAGAGACGTCCTGGTGGGCGCTCCAGGCTGAAACGTGAATGTGGCGGACTGAGACTCAGGCAGCCAGCACGTGGGCGTACCCGGGGTCACCTCCCTGTCCCCGCAGGCACGAGGGGTCACTCCCATGGGGACCTCGACAAATGGGGGGGCTGTCCAGGCATCAAGGGCCCCCCCAGACATTCATTCTGGCTGGCTCCAGGAAATTGCCCAAGTCCGAGGTGGAGGGGTGGGCAGCCACAGGGGTCCTGACAAAGCAGAAGCTGCAAAGGAGAAGTGAGAACAGGAAAAGAAATACTTTGAAAGAGAGAGTGTTTCTTCCAGGAAAAACCCAGAACCTTGGCCAGGGTCCTGACCCCCAGATTATAATTGTGACTCGCGGGCTGGGGAGGAGGGGCGGGATGCCAGCAGGACTCGGTCACACCCTCATGGGGTTGATGATTTTTACTTTTATTTTTTTCTGATGGGGTGGAGCCGCCCCCTCTGCCCTCCCCGCCGTCCCCCCACCCCCGCTGGAGGCTATAAAAACGTTGAATGGGGGAGAAGAAAAACACACACACACAAGTTTTGTTTCTCGTTCAGGAAGCAGACTGCATCACACGGCCGGGAACTCGAGCCCAGGATCCACCCCCAGGCCAGCAGGACGGGCGCCAAGCGGGGCCCGCCCGGCTCCCACTGACGTCGGACTCCGCTCTGCATCCCAGGTAAGACCCCCACACACACCCCTCACCCAAGAGGTGGGGAAGGCAGACGGCTGCCCCTGGAGACTCAGTCATGAGCACCGCCTCCCGGGAGACACCGGGATTCAGAACGCATCTCGTGGCCTCTCAGATGTGTCGTCCGGAGTCCACCACAGGCCAGATCCAAAGACGTTATGCCCAAGAAGCAATGATGGAGGGTCTAACTAACCAACGCAGGTGAGGCAGATTCGAGCCCTGGGTCGGGAAGATCCCCCGGAGGAGGGCATGGCAACCCACTCCAGTATCCTCGCCTGGAGGATCCCACAGACACGGGAGCCTGGCGGGCTACAGTCCGTGCAGTCGCAGAGAGTCGGACACGACTGAGAACAGGACAGGACGCTGGTTTCACCCTGGTGCGAGCCTGGATGTGTGGTGTGTCTTCACCGGTTCTGTATTTCCTGCCGGGTCTTATGGTTGAATGAATGAGCTGGTCGGAGTGGCTTTCCCAGGACGAGAGGCTCCCGGTAACCAGAATGCCCAGCAACTCTTTCTGGCTCAACCTTCTGCCACCTCCAACCCAGGCAAGGCGGGGCTGCTAATGTCGAGAGCCCCACCGTCTCCCTCTTCCAACTCTGCGGACCCCAGCCCCAGCCTCTGGGGGCCCAGGTCTGTCCATACAGGCCCCGTCCCTTCGTCCTTTGGGGTCAGCTGCAGATGATGGCCACGTTCGTGCTATTTGGGTCTTTAAAGATGTGAGCATCTCCGGGCGAGGAGGGAAGCCTGTGGGTGGACGCGAATGTCACGGGGCTGGAGCCCTGTGTACGCAGCAGCCGTGGGGTGGGGTGGGGCGGGGCGGGGCGGGGCTCGGCACAAAAAGCCAGGAGCGCACCGCCACCCTTCCAGGGACATCCCCGAGGGCTGTCTGCATAGACGAAGATGAGCCCCACGCCCTCCTCATTGGATCGTGATGAATGAGAGTTGCCCAGTCGTGTCTGACTCTTTGTGACCCCATGGTCCACACAGCCCGTGGGATTCTCCAGGCCAGAATACTGGAGTGGGTGGCCGTTCCCTTCTCCAGGGGAATCTTCCTGACCCAGAGATCAAACCCAGGTCTCCCACATTGCAGGCAGATTCTTTAGCAGCTGAGCCACCAGGAAAGCAACCTCATCTGATACTTGTTCACTGTTCGGATTTTGTTTTTTTTTCTCTTCCCGTGAGCTTGCTACCTGGACCATTTGTTGTCATTCAGTCACGTCCAACTCTTTGCGACCCCATGGACGGTAGCCCTGCCAGGCTCCTCTGTCCGTGGGATTCTCCCAGGCAAGAAGACTGGAGTGGGTTGCCATTTCGTCCTCCAGGGGATCTTCCAGAGTCAGGGATCGAACCTGCGTCTCCTACACGGGCAGGCGGATTCTTTATCACTGAGCCGCCCGGGAAGCCAGAACGCTCGTGGGCAGGGTGTTGAGCTGTCCTGGATTGCGACGCTGGGCTTGGAGGCAGCCTCCTCTCAAACTCAAACGTTAGGAGGCGCCTGATGCCTCGCTTTCCACACCCGGATCCTTGTACTTCACATGGATTGCCAGGCGTCTGTGCCTGAATACCTCCCCGTGATACCAAGTCTTGGGGCTTCCCTGTTGACCTGTCCTGAGACGGAGTCTCTCCAGGGTTCCCCGCCAAGTTCAGCAAGAACTACAATAGGAGTCAGCCTCTGGGATCAAATGTGTGTGAAAGCTGGCTCTTTTGGGGGGGCGGGTGCAGAGATGAGTCCTGGGGAGACTCGTGGGAGCCCCGGAGCGGGCTGGGAGAGCAGGTGAGGTCCTGGATGGCTGGAATCCGGGCTGGGTGTCGTGATAGAGCAGCTGAGAAGGCCCTGAAGGATGCGGGGGAAGAGTCCCCGCCCCTCCTCGTCAGTTCCAGGCTAGATTCTCGAGGTGAGCTGCCCTCAGTGGGGGTACGTTTGCGGGAGCAATCCTGAGGCCCTGGTGAGGGGTGGCCCCCCAGTCAGGGGAGCGTCCGAGGCTCCATCTCTGTAGCCGCCCCCCACTGGCCCTCAGGCACCGATGGCATTTGCGTGAGTGACTCAGGCAGGTGGGGAGGGGTGGGCGGGCTCCACCAGGAGACCCCCACGGCTGGGGCCCAGGAGGTGAGGAAGGTGGACCCCGCCCCGGGGAAGGTTCAGGAGAGCCGGCCTGCTGAGGGGGGCGCTTCATGCGGACCCCAGGGGGAAGAATTCTGGTGGGGGTGGTGACCATTACCGTAACTGGGTCTGAGCAGGAAAGTGAGTCCGTGTTGATTTCATGCGTTTAATTGCACTTCCTTCCACTGTTTGTGAGCCTGGCATTTCCCGGTGCCGCCTAGAAGGGGCTTTCTGGGCTCCTGTGGGGTGGTGCCAAGGGCGATTTATAACCCAGGGTGGGAGCGCTGTAGAGACTGGGCGATACACACGGTAGGCATACAGACTTACAGGTGCACACATGTGGACATGTATGCACACACATACACAAACACATGTAATGTGTGCGCACAGATGCACACAGATAACATGTCCATACACAGCACACACACACAAGCACATGTACACAGACACACAAAACACATGTGTGCACACAGATACATAGCCTTACACAGCACACACACACAAGCACATGCACACAGACACACAAAAACATATGTGTGCACACAGATGCACACAGATAACATGCCCATACACAGCAGACATACACAAGCACATGCACACAGAAACACATGTGTGCACACAGATACATATCCATACACAGCACACACACACAAGCACATGCACACAGACACACAAAAACACATGTGTGCACACAGATACATATCCATACACAGCACACACACACAAGCACATGCACACAGACACACCAACATGTGTAATGTGTGCACACAGATACACAGATACATATGCATACCCAGCACACACAGACACGTGTGCACACATGCAGACATGCATGCACATTTCCACACACAGATACACAAACGCATGAGTCAGGTGTTCACGCAGATACCCACAGATGCATGCAAGGCCCACAAAGACACATGTGTGCACACATGCAGACCTGCATGTACGCATGCACACACAATGTGCACACCTATGCACACATATACATACATGCCACACACACACGTAAACACAGGCAATGTGTGCTCACACGCATGCATATACATAGACATAGGCATGTAGTTTGCACAGATGCATACACAAGACACATACATAGGGGCACACATGCACACAGACATATTCACAGAGATACACATATGCACAAATATGCATACACAGTGTCCCAACAGACACATAAACACAAGTATTATGTGCACACAGGCATACACAGGCACATATGTACAGTGTACACAGATGCATATATAAGACATACACACATGTGCACTCATGCATATACACCCATACACACAGACATATACACACAGATACCCAAGTGCACATATATGCACACTCAGTGCACAGACACATAAACACATGCCTGCACACACATGTGCGCACAGGCATGCGGTCTACATGGATGCGTGCGCATGTGCACACATGTGTGTGCACACATGTGCACATAGTGCGCATAGACATATTCCCAGAGATACACACATCCACATATATGCATGCCCAGTCAAATAAACACAAGTAATATGTGCACACATCCATAGATATGCACAGACATGCAGTGTACACAGGTGCATATACAAGGCACATGTACACACGTGTGCATATACACACATGTACGCAGACATATACAGACATACACATGCACATATATGCACTCAGTGAACATATAAACATGTGCATACACATGCGCACATAGGCATGCGGTATACACAGATACACACATGGGTACACACGTACACACACATGCGCACTCAGTGCACACACATGCATATGCACACATGCACACAGGTATATACAGACACACGTATGCACCTATATGCACACTCAGTGAATACATAAACATTTGCATACACATGCACACATAGGCATGCAGTATACACAGATACACACAGGTACACACGTACACACACATGCACACTCAGCGCACACACATGCATATACACGCATGTGCACACATGCACACACACAGGAGGCTCCCCTCCGGAAGCGGCTCTCTGCCCTTCCGGCAGGACACCCCGGGGGGTTCGGCCCCCTCCCGCCCCCTCCCCCAGCCGTCCCCCGCAGCCGCCCACTGGTCACTGTGTCTCCTCCTCCAGCTGACGCCCGCCCTCCTGTGGGAACTGCCTCGCCCATGGCCCTCCTCTGGCTGGCCGTGCTCGTGACACTCATCTGCCGCTCAATGACCACGGACCACGGTAGGAAAAGCCGGGGGGCGGGGAGAACGGCCCCGTGCGGTGTGCTGGGGTCCCTGGGGCTGTGCTGCCTTGCAGTTAAACGGCCGGCGCTGGGGTCACGGCCGAGCCGCTTGGCCACCGAAGGAGATAATCAGCCGCTTCCCATGTGGCCCTCTTCTCAGCCGCCTTGGCGGGTGCGTCTTGCAAAACTCGGACCTCAGAGCCAGAATGTTCGTGCTGATACGGTCACGAGGCTACAGCCAGAGCTGCTGGCGTAGCTGGGGTGCCAGGATCCATCTCTTATCTTCGATTTCCTGTCATCCTTTTCCTGGGTTGGGAGACGTCTGTGGGAAAATGAAGGAGACGGGCTGAACTCTGTCCTCAGCAAATTCATGTGCTCAAGTCTTAACCAACAGGACCCCAGAAGGGGAGTTGTTTGGAAATAGTCTTTACACATGCTCTATATTATTATTATTATTATTTGACTGTGCTGGCTCTTTGTTTCAGCACACGGGCTTTTCTCTAATTTTGGTGAGCAGGTGGCGTTCTCTCTAGTTGCGGTGTCCAGACTTCTCATTGCAGTGGCTTCTGTTCTTGTGGATCATGGGCTCTAGGGCATGGGTTAAAGGACAGAGTTTGGTACTTCCCTGGCCATCCAGTGGTTAAGACTTTGCCTTCTGATGCATAGGACGCAGGTTTGATCCCTGGTCGGGAAGGTAAGATTTTTGACCTTTGTGGCCAAAAATCCAAAACATAAAATGGAAGCAATATTGTAACGAATTCAATAAAGACCTAAAAACTGGTCCACATGAAGAAAGAGAATGAAAAAAACAAATGATGCTTTGGGGGCAACCCCCTCCTGTTTTTCTGACGTTCCTCATGGAGATTTAAGGGAGGTGGGGGCCAGACCAGGGTCTCAGGTTCCCAGGATCATCACTGAAGATGGTGGATAGTGAGCAGTTCATGAAACCATCGTGAGACTCCTCGGGGGTAACAGTCGATCAAGACGTGAGAACGGGTGATGGAGATTGTCACGCCACGCACCCGTCTCTGACAGTCTGGCTGATTTTGGGTGGCAGTTGTGGCTGACGGAGACCATTCAGAGTGGGGGTTGTGGGGGCTCGCCAGCTGCTGCAGGAGAGGTCCCCCCAGGGGACACCCATGCCCTCAGCCGCCCCAGGTACAGAGATTGTATGTTGCTTTGGCTGCAAGCCCGGGGATGCTGGTGGGATTCAAGGAGACACGGTGCCCACCAGGCAGGCGTGTGCCCTGGGGAGGGTCTGCAGTGGAAGCCCACCCCGTGCAGACTTCTCTGGCTGATCAGCAGACCCCGCACAGGGGCCGAGGGGGCGACGTCCACCTCGGCCTCCTGTCCGACCCCCACTGCATGTGGACGGGGACCAGGCTTTGGGCGACAGACGGGAGCAGAGCCAGGCCAGCTGCTCAGCACAGATGTTCTGTGATTGCGTCAGACAGGGTGACCTGCCTGTGGTGACAGCCACGACGTTGCATAACCGGGAGAGGTTTGCTCCTTGCGCAAATGGTCGTGGAATGGAGGTGGTGTGTGCAGCTGTGTACATGTGTGTGTATGTCTCTCTCTGTGTGTGTGCATACGTGTGTACATACATATACATGCACCCATACATGTGTGTGCATGTTGTGTGCATACACGTGCGTGTCTGTATATATGGATGTGTGTATGTGTATATGTGTGTATGTGTGTACATGTGTGTATACACATATACACCTTCCCCCATACATGTATCTGTATGTTGTGTGTATACATGTGTGTATGTATGTGCCTGTATATATGGATGTGTGTATGTGTTTATGTTTGTGTGTGTATGTGTGTGTCTGCATGTGTGTAGTGTGTATGTGTCTCTATGGGTACATGCATGTATGGATGTGTGTGTGCGTGTGTGTTAAGGTGGTCATGTGTGTTGTGTGTGTGCATGCATGCATGCATGCATATAGGTGTATGCATGTGTATGTGTGTTGTGTGTGCATGTGTCTGTATGCATGTGTGTGCATGTGTATACACATGTGTATGTGTGTGTATATGTGTATGTGTGTGTGTGTGTGTGTTGGGGGCCTATGTCTCCCTAGGGGCTACTGACTTATGCAGCTTTGTGTTGCTTTAATAAAATACCATAGTCTGGAGGATTAAGTGACAGATTTATTTATCATAGCCCTGGAGACCAGACGTCTGAGGTCAGGGTGTCCCAGGGCTGAGCTCCCTGCAGAGGCTCCAGGGGAGGGTCCTTCCCACTTCTTCCAGCTTCTGGGGGCTCCGGGCATCCATCCCTGGGCCGGTGGCCGCCTCCCTCCCGTCTCTGCCTCTGTCTCCACGTGGCTTCTCCTCTGTGTCCGTGTCTCCACTCTTCCGTGTCTTACAAGGACCAGTCATGGGGCTTAGGGCCACCCCCATCCAGAAGGAAGCTCATCTCAGACCCTTCACTCCATCACAGCTGCAGAGACCCTATTTCCAGAGAAGGTCTGATTCTCAGGTCCTGCAAGTTAGGTCTTCAGTATGGTTTGTGGGGGAGGATGGAGAGACCAGCGTTCATTCCACCCCAGCTGGCTCCATCACCTCGGAGGAGGAGTGTGTAGAGGCCTCCCAGGGAGGTTTTTCAGGGGCCGCAACTGCAAAGACAACAGGTTGCTTCTGTCCGTCTCTTTGTGCTGAAATCAGTCCCGAGACTGCAGCTGGTGATCAGAGGGGCTGGGAGATGCAGGAGCTCTAGAAGGGGAGGGGGCTTCCTTCACGTCTCGGGATGCTGCCCCCCAGCACGTCCTGCCTCTTGTCTGCCCCCACTGTTCTGGGGCGCGAGGCTGCCGCCACCTCTGGGATCAGGTCAGGCCCGTGGGTGAGGACGGGTCACTGACCACAGGCAGGAAGTGACCTCCTCTCTAGGAGACAGTGAAGGAAGCGGGCTGCAGGCTGCAACAGTATAACGACCCACCCTTCACGCCCTCCTAAAAATACAATCTTGGTGGAACTGCGTTAGAGGGGCTGTGGGTACAGGAGGCAGAGGAAGAGAAGGCAGCCCTGAGACCGCACACATGTTCGTGTTGAGTCATACGGAGAAGTGGTTCATCTTTCACCGCCGAGTCTTAATTAGCGCATGGATTTTTCATAGCTTTATCTACGGGAGGGTCGTGTTCTTCCATTTCTAGTTTGCTGAGAGCTTTTCATCTTCACGGGTGTTAAAATGCTGTTGAAATATTCAGAAAAGAAAAATAAAAGTTGGGACTTCCCTGGGGGTCCACTGATGAAGGCTCCGTGGTTCCAGACGTCTGAGGTCAGGGTGTCCCAGGGCTGAGCTCCCTGCAGAGGCTCCAGGGGAGGGTCCTCCCCATTTCTCCCTGCTCTGGGTCCAAAGGTTCTGCATGCCATGTGGTGTGGCCAGAAGAGAAACAACAAATGAAAAAAAATGTCAAAATATTTCCTGCTTCTGTTGAGGAGATTGTCACTTTTCTGTTAGAAAGGGTGAATTATAGTGATGGTTAAAATAAACTTGCATTCTTAGAGTAAGTGTCTTGGGTCAAGAGGTCTTACCAGGTTGATGTGTTGCCCTATTTTACGTACCCACATTTTGTAAAGGAATTTCGTATCTATGTGATAAGGCATATTGGTCTCTAGTTTCAGTTCAGCTCAGTCTCTCAGTCGTGCTGACTCTTTGCGACCCCGTGGACCGCAGCACGCCAGGCTTCCCTCTCCATCACCATCTCCGGGAGTTTGCCAAAACTCATGTCCATCGAGTCGGTGATGCCATCCAACCATCTCATCCTCTGTCATCCCCTCCTCCTCCCGCCTTCAATCTTTCCCAGCATCAGGGTCTTTTCAAATGAGTCAGTTCTTCGCATGAGGTGGCCAAAGTATTGGAGTTTCAGCTTTAGCATCAGTCCTTCCAGTGAATATTCAGGACTGATTTCCTTTAGCATGGACTGGTTGGATCTCCTTGGAGTCCAAGGGATTCTCAAGACTTCTCCAACACCACAGTTCAAAAGCATCCGTTCTTCAGCGCTCAGCTTTCTTTATAGTCCAACTTTCACATCCTATAGATGACCACTGGAAAAACCATAGCTTTAACTAGACAGATCTTTGTCGACAAATAATGTCTGTGCTTTTTAATATGCTGTCTAGGTTAGTCATAACTTTTCTTCCAAGGAGCAAGCCTATTTTAATTTCATGACTGCAGTCCCCATCTGCAGTGATTTTCAGTTCAGTTCAGTTCGGTTGCTCAGTTGTGTCTGACTCTTTGCGACCCCATGAACCGCAGCATGCCAGGCCTCCCTGTCTGTCCATCACCAACTCCTGGAGTTTACCCAAACCCATGTCCATTGAGTCGGTGATGCCATCCAACCATCTCATAATCTGTCATCCCCTTCTCCTCCTGCCCTCAGTCTTTCCCAGCATCAGGGTGTTTTCAAAAGAGTCAGCTCTTCACATCAGGTGGCCAAAGTATTGGAGTTTCAGCTTCATCATCAGTCCTTCCAATGAACATTCAGGGCTGATCTCCTTTAGGATGGACTGGTTGGATCCCCTTGCAGTCCAAGGGACTCTCAAGAGTCTTCTCCAACACCACAGTTCAAAAGCATCCATTCTTTGGCACTCAGCTTTCTTTATGGTTCAACTCTCACATCCATACATGACCACTGGAAACACTATAGCTTTGACTAGAGGGTCTCTAGTTTACTTTTATTATTATTATTCATTTATTAATATTATTTATTTTGGGGTTCCCTCGTGGCTCAGACAGTAAAGAATCCGCCTGCAATGCAGGAGATCCAGGTTTGATCTCAGGGTAGGGAAGATCCCCTGGAGAAGGGAATGGCAACCCACTCCAGTATTCTTGCTTGGAGAATCCCATGGACAGAGGAGCCTGGCGGGCTACAGTCCATGGGGTCACAGAGAGTCGGACACGACTGAGCGACTGAACGGAACTGAATGGCTGTTTTAACAGACTTTTCTCTTACTTTCACCATCTGCCATTTATGGCACAACTTCGTTCTGGAATATTTATTTGGGTCTTAGTCGTGGCACTCGGGTTTCCCTATAGTTGTGCCGTGTGGGCCCAGAGGCCCCGAAGCATGTGAGATCTTAGTTCCCTGAGCAGGGATAGAACTCACGTCCCCTCCACTGGAAGGCAGATCCTTAACCAGTGGACCACCAGGGAGGTCCCAACGGGACGATTTCTAAGCCCTGATGCTTCTGGTCACGGCCAACACATGACTGCCTCTCTGAGCGTCTAGTAACATTTTATCAGGTGCCATCCTGTAAAGGCTGGGTTGGGAAAGGTCTGCTTTGCTTAAAGCCTTCTTTAAAGACGGTTGGGCTTCCCAGGTGGCCCAGCAGTAAAGAATCCTCCTGCCAACGCTGGAGACGTAAGAGACGTGGGTCCCATCCCTCGGTTGGGGAGATGCCCTGGAGGAGGGCCTGGCAACCCACTCTAGTACTCTGGCCTGGAGAACCCCATGGACAGAGGAGCCTGGCGGGCTGCAGTCCACGGGGTCGCAGAGAGTCGGACATGACCGAAGCGACTTAGCACGCACGCACGCCGTGTTGCTTTCGGCCGTAGAGCGAAGTGACTCAGCCGTACGAACACAACTTTCTTCGACGTGTGTGGCTGAGAAAGGTACATTTCCTAACAACAAGGATGGGAGAGGTGACCTGCTTTCCTGACGTTCCCCACTGCCGCCCCCGCCCCCCCCCCCCCCCCCCCGCCACCGCCGTTGGTGAGAAGGTGGGATCAACTAAGATGCTACAAATTCTTGACTTTGAATTTGTAAAGATTCGTGGTTGCTCCTGGCAACCGCGTCTCCGCCTAGAACTCAGCTTCCCAAAGGCTGACTCCGCAGAGACAGTTTAAGCATTCTGTGTCTCTCTCCCACTCTGTAGCCATCTCCGATCCAGACCCAATTACGAACTTAAGGATAGATCCACAAAGAAAAAGATTGGTCTGGGAGCAGCATGGGAATGTTTCCAAAATTGTGTGCTACGTCAATTCAAAACCTTTAACAGAGGTAAGCCGTCTTCCCTGGACTTAGCCTCACAGAGACATGGGTTCCACCCTTGGGCCCAGGGGTCATTTATGGACACCACGGCTCAAGACATCCACAGTGGTACCTCCTGGACGGGACTGGTGTGAAAAGGGGCTGAGATACTGCAGCTGGACAGACAAGCCCAGTTGAAAGTGGTGGTGTTGTTCAGTTGCTCAGTCATGTCTGGTTCTTTGCGACCCCATGAATCACAGCACGCCAGGCTTCCCTGTCCATCACCAACTCCCAGAGTTTGCTCAAACTCATGTCCATCGAGTTGGTGATGCCATCCGACCATCTCATCCTCTGTCGTCCCCTTCTCCTCCTGCCCTCAATCTTTCCCAGCATCAGGGTCTTTTCCAATGAGTCGGCTCTTCCTATCAGGTGGCCAAAGGATTGGAGCTTCAGCCTCGGTCCTTCCAATGAATATTCAGGACTGCTCCCCTTTAGGATGGACTGGTTGGATCTCCAGGTGGCTTGATTTTATTGTGAATAAATGGCCTCATCTCTCTCAGGCAAAGGGAAACCAATGCACTCTTGGGGACTTGTCGTGCGACGTAAAAAACTACACCGTGAAGGTGATGAAAGGTCAACCGTTCTCTGCTTGGATTCAGTATCCAAAGCAAGGTGAGGGGTAGACACTCTCTTGGGGTTTCATTTGCTTTTGGTCACCCATTAGCATTCCGAATAGCAAGATGATGACTTTTAACTTGGATGGATGGGTCTGTAGTGACGTAGCTTTGTGGGAAAAAGGCCATTTCTTGAGAGACCCTTGGACTGCAAGGAGATCCAAGCAGTCCATCCTATAGGACATCAGTCCCGAATGTTCATTGGAAAGACTGATGCTGAAGCAGAAACTCGAATCCTTTGGCCACCTGATGCGAAGAGCTGACTCACTGGAAAAGACCCTGATGCTGGGAAAGATTGAGGGCAGGAGAAGAAGGGGATGACAGGGGATGAGATGGTTGGATGGCATCACCGACTCGATGGACATGAGTTTGAGTAAGCTCCGGGAGTTGGTGATGGACAGGGAGGCCTGGCGTGCTGCAGTCCGTGGGGTCGCGAAGAGTCGGACACGACTGAGTGACTGAACTGCACTGAACTGATGTTCAAATTCGTGTCCACTGGGTCCTTGAGGATTGACCGGTTAGCTCTCCTCGCCGTCCAAGTTAATGTCCACTGAACAGCACAGTGACTCCGTGGTACATACGTATATTCTTTCGCATGACGGTTTTCCCCGGAAGAGTGGATGCTTTTCCCCGTGGTCCACACAGCCGGACCCTGGTGTTTATCGAGGAGCTCACTTTCCCCCCTCCTCGCTCTTCTTTGCGAACCCCAAGGCAACCCCCGGGCGGCTGCGGACAACCTGACCTGCCGGGTGCACGACGTGGATCAGCTCAGCTGCAGCTGGGCGGTGGGCAAGGAGGCCCCGGCGAACGTGCAGTACTATTTCTACCTGTAGGTGTGGCCGGGCTCCGTCCCCAAGCCCCGCCCCCCCAGCCCCAGGGGGTGGGGCGGGGCTTCGGGGGCGGGGCTTCGGGGCGGGGCTTCAGGCGAGGCTTTAGGGGCGGGCCATCAGGGCGGGGGCGGGGGCTTCCGGGGAGGGGCTTCCGGGGCGGGGCTTCAGGCGAGGCTTTAGGGGCGGGCCATCAGGGCCGGGGCGGGGGCTTCCGGGGAGGGGCTTCCGGGGCGGGGCTTCAGGCGAGGCTTTAGGGGCGGGCCATCAGGGCGGGGGCGGGGGCTTCCGGGGAGGGGCTTCCGGGGCGGGGCTTCAGGCGAGGCTTTAGGGGCGGGCCATCAGGGCCGGGGCGGGGGCTTCCGGGGAGGGGCTTCCGGGGAGGGGCTTCCGGGGCGGGGCTTCAGGCTAGGCTTTAGGGGCGGGCCATCAGGGCCGGGGCGGGGGCTTCCGGGGAGGGGCTTCCGGGGCGGGGCTTCAGGGTCGCCCCCGGCCCCGGCCCCAAGCACCCGCTACCCCTCTAGGGAGACGTGGCCGTGTCCCAGGTACAAGCAGAACCAGCAGGGCGTCAACGTCCAGTGCCATTTTGACAGCATCTCCCTTATACCTCAACTTCAAAGCCAAACTCTGTTCCGTTTCCTGGTGAATGGTACCAGCGGTGGCTCCAAAATCCCCTGCCGCGAAACGCTTCACAGATTACAAGATATTGGTGAGAAAACGTGAGACCCTCCTTCACGTGCCCCCCACCCCCACCCCCGTTCCTTGGCTTTGCGATGCTGGTATCTTGCGGCAGAGGGTGGGGCATGGTACCCCAGCCTCGGAACCAAAGGGTAACCTAAGGGTAACACCAAGGGTCTGCTTTCAAGACCCTTGTAACCAAATCCCTCAACACAAGCCGGGGCGGCATGTGTTACCTGCTCAGTCGTGTCCAGCTCTTTGCGACCCCGTGGACCGCAGCACGCCAGGCCTCCCTGTCCATCGTCAACTCCCGGAGCTTGCTCAAACTCATCGAGTCGGTGATGCCATCCAACCATCTCATCCTCTGTCGTCCCTCTCTCTTCTTGCCTTCAGTCTTTCCCAGCATCAGGGTCTTTTCCAGTGAGTCAGTTCTTTGCATCAGGTGGCCAAAGGATTGGAGTTTCAGCTTCAGCATCAGTACTCCCAATGAATATCCAGGACTGGTTTCCATGGGCTCTAGGGCGCTTGGATTTCAGTCGTTGCAGCTCATGGGTTCGCTGGTTCTGGCTCCCCAGTTCCAGAGCACAGTCTTAATAGTTGTGGCCCGCAGGCGTAGCTGCTCCAGGGCATGTGGGATCTTCCTGGACCAGGGATTGAACTCCTGTCCTCTGCACTGGCAGCTGGATTCGTATCCACTGGGTGGATCCACAGGGAAGGAAGTCCTAGGAGGCCTGTTTTGAAAGTATCTTCAGGAAACAATTTTTTTGTTTGTTTGTTTGCTTTTCATGTGCTTTACTCAAAGAATTTTTTTTTTCCTCCCCTAGAAATATTAGCTGCCCCGAACATCACAAAAACGTGGTGTTACGAAAACTACTCGTTCATGGAATGGGAAGTAAGGAGTCTCTTTACTGAAGACCTCAAGTATGAACTTGAGATACAGAAGGTAAGCATGCCACCTCCCAGGTGGGTGTCTCTCGTGGTCTGATGCCCCAGACTCTGGAGTTTTGTGGGGAGTCAAGCCGTCTAAAGAAAAGAGGAACCATGAGATAACTGAGTGGCAGCGAAACCCGAAGCGTTTGGTTCTCTGGGACTTCCCCGGCCATCTGTTGGTTAAGACAGCCCCTTCCAGTGCGGGGGGCGTGAGTTCAGTCTCTGGTTGGGGACCTAAGATCACATGGACCTCGAGGCCAAAAAAAGAATAAAACAGAATGTAAGAGAGAAGCAATATTGTAACAGATTCAGTAAGGACTTTAAGAATGGTCCAGAAAAAAAAAATTGAGACAGCAACAACAAAATAAGCGTTTGGGTGTTTGAAGGACAATGCTGACCTTGGAAAAGAAGTCAGAACGTGCAGGAAAGTTTTCTGCCATGTTTGGGGTGGAGGAGACATGCTCAGCTGTCGTTGTGCAGGAGACAAATGACGTGATAGAAAAAGACAAGGCTGAGACAGACACTGGGGAAACCCTCTGATCGCAGGTCACATGCACGTGTCTGAGCTAACTCCGTTCAGTTGTATCTGACACTGTGACCCCGTGGGCTATATCCTGCCAGGCTCCTCTGTCCATGGGATGCTCCAGCCAAGAATACTGGAGTGGGTTGCCTTGTCCTCTTCTAGGGGATCTTTCTCACCCAGGGATAGAACTCGCGTGTCTTATGTCCCCTGCACTGGCAGGCAGCTTCTTTACCACTAGCAGCACCTGGTCATATGGCACAGAGCCTGCAGTTTCCGTGCGAAAAATGAAATCCTTCCTCCCCACCAAAGATGGTACCTCGGTGTTCACAGAACCTACGTGTATAATGGTCCTCAAGTTTGACACCACTTGAGGGATGGGACGACCGAAATATGGCCACAGAGTGGAATCCTATCCACCAAGAACCGGAGCGTCCTATTTTACAATAGCCTGGAAGTGGCAGCCACCTAGATGTCCATTGACAGAGGAATGGATAAAGAAGCTGTACTATGCATACAGAAGATGGAATATTACTCAGTCATGAAAAGGAATGCATTTGAGTCAGTTCTAATGAGGTGTGTGAACCTACAGTGTGTTATACAGAGCAAAGTAAGTCAGAAAGAGAGAAACAAGTATCGTATATTAGCACCTGTATAGGGGAGGAGTTTGGCTCAGATGGGACAGAATCTGCCTGCAATGCAGGAGACCTGGGTTTAGTCCCTATGTCAGTAAGACCCCCTGGAGGAGGGCATGGCAACCCACTCCAGTATCCTTGCCTGGAGAACCCCACGGACAGAGGAGTCCAGTGGGCTACAGTCCACGGGGTCGCAGAGACATGACCAAGTACACACACACAGACACAGTGCCTGTATATAAATCCCAAACTCCTAATTTGTCCTTCCCCCAGGTACTTTTCCGTTCATTGATACATTATACTCAATTATCTCTATTTATTATTTTTATGGGCTTCCCTAGTGGCTCAGATGGTAAAGAATCCGCCTGCCAGTGCAGGAAACCCAGGTTCGTACTCTGGGTCCGGAAGATCCCCTGGAGGAGGGTATGGCGACCCACTCCAGGATTCTTGCCTGGGGCATCCCATACGTACGACATCTGTGATTTCTGTTCAGTGAGTGATTAGCGTCGGCTTTTCCGTGACCGTGAAACCGCTCGGACCAATGAGCCTTTCTTGGGTGTGGATCAGCCTCCCATGCTCCACTGTTCTCTTACAGGGCACGGACCTCCCCTACAAAGAGGAGGTGGGTATCCACCCTGCATGGCCCCCGCAATCTGCCGTCCCAAGCACAGGCTCCTTATTTGAATCGGTGTCCAGACCCTCTGAGACGAGGCGCCCCAGCGCACGGGCCAGGCGTTATCACCTACGCACCCCCGCTTCGCGGCTAGATCCCGGGGACTTGCTGTCCCCATCGTCACGCCCAGCTAACCGCATCTAACCCGCAGAGGCGGCCGTTCCCTCGGGCAGTCATGAGTGCCAGTCGAGAACCCGTCTCCGTCGTCTCTGTCTCTGTCTCTGTCTGTCCCTCCCGTCTCCGCCTCCGTCTCCACGTGGCTTCTCTGTGTCTGTGTCTCCCCTCTTCTGTGTCTTATAAGGGTCCCGTCGTGGGGTTTAGGGCCACCCCCAGCCAGGAGGGACCTCATCTCAGACCCTTCACTCTATCACCTCTGCAGAGACCCTGTTCCATAATAAAGGCGTCTTCTGAGGCTCTGAGCATCAGCCACAGATCTGCAGGGGTCTCTCCCCGCTGTCTGCTTGCTTTTCAACTGCAGACGGAGCTCAAGACCTTTATGTTGAAGAACCCAGGACCCTACACGGTGAAGGTCAAGGCCATGGACTCCGTGTTCTTCAGGAGAAGACCGCAAGGCCAGTGGAGCGCCCCGCAGCACCTCGGTGAGGGGGACGCCCCTTGCGTCTCTCCAGGGGTGGGCGGCGGGGGTGGGGTGTGTGTGTGTTGGGGGCGGGGGTCACGGAGGCAAGGATCCCTGGCAGCCAGCAGCCTGCCAGACACTCTGACCATCGCTGCTCCTTGATGTGCCTGCTGGAGGGAGAGGGGACCGTCCACCCGCCTTGGCCCGGTCCCCCCAGACAGGGCTCCAGGGACCATGGCTGACCCGCGGGGGGCGGGAGACAGGAGATGGTCCTGGGGAACCAGCCCTGCCCCACCCAACCCACCCACCCCACCCAGCCCATCATACATCATACGGGAGGTGTGGACTGCTAGCGGGGGTCTCTCTCTCCCTCCAAAGTCGCCCTGGGGACGGGTTTTCCTCTGCACTTAGAAGGCTTTCCCCAGGTGACAGCAGCTGGGTGTCCTTGAGCTCTGCTCCAAAGCCCCACCTCCTCCCAGGCCCCAGGCCACATCCCATTCCTGACCTGACCCGGCAGGAAAACCTGGGGCACCAGGCTGAGGCCGTGAGCGTGAGTGTCCTGGGGCGTGGAGGGGGGCGGCTGTAACAAATGACCACAGACAGGGCTTAAGCAACAGACACCCACCCTCCCGAAGTCCTGGAGACCAGACGTCTGAGGTCAAGGGGTTCCCAGGGCTGAGCTCCCTGCAGAGGCTCCAGGGGAGGGTCCTTGCCGCCTCTCCCAGCTTCTGGGGGCTCCGGTCGTCCATCCCTGGGCTGGTGGCCGCCTCCTTCCCATCCTTGATGGACTGTGTGCCCAAGTTGTTCCATGGAGATACGCAAGGTGCGCGTGGAGACGGCCATCGCCTAAACTCTCAGAAGATAAACTTTTTAATGCATTAAAAAAAAAAAAAAATCCAAAGGGATGTGAGAAATCCGTGATGACCATATATTAAATTCAAAGGCTAATGCAGGGCCGCACCCAGGACGCCACAGGGAAGGAGGTGGTGATGGTTCGCCTGGGAAACAGACCAGCCCAAGTGGCGCGTGCTGTGAAAGTGTCAGTCGCTCAGTGGTGTCCGACTCTCCGCGACCCCGTGGACCGTAGCCCACCAGGCTCCTCTGTCCATGGGATTCTCCAGGCCAGAATAGTAGAGTGGGTTGCCATGCCTTTCTCCAGCGGAATCTTCCCGACCCAGGGACCCAACCCGGGTCTCCCGCGTGGCAGGCACATTCTGTGCGCCAGACTCCATCTGGTGGTCAGTGGCGGGCGCAGGGGGCAGATAGCGGTATTCTGGCGACTTGGGAAGGATTCCCGCCTGGCGCGGGCAGCGGGCTCAGGTGGCTGATGTCCGCGGGGTGGATCGCGCTCCTGGGTGCGGCCCTGCGTCCCCAGCCCCGCAGGGAGGCCTTGTCCCGGGCCCCGCCCGACGTTTCCCGCCCGCCCCTTCTTCCCTAGACTGTGACCGCAAGGACGCGTCCTTCCCGCTCTGGCTGGTGTACCTGCTGGCCCCGCTTGGGGCGCTGCTCCTGGTGGGGCTCCTGTTTCTCTGTCGCAGGTGAGCCCCGCGCGCCAGCCCTCCCCCGGTTTGCGCTCCGGAGGTTTTTTTCTGGAGGGGGGCACGGGCAACCCACTCCAGTATCCGCTATCTGGAGAATCCCCACGGACAGAGGACCCCCCCCTGAGCGGCTGACACTTTGTGGAGCGCGATCTGCAGGCCCGGCGGCGCGCGCTCCCGCCCGGACCCGTGCGCCCTGCGTCTTGGCCGCGGAACGCGCGTGCCCGGCGTCTCCGGCCGCCGCTTCCAGTCTCCCCAGCGGTCTTGTATCAGCAGGACCCTGGTTTCCCCTGTCTGTTCTCTGCCCCCTGTAGAAGCCAAGGAGCCCAAAGACCACAGGGTACCATCCTCGGGGCGCGGGGTCCCTGCCTCCGCGGGCCCCCAGTGCGTGTGGCGCCCGCTATCTGCGGCCGGGCTCCGCGGCCGGTCCCCTGCCGCCCCCCGCACTGTGCACCCTTCACACCTCGCCGCGACGCCGTTGGCCCCCACCCCGCCGCCCCCCAGCAACCTCCGCACTGGCCTCAGGGAGCGCTCCCGAGCCCAGCAGACAGGCAGCAGGCGGACGCCGGCCGTGTGCGGCCCTTTCAGCCCTGACCGCGCCCCCGCGGTGCCTGCCAAACGCTGCGCGCTCAGCCTCATCCGTGCGCCGCCCTCGGCCCACCTCCGGGTCTCGGTGCGGCTCCTGCCTCGTGAAGCTCCTGGTTTCACACACACACACACACACACACACACACACGGACACACCCAGAAACACGTAGACACACAGACACACACGACCCCATATATAGACAGAGAGACACACAAACACACACCGCCTAGCCAGGGGCTAGGGTTGGGAGTGGATGGGCCGCAGCCCCAAAGCAGGGGGACCACCCGCTCCTCGTGGACGCCACTGGGAGCGGGAGGTTGCCATGGTGATGGGATGGGACGGCCTCCATGGTGATGGGTTGGGGCGGCCTCCATCCTTACGGGATCTCGGGCGGGGGGGGGGGGGTGCCGAGGAGGAGCTGATTTCGCTGCCGCCGCCGCTCTCCTAAGGCTCCGATTTCTGTGTCAGGATGGTGGGGGGCGGGGGTTGGGAACGAAGACTCCGTCCCAACGGAGGGCGGAGTCCGAGTGCTTGCAGGCCTCGCTGGGCCCTCTGGGGGGCGCCGCGGTGCGGCGCGGGTTTCGCACCCACACATCCTCTTCTCCTCCGAGGTGGCCGGTGATGCGGAAGCTGTTCCCGCGTGTCCCTCACGTGAAAGACCCCATCGGCGACAGCTTTCAGAATGAGAGGATGGTACGCGCTGCGCGGGGGCTGGCGCACGTGGCCAGGTCTGGGGCCGCGCGCCACGCCCGGGGATCGGGGCTGGGGGCGCACTTCCCGCTGGCTGCCGGCGGTGGCCGAGCAGCGTGATGGGCAGGGGAGGTCGCCCCCGAAGCGCGGGTCTGGGAGCCCCCTGCCGAGGCGGGTGGGGGGGGGTGCCCTGTCCGGATCCCTGCGCTATCCGAGGTTTTCCGGGGCGCACTTGCCGCTCCCCTACCCCACCCCGCACCCTGCATCCCCACTCACTCCCACCCCCTGCGCCCTGCAGGTGGCCTGGGACCCAGAGCCGGAGAGCCAGGAAGACTGTCCCGTGGCCCAGGTGCAGGTGTTGGGGGAAACATGAAACTCATGCAACCGGGGGCTTCGTTCTTCTGCTGGGGAGGGCGCACGGCCGGGCCGGGTTGGACGCGGACGTTTGCTGCACGGCTGAGGATGGGAAAGCCTGCTGCACCTGACGGGGGGGTTGCCTTCCTTGTGCTTATTTCTCAAATAAACTACTTTTTAACCTGTCACGGGCCCCTTGGAGTGGGGGGGGGGGGTGTCACCCCGCAATGTCACAGCCCCGTGGACACCCCCAAATGTCCAGTTTGGCTGGCCTGGTTTCTCTTTAAATGGTTCCATTTCCCATTGTGTGTGTTAGTCGTTCATTTCCCCTTTTAAGCCCCTTAAATCACTTAATTGAGAGGTGTACACACACACACACACACACACTGCCCCCCACCCCCAGCTACAAGGTTAAATCTGTGGGACAGGGGGCAGGTAGACGGGAGTGCAGACCTGCCCCAGTCCATGGGGTCAGAGTCGCAGAGTCGGACAGGACACACACACACACACACACACACACACACACACACGAAAGGATTTAGCCTACCCCGTCGCAGAGTCGGACAGGACTCACACACACACACACACACACACACACACACGAAAGGATTTAGCCTACCCCGCCCCCCACCCCCAAACACGGGAAAGGACTTAGCCTAACCCCCACAGGAACTCAGGGCTTCTCAGGAGGGACCTCGGATCTCTTTAGTCTTGTTCACACGCTAGAGTTCTGGCTGTAAAGAATCCACCCCAAAGGCAGAGGCGGGGTTGCCAAGCCTGAGGGAGGGAAGCCAGCTGATCGTGCCCCTGTGGTTATTCCACTCAAGGTGCTAAAGGCACCGTGTCCAGGATGTGACCCCCGCCGTCAGCACAGGTCTGGGCTGACAGGTTCCTGACTCGGTCGGTCCGCCCTAGCGGCTGGGTCGGAAGTCGGGACACCTCGCCTGGCTCAACCCCCCTCGGCGAATGCGGGCTGGACTCGTTCCAGCGTGGGCTGGGCGACCTTGGGGACAGCTGGCTCCAACTTCCTGTTCTCAGAGTGACCTCACGCTGCTCTGCAGATTATCCAAGCGCAGCCTTTCAAGGACGTAAGCCAGCTTGGGGGTGAGGGTTGTGGTTGGGCTGCGACCTGCAGGTGACCCCCAACCGACCTCTCCAATGTCACTGGGTGCTGGCAGCTGAGTGGAGCCAGGGGACACCTCTGGGTGCAGCCTCCTGAGGGCTCGGGTTGGTTGATGACCCCCCGGACACTCTCCCCAAACTCCACAGACACCCCGACGCGGCCTCAGAACCCACCCCACGTCCCCTACAATCACATGCCACGACCCTGACATCGGCCTGGTGGACTGTCCCTGCAGTGAGCAGTAGGGCTCTGGGTTCGGCAGGAATACTTAGCTGCGGGGGGTTGGCGGGGTGGGTGTGTCTTAAGTCCATCCGTGATGGCTAACACCCTGTGGACTGGAGCCCGCCAGGCTCCTCTGTCCAGAGGATTCTCCAGGCAGGAATACTCGAGTGGGTTGCCATGCCCTCCTCCAGGGGATCGTCCCAATTCAGCGAGTGATTGAACCCGGGTCTCTGGCACTGCAAGGGCAACAGCTGAGAGCCTAAAATTTGGTGAACAATCTGCCTGCAATGCAGGAGGCCTGGGCTGGGGAGAGCCCTTGAAGGAGGAATTGGCAACCCACTCCAGTGTTCTTACTGGGAGACTCCCACGCCAGAGGAGCTTGTGGGGCTTCAGCCCATGGGGTCACAAAAGACTTAGCAACTAAACCACCACCACCAGGGAAGCCCCAGGGCGCCCACCTTAGAGGGCATTCCCGTGAGCCCTGGGCACGGGTGGGCCCCACAGCTGCCACCACTTTGGGGGTCCTGTGTGGTTAAACCCCAGCTACAGCTGAGAAGGCTGAGCACCGAAGGAGTGACGCTTCTGAACTGTGGTGCTGGAGAAGCCTCTTGAGACTGCCTTGGACTGCAAGGAGATCCAACCAGCCCATCCTAAAGGAAATCAGTCCTGAGTGTTCACTGGAAGGACTGATGCTGAGGCTGAAACTCCAATACTTTGGCCACCTGATATGAAGAGCTGACTCATTTGAAAAGACCCTGATGCTGGGAAAGATTGAGGGCAGGAGGAGAAGGGGACGACAGAGGATGAGATGGTTGGATGGCATCCCCGATTCGATGAGCATGAGTTTGAGCAAACTCGGAGTTGGTGATGGGCAGGGAGACCTGGTCTCAAACCTGCTGCTGCTTTCCGCCCCGCGAGGACTCTCTCTTGAGAAAGGAGACGAGCGCCTCTGTGTCCCGATTTTATTGTTCCGCAGCGGAAATGCCCGACGGAGAAACATAGTCGCGAGTACCCGGCTGTGCAAAGAGAGGATAGTGCTTAAGTACAAATGGAGACATGATTTTCTTAAATAAATACTTAAACACGGGTCGGTCCTACAAGCACCTGGAGTCTAGGTCTGGTGTGCGGAGCTGCCTCGACTGTGGACCCACGGAGATCCCCCGATTGCCCTCTCCCCCCACCCCAATCAACGCGTGGACCCAGGGCCGATGGTCCGCCGGTGAGGAGCCCCCAGCGCGGGGCGGCCCGGCCCCGGCGGGGACGCTGGAATTTCTCGAAGTCGGTGGTCCGTCACAGTGAGGGATGGCGCGAGGCGGTCGCGGCGGGCGGCCGGGTGCTTAGATGACCTTCTTGAGCTCGTCGTAGAGGACCAGCACGAAGGCGCCGCCCATGCCACGCAGCACGTTGGACCAGGCGCCCTTGAAGAAGGCCTTGCCGCCCTCATCCTTGAGGATCTTCCGCCAGCAGTCCACCGTGCCCTTGTACATGATGTCGGCTGCGGGAAGACGGCGGGGTCACGGCGCGCTCGGACGCAGCAGAGCTACTGAGCCCGGGGCCGCCGTCTGCGCGCCAGGAGAAGCTCTGACCCGAGAAGAGGTGGCTCTGGGAACGCGCTCTCGGGAGAGGATCAAGCCCAGGACTCCAGCCCCCACGAGGCGCAGGGACGTCAGGGCCAAGACCAAGGAGCTGCGGGTGCGGATGGGCACCCACGGGGGACCCCCCCATATCAGATCACCGGACGCCGGAAGGGCCCTGTGCCTGCCCCGCCCACTCCCCGCCCCCGTGAAGCCCGGTGTGGACGGGCACCCGTGCGGGAACCCCATATGTGATCACGGGATGCTGGAAGGGCCGGTGCCCGCCCCGCCCACTCCCCGCCCCCGTGAAGCCCGGCGTGGGCGGGCACCCCCGTGGGGCCTCAGAGAACCCCCAACACCTGGAGGACTCTTCCCGCCCGCCCCCTGCTCCCATGAAAGCCGGCTGCCTCTCTGTGGGACCAGACGCTGGCCCCCGCCTCTGCAGGAAGACCCAGGGCCGCTCATGGGGCCCCCAGCACCTCCCCGAGCCCATCAGAGCGCGACCCCGAGCGAATCCTTTGACCGCCCCCTACCCCGCCCCCACCCCGGCCCTGAGCTGAGCCAGTACCTCCTTTACGCCCCGACTGCATCATCATGCGACGCCGCACCGTGTCGAAGGGGTAGGAGACCACACCCGCCACGGCCGTCACCGTCTGCGCGATCATCCAGCTCACCACGATGTGCGTGTTCTTGGGGTCGGGGAGCATGCCTGCGGGCACGGGGGGGTCACGGGGTGAGGCCCCAGGGCTGCCCACACAGCCATGTGGAGTTCCGAGCTCCACGGGGCACACTGGCCGGGCCGGACTGGGGTCAGTACACGCCCTGCCGGCTGGCAGGGAGGGGACGCTCTGACACCTGCTCCACTGCTGAGGGTGCCAGCCGGCCCGGCCCCGCCTCCGGGCGGCGCACCTACAGGGGCTGAGCCGTGCCATCCCCCAGATCGTGGTGGAGCCCCAAACCCCAGACCCAGAGGACGTAACCGTACGTATAGGAACGCTATCCTATGTATGTAACTGTAGGCACCCTAGTACGGGAAATCAAATGTTTTACAAACAACACCGAATTCATAGGGAAAAATTCTAACTCACTATAACTGGGGTCCTTGTAAGAACAACAGGTCAGGGCAGACAGACACACAGGGACAGCACGAGAGGATTCGGGGAGGAGAAACCAGCCCCGCCCACACCAGGGTCTCAGCCTCCAGGACTGGGAGCAATAAGGTTCGCTGCTTAAGCTGCCCTGTGATATCTGCCCAGGCCAATCAGGAATCCCTCTTATCAATGGTGATGAATTTACATGTTGAATCCCTAACCTCAGGAGCCCAGAATGTAGCTGTGATTAGAGATGAGGGTCTTTCAAGAGAAGACGAAAACGAGGTCACCGGGGTGGGTCCTCAGCCCACAGGACTGGGCTCTTTATGAAAAGAGGTCAGACACAGACAGACCCAGAGAGAGGAGCTCATGAGGATTCAGGGGGTCCACAGGCCCAGGAGAGAGCCCCGCCCACACGTGGGGCTCCAGCCTCCAGGGCTGGGAGCCCCCAGCTATCTGCAGCTGAAGCGCACCGCCCCCCCTCCAGGACTAGGCCCCCGCCCCCAGGGAGCAGAAGGCCGTGGCCCTCCCGGGAGCCTCCCCCTACCCCTGCCTCCAGCTCCACGAGCAGGGCGCTCACCCTTGGCGGTGTCATAGATGCCGAAGTAGGCTGCGCGGTAGATGATGATGCCCTGCACGGACACGTTGAAGCCTTGGTACAGCCCGCGGATGCCGTCGGACTTGGTGATCTTCACCAGACAGTCTCCCAGGCCCTTGAACTCGCGCTCACTGCCCGACTTGCCCACGTCGGCCGCCAGGCGGGTCCGGGCGAAATCCAGCGGGTAGACGAAGCACAGAGAGGTGGCGCCGGCCGCCCCGCCCGAGGCCAGGTTGCCTGCGAAGTACCTCCAGAACTGGGTGTGCTTGTCCACGCCCCCCAGGAAGATCTGCTTGTACTTGTCCTTGAAGGCGAAGTTGAGGGCTTGCGTGGGGAAGTAGCGGATGACGTTCGCCAGGTTGCCCCGCCAGAAGGACAACAGGCCCTGCTCCTTGGGGATGCGCACGATGCAGTCCACGATGCCCTTGTACTGCTTGTCGGCCGCGATTTGCTTGCTGGCGTGCTGCACCTAGGGGGCGGCGGCGGTGGGGGGAAGACACAGGGCTTTACCGGGGGCCTGGGCACACCGCCATGTCGACTTATGAGGAGATTCTGGTGAAGCACTGACAGCTCTGAGCGATTGCTCCAAGGAGGTGAGGGAAAGGTCAGTATGGATGAGATTCTGACCCACAAGTTCATATTTTCGCAGAGCGTTTCTTACACTCAAGGAGCATTCGTCACCGTGAAGGTTTTCAATGCTTTTTCAAACATGATGGACAGGGAAGCTTGGCCTGCTGCACCTTGGGGCGGGGGTGAGGGGGAACAGGGCTTCACCCAGGGTCTCGGGCAGACCTCCATGTCCACTTGTAAAAAATACACAACTTGGAAGTGGCGAATTAAGATCTGGGGCAAAATGAGAATTACACCCCGGGTCGGGGGGGGGGGGTGGGCAGCCGAGATAGCTGAGAGATTGCTCCAGAGGTGAGCGGGAAGGTCAGTATGAATGAGATTCTGGTCAATGGGAAATTCACAGAGTAAGCACTTATTTTCGCAAAGCCTTTCTCATAGCCTCAAGGAGCACTCGTCACCGTAAAGGTTTTTAGTGCTTTTCTAAACATGATGGAAAGGGAAACCTGGCGTGCTGCAGCCCATGGGGTCGGCAAACGATTGGACACGACTGAGCGACTAAACTGAAACATGAGGAGGGCAAGCGAGAAGTGGGCTCACAATCAGCCACTGGAAACATCCGTCTGATGACTTGACCTGTCACATTTTCCCAGAACCCGCATGCCTCATTCCTGCTCTCCACCCTGAAGTCCTTTCACGGGGTTTGAAGGTCAGAAGCACCTGATTTAATACCCATAGAGGCGGCTCAGATGGTCAAGAATCACTCCGCAATGCAGGAGACCCGGGTTTGATCCCCGAGTCAGGAAGATCCCCTGGAGAAGGGCTTGGCAACCCACTCCAGTATCCTCGCCTGGAGAATCCCATTAACAGAGGAGTCTGGCAGGGCTACAGCCCATGGGGTCGCAAAAGTCGGACACGACTGACCTAATACCTCTTTCAGAGGTAGACAGCAGGTGCCCACAAGTGTCAATTTGCAGTTGACACCAGCAAAAATCACCAACGACAGACGTGTCCTTAATAAGACATTTGTACCGGGCCTTTAAGCTCTCCTAACATCCTTCCTGGAGAATCCTATTTTCTTTAGGGGTTGCAATCACATTGCAACGCTAATTCCACTGGCTTCCCACTTGTGACGCTCAAAACAGACCAGTGCAGTTTATTCCGCGTCAGAACCGAATAAACAAGTGCGAACAGTGGGCGAAGAGGACCAGTACAACGACGGGGACGAGACAACTGCCCTCGCGCGACTCCGTCCACCGCCCAAGGGCACGAACCCCACACCCAGCCTCGCAGGGTCAGTCCACGCGGCTCTCCCACCGCGCCTGCGCGCCCTAGCGCCGCAGGCCCCAGTGCGCACGCGCGGAGGCCGCTGCCGCCGGCCGCCCACCGCGCCTGCGCTACCCCGCGCCCCAATGCCGACGCGCAGACATCGCGGCCGGCCACCCCCCGCGCATGCGCTCCCCCCGCGGCGGCGCCCACGTGACGCGACCCCCCGGAAGCCGGCCGGGTCGGCCGCGCGCGGACAAAGCGGCGCGGCCTCCCCGCTTCCGGTCGCGGGGTCGTGCGCGCCCCCGAGCTCCCCGGGGCCCGGCGCCGGCGGCCGCGCGCCCGCAGCCTGACACGCACCTGCAGCAGCAGCTTGACGCGCTCGATAGGGGCCACGGCCGTCTTGGAGATGGCGGCGGCGATGCCCCCGGCCAGGAAGTCCTTGGCGAAGGAGATGGCCTGTTCCGTCATGGCGGCGGGCGGAGAGCGGAGCGGAGGCGCAGAGAGGCAGAGAGAGACAGCCGGATATTGGGCGCCGCTAGTTCAGCGCTGCCGCCGCCGGGACCGAAAGGACTGGGCGGCCACCGCGCAGCCGCTAAGGGGCCCGCTCCCCGCCCCGCGGCCCCCGCGCGCCTCGCCCATTGGCTGCGCTGCCACGTAGGCCCCGCCCCCTGGGCGCGCGCCCCGCCCCCGCGCGGGCTGCCGGGAGCGGCGCCTCGCCCCGCCCCGTGGGTCCGTACGGCCGCGCCCATTGGCCGAGCCGCCGCCCTGCTCCGCCCCTTGGGCGTGCGCCGCGACCCCCGCGGGCTGCCGGGAGCTGCGCCTCGCCCTGCCCCGAGGCCCCCCATGCGCCACACCTATTGGCTGCGCCACCACGCAGGCCCCGCCCCGTAGCCCGCGCGCCGCGCCGCGGGGCATGTTGGGAGCCTCGCCCCGCCCCTGCGCCGAGCGTGCCCGGGGCGGGTCACGGTGAGGTGAGCGGCGGCCACTTTGACCTTGTGAAGGTCACGCTTGGGGTGGCGGCCGCGACGGGCTGCGGCGGTGAAGGGGACAAGCCGGGCCTTGCGGAGAACCGTGCCCTCTCTTCTCCCGATCGTAGCCCCGGACGCTCGGGTCCCCAGGCTCTTCCTGGAGATCGTCCAGTCCGGCCGGTCCGATCGTTGAGGCCCGGACCGCAGGTCCGGCGCAGGTCTCCACGCCGCAGACCTCCGAGTCCCGGCCGCGACCCCCACCCCCAACCCCGCAGCCCCGAGAGGCCCTGATGGCCCCTGGCGCCCTCCAGGCCCCGCGTCGCCCCGGGGGACGAGCGATGCAGTCTGTGGGTTCTGACCCAGCGTACGAAACCGCCCCAGAACCCCGCGCGGGCCGGCTTCGGAGCAAGGTTTGCCTGTGCCCCGCCCGGGAGCCCCGAGTCCGCCCAGGAGAGCGCCCCCGGAGGACCCAGCGCCCCGCCGTGCGGTCCCCCAGCCCTGACCCTGAGGCCTCCGGGTGCACTTGGAGGCATCAGGATGGGGGAGGTCCGGCTGCCTTTCCAGGGCCCAGTGGGGCTCACACTCGGGGTGTCCCTGTCAAGCCGGGCACCGCGACTTGGAAGAGGGTCTCCTAGAAGAACAGGGACACGTGTGCTGATGTCACAGGCTCACTGACGGGTGCACGCACGTGAGTGTATACGTGTGTCCACAGACATGCTCGCGTATGCAGCCATTGAACATGCCCACGCGCGGACTTCTGTGCGCACATGTCACACGCGGCATTATAGGCCCCCTGCCTCCAAGGGCGTGTCCGGAGACCTTGGTGTTTGGAAGGCCTGACCGCCTTGTGCAAGTGGTGTTCCTTCAGGCGTGTCTGACCGTTTGCAACTGTGGAATTAAAAAAAGTACAACTTGAGAGTTGTGAGTTAAGTTTTGTTTGGGGCAAAATGAGGACTGCAGTCGTGGGAGGCAGCATCTCAGATAGCTCTGAAAGACTGCGCCAAAGCAGCAGTAGGGGAAAGTCAATATGTGAAGTTTTGGTGAAGGGGGAGTTCAATGCCATGAAGCACTTGGTTAACAAAAGGTTTCTGTTAGTCTTGGGGATCTAATGTCACCATGAAGGGATTTAGTGCTTCTCTAGGTATGAGGGACTGATGTTGAAGCTGAAAGTCCAGCCCTTTGGCCATCTGATGCGAAGAGCTGATTTCATTTGAAAAGACCCTGATGCTGGGAAAGATTGAAGGTGGGAAGAGAAGGGGACAACAGAAAATGAGATGGTTGGATGGCATCACTGACTCAATGGGCATGAGTTTGACTGAACTCCAGGAGTTGATGATGGACAGGGAAGCCTGGCATGCTGCGGTTCATGGGGCCACAAAGAGTCGTACACAACTGAGCGACTGAACTGAGCTGAACTGGACTAGATATGAGGAGTTGCAAGGATTGAGATCATACAATCTGTTCCTAAAAACATCCAACTAAAGACCTGTCCCACCACATCCCCTGGAGCACAGAGTGCCTCAGTCCACCCTGAACTCCCTCAGGGATTGGTGAAGGTCAACAGCAATAGCAGCAAGGAGGTTCAATCTCCCTAGAGGCAGACGACAAATTGCCTTTGTTGTTCAGTTGTTGGCAATGCTCTTTAAGTGCCAATTTGTAGTTGACTCTACCCCATAGACTTTAGCCCTCCAGGCTACTCTGTCCATGGGATTCTCCAGGCGAGAATACTGGAGTGGGTTGCCATTTCCTCCTCCAGGGGAATCTTCCCCACTCGGAGTGAATCCAGATCTCATCCACTGCAGGGAGGTTCTTTTCCTGTCTGAGCCACCACAGGAAGCCCTGTGAACTCCTTTTTGAATTTTAAATAATTAAATAACACAAGTCCTAAGTGTATCATCCTGTGAATTTTCACAAAGCGAATGCCAAAGTGTGTCACCAGCCAGGTCCAGAAAAAAATAAATCTTTGTAGCAACGCGGGTTCAAAGAATTATTTCTTAATTTGCCTCTCTCTCCCCTGTTGTTTTTTTCTCTATCCCCGTCCTCTTTTTTTTCTTTTTGCCCCGCCCCCCACTTCGGCTCAGATGGTCTAGAACCTGCCTGCAGCGCAGAAGAGCCAGGTTTCGATGGCGGGGTCGGGAAGATCCCCCTGGAGGAGGGCATGGCAACCAAGTCAGGTATTGTTGCCCGGGAAACCCACGGACAGAGGAGCCTGGTGGGCTACAGTCCATGGGGTCGGAAAGAGTCGGACACGACTGAGTGACTGACACTTCCTTTCCTGTTTTCGTGGCTTCTTTCTTTCTCATCCCTGCCTCTCGGTCCTTTCTGCCGCCCCGCCCTCCTTCTCATGAGGGGGTCTCCTCCAAGTGACACTGGATGGATGGATGCTAGGGACCGACCCACAAGAGCCCAGCCACACACAACCCCCCCCCCCCACCTCCTCCAACCCCCGCCCCAGCTGCTCATTCATTTCTCCAGCCCCCCGGTGACCTGGCAGGAGGGCCTTCCAGAGTCCTCTCGTGACTTCTTTCCTGGGAGAGGCTGGTAAGAGGCGTGGCCGGAGAATGGCCGGGCCCAAGAGGGGTGGGTACGGATCAGGTGGCTGTCAGCGGCTTAGGATTGCAGCGGGGGTGGGGAGTGGGGGGCGGGGGAGGGCCTTGGTGTTCTGGCATTTTCTGAGGCTTCACTGGGGCTTGCCTGGGGCCTGGAGGACGGAGCTGGGTGGTGGCCCAGCCCGGTTCCGGCCGGCCGCGACTACACGGCGCTGGAAGAGAGGGCGAGGCCACCCCGGGTTCTGGTCGCTGGCTGCGGGGCACGCCCGGTCAGGGAGGCGTCTCCCCGGTCATCTGCAGTTTGTACACAGTGGGCACCCGCCCGTCTGGGCGGGGCGGGACCCCGCGATGCTTATCACTGCCCGCTGGGCCAACGAGGACCAGCCAGCCGGAGCTGGTCCTTCAGGCGGGGAGGCCCTGGCAGTCCGCACTTTGCTTTCAGAGCCGGCGTTGGGCACAGCAGGACGGCTCTCTGCAGCCTCGGTGTGGAGGTGGTGGAGGCGGTTAACCTCTGGACCACCCTGTCCCCTCCGCTAGGTGACGGATCCCCCTCTCTGGGGCCCCACATGCATCCCAGGGGTCACCCCCACTCCGACCTCCCCGCCCAGGTCAGCAGCTTGCTGTCTGCGGGAAGGACTGAATGAATGTGACATCTGTCCTCCTTGCTCACTAGGGCGCAGAACGTGTTTCTCCTTTAAAAGCATCTCACGTGGGCCTTCGATGGAGGTCTGCTCCCTGTGTGTGTGTCCTGGGGACGGGCTGGGGGCATGGTGACCCAGCTGCAGTCACGGCTGAGCCGGGAGGGCGGCAGGACCACAAACACCCCGGGTACTGGGGAAAGACTGTGCACCCGTGGGATTGTGCACCCAGGTAGACCGAGGGGTGGGATGGGGATGCTTAAGGGAGGTGGGATGGCGGCTGGGGGGTGGGGGTGGGGGAAGGAAGGGGTCCTGTTCCAGGACTCCGGGGGGGGCAGGGGTGCAGAGACAGCGGGCTGGCCCCCATTCCTCAGCACCCTCCCGAGGTTTAATTACGACATTCACAGCGTTAGAGGCTGCGTATCCGAGATGGTTTTTGTCGTCTCGCTGCTAAGTCATGTCCAACTCTGCGACCCCATAGACGATAGCCAGAGTAGTGGCACGGGTGGCCGGCCATGTCCTCCTCCAGGGGATCTTCCCGACCCCGGGATCGAACCTGCGTCTCTTAGGTCTCCTGCATTAGCAGGTGGCTTCTTTACCACTAGCGCCACCTGATCGTTTGTGTATCTAAGCAATGAAGAGACAGGTCATGTGTCCGTCTGTCATATTTCCACTTCTCGCCTTTTAATTTTTTTTTTTTTTTTAACTGCAAAGAGTCCCAGCAGGACAAGGAGAGTGAGGCGAACAAGGGCCCCAGGGGCCGTCCTCCCTGGCTTCCGCAGACGTTAGCTGCCGTCAGCCTCCAGCTGGGGCCCTCGCTCGGGCGTGTCCCCGGCTCACCCGCCTGGTCGTGGGTGTGGGCCCCCTGAGTCCGGCCTGCATCAGGCGCACTGCTCCAAGGACTCTTGGGGGGTGGGGGGGCTCGGGTACCCCCCGCCCCGCAGGCGGGTGCTCTGACCCCTCTGGTTAGAAGAGCAAGTTTCTTCTAGGGAACCTGCTGTCTGGAGGGACCGCGCCCCCAACGCGCCCCCGGGGGAGCAGAGGGCTGGCTCTGCACGTCACTCGTTTTCACTGGGGGCCCAGGCCGGCTGCGACCAGGTGCCCTCGGGAGAAGGACGGCACCCCCTGCCTTTCCCTCTGTCGGTCGCCTCCAGCCCCGGGGCGCCCCAGGCCCCTCTCCAAGTCCCCGCGACCCCCGCCCCCCCAACAAGCACTGCCAGCCCGCGTACCCTTCCCCTCCCGGGTTGGGGGTGCGCATCTCCTGGGTCCAGGGCGCCCCCTACAGACGCGCGCGGAGACTGCCTGCTTTCCGCCTCCTTTAATAATCGTTGTCCCGTGCGGACGCCTCTTCTCCGGGAATCACCCCCAGGCTCGCGCGGCGACCCTCGGGGCGGGGCGACCCTCAGGGCGGGGCCCGGGTCCCCAGCACCACGTGCAGCAGGTCTCCCGCGCGCGCCGCCCGCACGTCCCGGAAGCCGAGCCCCTGCAGGAGGCGCCGGTACTGCCCGGGGCCCCGGGGGGGCCGCCCCGCCCCGAGGATCCGCAGCCCGGGGGGCCTCCGCGCCGCCCCGCCGGCCTCCTCCTCCTCCACGGGCGCGAGTTCGGCCAGCAGGAGGCCAGCGCCTGGGGAGACAGACACAGAGATAACGGGAAGGGACGCAGGCGTCCCAGGACCCAGCCTGCGGGTGCCCCCGGGGATCCCCGGGACTTCCCGGGGGGGGGAAGGTGGGAGGAATTCTGTCTGCAGGGACAGGGCTGCAGACTTTGCGATGCCCGGAGGTGCGCTCTGCTCTGTCCCTCAGGCGTGTCCGACTCTGCGACCCCGTGGACTGTAGCCCGCCGGGCTCCTCTGTCCACGGGGTTCTCCAGGCAGCAATACTGGAGTGGGTAGGCCTGTCCCTTCTCCAGGGGATCTTCCCGACCCAGAGATCGAACCTGGATCTCCCGCATTGCAGGCAGATTCTTTACCGTCTGAGCCACCAGGGGGAGCCCATGAGACGCCATACGCTTACTGCGGCTGGAAAGCTCAGAAATGAATGAGGGGCAACTGGCAATCAGCTACGGCCTGGGCAGGCGGTAAACTGGGCAGCGGACCGTGGGCTGGATGGGTGCGGAGGCGGACTGTGTGACATGCATCCGGGTTTCTTTCATTTTTTTTTTTTTGATGGGAAATTGTCTTTAAGTGTGAAGAAAGGCAAGTGCACGAAGAAAAGGCAAGTGCAGGGTCTCACCTGCTCTGCAGCCGCGGGAGACCCGGCTCAGGAGCCCGTGCAGTCTGTCGTCAGGCCCGGCGTGCACGAGGATGCAGAGAACGTAGAGGTCTGCGGGCGGGAGGCGGTCGCTGGCAAGGTCACCTGGGTCACACACAGACGGGGTGGAGGCGTGGAGGCCGCAGGGGCTGCTTCTGCAGCCAGCGTCCTACACACAGATGTGACCCCGACACACACAGACACACACACAGACACACACACAGATGTGACCCAGACACACAGACACAGACACACACAGATGTGACCCCGACACACACAGACACACACACAGCAACACACAGACGCACACAGCAACACACAGCCACATACACATACAGATGCACAGACACACACGGGAACACAGATACACAGATACACACACTGACATGTAAGCACACACAGAAGCATGCATATGTACACATACCCACACACGCAACACCCTGGTGGCTGAGACAGTAAGGGATCCACCCCCAGGGTAGGAGACCTGGGTTCCATCCCTGGGTTGGGAAGATCCCCTGGAGGAGGAAATGGCAACCCACTCCAGTATTCTTGTCTGGAGAATCCCATGGACAGAGGGGCCTGGCAGGCTGCAGTCCATGGGGTTGACGTGGAGTGAACAGCTAACACTTTTTCACTTTACCCACACACAGAAACACACACACACACACGCAGGAAAATACACATATAGACACATAAACTCAGGTACACACACATTTAGACACACACACACACAGAGACCACATATGTATGCGCATACACACATACAGGTACACGTGGACACATTCACAGGCCCAGAAACACACAACACACAGTCAGAGACAGACAGAAATGTACACATATAGACACACACACACTCCGTATGTGTGTGCGTACTCAGTCGTGTCCAACTCTCCGAGACCCCATGGACTGCAGCCCGCCAGGCTCCTCCGTCTGTTGGATTTCCCCAGAAAGAACACTGGAGGGGGTGCCATGCCCTCCTCCGGGGATCTTCCCGACCCAAGGACCGAACCCGCATCTCTTGCTTTGGCAGGCGGGCTCTTTACCGCTGAGCCACGAGGGAAGCCCTACCCACCCGATACAGGAGATAAATAAGGCTGCCCAAAGAGTGACCGCTGGCAGACAAGGACGCCGCACTGACCTGGCACAAAGTGGACCCGCTCTGACGGCCGTGCGTCGGTCTGAAAGTCCCTGGCAAGCTCGATGACCTCTGGGAGGTCAAACACGGTCACCTGCAGATGCGGGTACTCCTGGACAAGCTTGTGGGCCAGGGCGCCCGTGCAGCCTGTGGGAAGAAATGTGGACTCTGGACCAACCTGGCCTGTGTCCAGAAGCTCAGCTCTGGCAGGACCAAGTCAGCGCTCTCGGACATGACCTCAGCATGTGCCCTCACAGGAGGTCAGCCAGTGGGGAGATCTCTGCTGTCTCAAACTCAGGGCCTTGTGGACTGATGGTGGACCACGCGCTGGCCCGAGCCAGGTGAGCAGAGTGGAAAGAGAGCCACAGGGAATCCTTAGGGCAGAGTTCTAGAGAGTTACACTCTTTCCTTCTCTGTTCTGTTGCCGGAATGCAGGTGTGATGGCTGGTGCCACAGCAGCCACTCTGGGCCACCAGGAGGAAAGCTGTGCAGAGGATGGGAAAATGCAAGCTGCCAGCTCAGGAGCCCTCCTAGGACCCCAATCCCACTACATCCCTTGGGAAGGCATCTGCTCCTCCTCCATCTAATGTCCTGGGGGAAGGACTGGCTGGGAGGGGAGGAGGGTGTGTGTGTGTGGCATAATTAGACCTCATGAGATGGCAGCAGACAGGTTCCACGGCCCCCTGCTCTGCTTGGCAGCCCCCAGGAAGGGTTCCATAACCTCTACGAGGGTCTGAGCCATCCCTGGGACCTCCTAGCACTTGGGAATGTCAGCCCAAGCCCCACATCCACCCTGGACACATTTAGATCCTTGTGTGGTTTGTAGAGATAAACCCATTTTCCAAGTCTTGTTAGTAGGTATTGTGTGTTAGTTGCTCAGTCGTGTCCGACTCCGCAACCCCATGAACTGTAGCCCACCGGGCTCCTCTGTCCATGGGGATTCTCCAGGTAAGAATACTGGGGTGGGTTGCCATTCCCTTCTCCAGGGGATCTTCCCGACCCAGGGATGGAATCTGGGTCACCTGCACTGCTGGCGGACTCTTCCGCCCGGGAAGCCTATCTGTAGGTAAGGCACCTGCAGCTTCCGACAAGAGAAGGAAGGCTTGCAGCCGTTTGCCCCGACTGCTGTCGGCTGAAGGGATGTACCTCGCAGGTGGCAGGCGGAGGTGAACGGGGACAGGTCAAAGGCCGTGGCCACGTGGTGGGCGGTCAGCTTGCTGAGGCCGTGCGAGGCCCTCATGAACTGCAGGGTCGCCTCCGTGCTCTGCTTGTGGGGGGCCTGAAACGGAACAGGATCTCAGGAGAGACCCACCGGGGGCCCAGGCGGTCCTGCACCCGCGATGACGTTCTACGTGGCCTCTCTGAGGGCAGGGGGCTTGGTGGGCTTCCCCAGTGGACCAGACGGTAAAGAGGCCACGTGCCATGCAGGGGAGCTGGGCTCTGTCTCTGGGTCGGGAAGATTCCCTGGAGGAGGAGACAGCAACCCACTGCAGTACTCCTGCCTGGAGAATCCCATGGACAGGGGAGCCTGGGGGGGGTACACTCCATGGGGTCACAGAGAGTCAGACACGACTGAGCGACGAAGTGTGGGGGGCTTGCTCGGCGGGATGATGGGGGCAGACCAGATGGGCAGGGGTCCAGGGGACAGAGTAGAAGAGGGAGGAGAGAAGAAGACATCCATCGAGCAGCCAGGAACTGCGTCCTCACCGGACACTACGCCCACCCTCACTGGGATCTCAGACGTCCCGCTTCTACAACCGCAGCAAACAAGTGTCTTTTGTTTCTAAGTGAAAAGAAGCTGCAAATCGTTGAGTCATGTCCGACTCTGTGCGACTCCATGGACTATATACCATGGGATTCTCCAGGGAAGAATACTGGAGTGGGTTGCCATTTCCCCCTCCAGGGGATTTTCCTGACCCAGGGATTGAACTGGGGTCTCCTGCATTGCAGGCAAATTCTTTACCAGAAGGGAAGCCTTTTGTTTCTAGACCCCCTTGAGAGCCCTGAAGACCCAGACCCACTAAAGTGAAGTGAAAGTCGCTCAGTTGTATCTGACTCTGTGACCCCAGGGACTGCGGACCCACCAGGCTCCTCTTTCCCTGGGCTTCTCCAGGCCAGAGTACTGGAGTGGGTTGCCATTTCCTCCTCCAGGGGATCTTCCCGACCCAGGGATCGAGCCCAGGTCTCCCGCATTGCAGGCAGACGCTTTACCGTCTGAGGCACCAGGGAAGCAGCTTGCTCAGTCATCTCTGACTCTTTGCAACCCGATGGACTATACAGTCCATGGAATTCTCCAGGCCAGAAGACTGGAGTGGGTTGCCATTTCCTTCTCCAGGGGATCTTCCCAACCCAGGGATAGAACCCAGGTCTCCCGCGTTGCAGGCAGCTTCTTCACCAGCTGAGCCACAAGGGAAGCCCCCCCAGACCCACTAGACACCCCACAAGGCTCTCTCTGGAAGGTCGGGAGCCAGGAGGCAGGGCAGGGAGGGATTTGCAGACTCCGAGCTCACAAGCCACAGTCTCTACACAGTCTAACCTCACATAGGAAACGGGAGGCCTTGGCTTGAGGCAGCCCCTTCGTGGAAACACCCTCTTCGGGAGCTGTGGGCGGCCGGCTGCCCCCCACGTGAGGACCCGCATCTGCAGCCTTCTGCCAGGAAAACGGGCTCTGATGGTCCCCGGGTCTGGGACACTTTTGGGGCCCGTGGCCAGTCTCTCAGCGGCAGAGACGGCACGTGAGAAGCAGCGTCAGGTTCTGGGGTACCTGCGGCAGCGGCTCCGGGGTCCACGCCGCCCCCTCCCGCACGGCCCGGCCCAGGTGCGTGAAGGCGCCCCAGACGGGCCCGTCGAGGTAGGCGGCCAGGCCGTGGAGGGACTGCTCGGTGTCCGACGCCAGGTGCCGGCTGGCCATTTCCGTGTTGCTGTAACCTGAAAGGATGGGGCGTCGTGGGACCCCCGTAAGGGCTCCCCTGAACATCGGAGGGACGGGGGAGGGGAGGGGGAGGGGCGGGGGGGGCGGGGGGAGCCACCGCTCGGGGTCCCGGCGGTGTGAGCGCAAGCTTCCTCCGGCCGACAGCGTGACACCCTCGCACGCGCCCGACTCTGCGACCCCAGGGACTGCAGCCCGCCAGGCTCCTCTGTCCATGCGATTGTCCAGGCAAGAGGACCGGAGCGGGTTGCCATTTCCTCCTCCAGGGGACCTTCGCGACCCAGGGAGCAAACCCACGTCTCTTGCACTGGCGGGGATGTTCTTTACCACCAAGCCACCTGGGAAGCCCATCTATGTATCAGCCTGTCTGTTTATTATCTGTCAGTAACCTCCAACTCTCCCTCATCTGTTAACCATCTGTCAATCTAGATATGTCTCATCTACCTGATTATTTAGCAGCTATCATCTGTGTGTGAATAAGTCTATTTACCTATCACTTGTCATCTCTGCTCGTCTATCGTTTATCCATCAACACATCTGTTACCTGTTCATCAGTCCCTCCATCACCTTTTTATCCATCATTTATCTATCTACCCTGCAGAAGGAAATGGCAACCCACTTCAGTACTCTTGCCTGGAAAATTCCATGGACGGAGGAGCCCGGTAAGCTACAGTCCATGGGGTCACAAAGAGTCAGAACTGAGCAACTTCACTTTCACTTTTAACTTTATCTATCTACCCATCTTGCTGTCAATTCTGTTATCAGTTTATATCTATTGCTCTATCAATTTATCTACTGTTTATCCACCCATCCATCCATCAAGCCTGTATTTATCATCTGTCTTTCTGTCATCTGTCCCTTCACTTATCCTATTATCTGTTTGCCCATCTGTCTGTCCTCGATTTATTCATCAGCTATCTGTCTAGCTACCTTCCTATCAACCATCTGTTCATCCATCTACTTATCTATTTACATGCCTATATATTCACCTATTAATCAATCAAGCTATTTGTCATTTATCCATCCACCCATCTATCTACTGGGCTTCCCAGGGGTCTCAGCGGTAAAGAATCTTGTGGCCAATGCAGGAGACACAGAAGACACAAGTTCGATCCCTGGGTCGGGAACCCTCTCCAGCATTCTTGCCTGGAGAATCCCACGGAGAGAGGAGCCTGGCAGGCTACCGTCCCTGGGGCCACAAAAAAGCTGGCCACGACTGAAGCGCCTGAGCAAGCACCATCTGTCTGTGACCTGTTTGTCATCCGTGAACCGTCTATTTATCCACCATCCGTCCATCCGTCCATCCATCAATCTAAGTATCATTCTCCTACCACTCAGCGTCTAGGCATTCACCTCACCTGTCTGCCCACCTGAACAGGTAAGTAAGAATGTGCAGGTATCTACGCTGTGCACACATCCACACCCTGACAGCTGTTTCCTTGGAGAACCTCGGCGGATACAACCCCTCTGAGTCCATAAAGAAGTCTCTCTCCTAAACATCACACACACACAGACACACACACACACGCCCTGAGTCCATAAAGAAGTCTCTCTCCTAAACATCACACACACACACACACACACACACACACACACGCCCTGAGTCCATAAAGAAGTCTCTCTCCTAAACATCACACACACACACACACACACACACACACACACACACGCCCTCTGAGTCCATAAAGAAGTCTCTCTCCTAAACATCACACACACACACACACACACACGCCCTCTGAGTCCATAAAGAAGTCTCTCTCCTAAACATCACACACACACACACACACACACACACACACACACACACGCCCTGAGTCCATAAAGAAGTCTCTCTCCTAAACATCACACACACACACACACACACACACAAGCCCTCTGAGTCCATAAAGAAGTCTCTCTCCTAAACATCACACACACAGACACACACACACACACCCAACCCCTCTGAGTCCATAAAGAAGTCTCTCTCCTAAACATCACACACACACACACACCCGCTGCTGCTGCTAAGGCGCTTCAGTTGTGTCCGACTCTGTGTGTCCCCACAGACAGCAGCCCACCAGGCTCCCCTGTCCCTGGGATTCTCCAGGCAAGAACTGGAGTGGGCTGCCATTTCCTTATCCAATGCATGAAAGTGAAAAGTGAAAGTGATGTCGCTCAGTCGTGTCCAACGCTTTGCAACCTCATGGACTGCAGCCTACCAGGCTCCTCCGTCCATGGGATTTTCCAGGCAAGAGGACTGGAGTGGGGTGCCATTGCCTTCTCTGACACACACACACCTGTTTCCTCCTAAACCTCACACACACGCACACACACAGACACACACACCCCCGTTTCCTCTTTGCTCACCCCGCTGCTCCCTGCCCTCTGGGAACCGCCCCATGTCCGGGACACAGGGCTGGCCGGTCTGCCCATCTCTGCTCAGGAGCCACCGTCGCTTGGCGGCCGGGTCCCACCTGCGGAGCTGCCGCAACGACACCCGGGCGGCCCCTCACCTCCGCCCGCCTTCTCCAGCAGCCCCAGGGCTGCCGCAACGACACCCGGGCGGCCCCTCACCTCCGCCCGCCTTCTCCAGCAGTCCCAGGGCCGCCGCGCGACACCCGGGAGGCCCCTCACCTCCGCCCGCCTTCTCCAGCAGCCCCAGGGCTGCCGCAACGACACCCGGGCGGCCCCTCACCTCCGCCCGCCTTCTCCAGCAGCCCCAGGGCCGCCGCGCGACACCCGGGAGGCCCCTCACCTCCGCCCGCCTTCTCCAGCAGCCCCAGGGCTGCCGCAACGACACCCGGGCGGCCCCTCACCTCCGCCCGCCTTCTCCAGCAGCCCCAGGGCCGCCGCGCGACACCCGGGCGGCCTCTCACCTCCGCCCGCCTTCTCCATGAGCCCCAGGGCCGCCGCGCGACACCCGGGAGGCCCCTCACCTCCGCCCGCCTTCTCCAGCAGCCCCAGGGCTGCCGCAACGACACCCGGGCGGCCCCTCACCTCCGCCCGCCTTCTCCAGCAGCCCCAGGGCCGCCGCGCGACACCCGGGCGGCCTCTCACCTCCGCCCGCCTTCTCCAGCAGCCCCAGGGCTGCCGCAACGACACCCGGGCGGCCCCTCACCTCCGCCCGCCTTCTCCAGCAGCCCCAGGGCCGCCGCGCGACACCCGGGAGGCCCCTCACCTCCGCCCGCCTTCTCCATGAGCCCCAGGGATGCCGCGCTGACACCCAGGAGGCCCCTCACCTCCGCCCGCCTTCTCCATCAGCCCCAGGGCCGCCGCGCCGACACCCGGGTGGCCCCTCACCTCCGTCCGCCTTCTCCAGCAGCCCCAGGGCCGCACAGACGTCCAGCAGGCGCTCGGCGCCATCCACTGAGGCATCAATTTCGCGGGCGATGTCTGCGGCCGTCAGGGGGCCTCGGTCTTTCAGAACATCGAACACGTTGAGCCTGCAAGCCGTGAGCAGGACCTGCCCGTGAAGGAGGGCCACAGTCAGGCTGTGATGGGACTGACCGATCGCTTGTGACCCCCACGGACGGCGGGGAGCGGGGGGCGGGACTGTCAGAAATGAGCGCCCGTCAAGGACCCTTCTTCTGCAGGGGAGAGTTGGGTTTGGGCTCCACCTTGCTTATATAAGGTCTGCTCCAGGGACGAACAAGTCAGGGAGGGTTAAGCAGAAAAGCTCTCTCGGCAGAGAAAAGCCAATGCGTTCGGTCAAGGGGTGCGCGGTAGGTCCCCACGGTGCCTACGTCGAGGCCACACGCCCTGGGACCTTGAGACGAGGCTGTGTGTGGACTTGGGCGCTCCCTGTAGGACACAGACTGTCCACGCTGCGCACGACACTCCTCACGGGGCGGGCTGACCTCCCCGGGGCTCTCTAACAGAGGAACCTTCCCCGGACACGTGGCGCACAGCGTGCTGTGAGCCGTGTCCCTGCAGACACCCACTCGGACCCCGCCCCAGCCCCGCCGGGCACAGACCACAGTCACGTTCGAAAAAGATAGCGTTCACATCCTGACCCCCAGAACATGCAAACAAGGCCTTCCGTGGAAATGAAATGTTTTCGCAGACGTGATGGAGTGAAGGGTCTGAGATGAGGCCCTCCTGGACGGGGGTGGCCCTAAACCCAGGGACGGGGTCCTTATAAGACAGAAGAGGAGAGACACGTGGAGATGGAGGCAGAGACGGGAGGGAGGCGGCCCCCAGCCCAGGGACGGACGCCCAGAGCCCCCAGAAGCTGGAAGAGGCGGGGAGGACCCTCCCCTGGAGCCTCTGGACAGATCTCAGCCCTGGGACACCCTGAGCTCAGACGTCTGGTCCCCAGGACTGGGTTGGGGGTGAGATGGATGCCTGTGGTCTGAAGCGCCCCATGTGTTGGGGGTCACATGATCGCGAATGCACAGCGGTACCTTGGATGCTTTGAAGCCGTCCATCAGCCCCAGGAGGCCCACGGGGAGCGGGGGTTGGCTGTCCCTCACCCCATTCAGGTCCGGCGCAGCCAGGGTGCCGGGAGCCCACGGCCGCACCCCGCCCACCTCCAGTCCCCTGTTGGCGGGAGCCGGGTCGGAGCCGCCTCCCTCGACGTTGCTGAGATCCTCGAAGGTGTCGACGGCAGGGATGGAGTCATAGTGGATCCGCCGCGGGGCGCCGGGGGCCCGGGGCGCGTGGTAGAGGCACGCCAGCTCCTTGCAGAAGCGGTTCAGCGGGAAGCCCACCACATTGAGGAAGTCGCCGTGGACATACTCCACCAGCATCCCACCCAGCGCCTGGATCCCGTAGCCGCCGGCCTTGTCCCTGCGCGGAGTGAAGGACCGCAGCGGGGTGGGAAGGAAGGGGAGAAGAGACGGACACGGTGATGATGAGCTTTGCTGGGTGCACACACCCGGCCGGCCAGGAGCCCGCTGACCTCCGGCCCGGGACAGCCGTGTGCCGCGGGCGGCCAGCTCCAAGACCAGCCCCCAGGAGCATCCCTCGGTCCCGCCCCCAGGACGGGATGAAGGCAGCTTCTGGGGGCGCACGAGGGGGCACCTGCCCCCACACCAGGCCTGCGTCTCCTGAGGGGGTGGGCTTTGCCCACAAGAGACCGGGGCTCCCAAGTGGGGTCTTCCCGCATCTCTCTGCCCCGAGCCTCAATAGGAGGACTCTTCGCCGGGGGTCCACAGCCCGGGTCTTGCCGGAAACCTCTGCTGAGACCTCCTTACAGGGGTAAAGGGGTACGTCCAGCGCCTTGGTCCATCTTGACTGAGCCCCCAGCCCTTGTGGACTCTAACCACCCCTCTCTTCCCACAGACCAGGGTGCAAAGAACAGAGGAGCTGGGATTTGGGGGATTTGGGGTGCGGGGGGGCTCCCTTGAAGTGTCAAAGGGTTTCCCAGGTGGCGCTAGTGGTACAGAACCCGCCTGCAATGCAGGAGACGCGGGTTTGATGCCTTGGTTGGGAAGATCCCCTGGAGAAGGGTCTGGCAACCCACTCCAGGATTCTTGCCTGGGGAATCGCATGGACAGAGGAGCCTGGTGGCCTACAGTCCATGGGGCTGCAGAGAGTCGGACACGACTGAGCGGCTTTCACTGACGCTGGGCGGGGAGACCAGCCCCACGGTGGCATCTGCACTGACCCGCCCGGCCCACAGCAGTGCCCCTTGCTGGGGGAGACGGCAGTGGTGTACGGACGGGGGCGCGGGGTAAGACATCCTTCCATCCTTCCTAAGCACGCTGCCCGGCCCTGGGCCCCTGGGCACGTGGCGGGCACGGGCCCCTGGCGCGGGCTCAGCCCCGCCCGTCTCCTGCCCGCGGTGGGCATTCAGCACCGCGGCTGCGGACAGGGACGAGGTTCAGCACCGCGGCTGCAGACAGAGACTCACATGGGCTCCCCACTGTCGATGTATTCCCACAGCAGCTCCTCCGACAGCGCCGAGAACTTCACCGTGGTCTCCTCGTAGAACTCGGACACCTGGGTGTCCAGCTGGCCGTCTGCAAGGAAGCGCGCGCTGCGGTGAGGGGGCGCAGCCGGTGCCCGTGGGGGCCCACGGGTCTAACCGTTTGAGCCCGTGAGGAGGCAAGCCTGATGCTGAGGCTGAAGCTCCACTACTCTGGCCACCTGATGCGAAGAACTGACTCATTGGAAAAGACCCTGATGCTGGGAAACATTGAGGGCGGGAGGACAAGGGGACGACAGAGGATGAGATGGTTGGATGGCATCACCGACTCGATGGACATAAGTTTCAGCAAACTCTGGGAGTTGGTGATGGACACGGAAGCCTGGCGTGCTGCAGTCCATGGGGTCACACGGAGTCGGACACGACTGAACAAGTGAACAGCAAGAAAGCCTGACCTTTGCGTGTGATTCACACACACACACACACACACACACACAGTCATTAATAGTGGATAAAAGATTCTCCACTGTACACAGGAGAAACAGAGAGAAAGAATAAAACAGAAAGTGAAGTGAGAGTGTTGGTCACTTCAGTCATGTCCGACTCTTTGCAACCCCATGGGCTGTAGCCCACCAGGCTCCTCCCTCCATGGGAGTCTCCAGGCAAGAACACTGCAGTGGGTTGCCATTTCCTCCTCCAGGGGATCCTCCCGACCCAGTGATTGAGCCTGGGTCTCCTGCATTGCAGGCGGATCCTTCACTGTCTGAGCTACCAGGGAAGCTGATAAACCAGAAAAGAAGCCAAAAAGATGGGCACGCGGCAGAAAGGCCTGCAGTCCCCAGGGCTGGATGAGACGGGGCCTCTGGTTCCTGTGGGAATTTACAGACTGGAGTCGTCGTTAAGAGAGGACAATTCTGGGATCTACACGAGGCTTTCGGCTATGGGTTTGGAAATGCCCCATGCACATGGCACGCTGGGCACACACGGGGGCCACTTGGGAAAAACCTCCACGCCAGATGTCCCGGGGTCAACGAGTGTGTGTGTGTGCGTGTGAGGTCAGTGTCTCAGTCGTGTCCGACTCTCTACGACCCCATCAATCGCAGCTCGCCAGGCTCCTCTGTCCCGGGGATTCTCCAGGCAAGAACGCTGGAGTGGGCTGCCATTCCCTTCTCCAGGGGATCTCCCCGACCCAGGGATCGGACCGCTTCTCCTGTGCCTCCTGCATTGGCAGGCGAGTCCTTTACCACTGAGCCACCTGCAAAGCCCCCCGCAGGCTCCGTGGTGCTCCTTAAACTTCACGCCCGAGGACCTCAGAATGGGACTTCATATGGAAACAGGGTCTCTGTACAGGGGATGAAGTGAAGGGTCTGAGGTAAGGTTCCTCCTGGATGAGGGTGGCCCTAGACCCCATGGCAGGCTCATTCCTGGGGCTAAAATCTCTTTTAAGCAGCTTTAAAGTTGCTCCTCAGGTGTTTTGTGCTTTAAAAAAAAAAATCCTTTTCATCACGGTATGTCTTTAACACCCGCCAACGGGAGCCAAACTCCGCCACTATTCGGACGAGAGAGCTCAAAGGCAGGCTCTGGGTGGGTCATGTTGGATGAGGCGCGCTGTCCCCTACACCCCACATGGGGTCCACTGGATGCTCAAGATGAACCCCCCATATTCCCACGTGGGACCCCAACGTCCCCAGGCCAGGTGGGAGGGCGCGCCCGCGAGGTAGCAACGACAGGGACGACCAGGGGTGCCCGGGCCGCCCCCCCCAGGGGCCCCGGCTGCTCCCACGGTGGCCCTGGGTCCCAGGGGAGCTGGGGGACGCGGGCGGCCCAGGTACCTTTGGTGCAGCAGTGGACGACGGCCACGCCCGTGAAGACACTGTGCTCCCTCCCGCTGAGCCTGCAACACACGGCCGGGCCTGATGCGTGACTGTCTGCAGCGTCTCTGGAATGCAGGGCGACCCCTGCCCCGCAGCACGAGGGGTGCGTCACCCTGTCCACCCACCGGCCCTGCCCCCCATCACCCTGGCTGCATGGTCACCGAGGAAACCTTTCCACGGGGACCATGAAGCTCCCCATGAGACTGTGGTCACTGAGCTCAGAGAGCGGCTGGTGGGATGGCTGGGCCATCTGAGGCCCCTGTCCACCCACCGGCCCTGCCCCCATCACCCCGGGTGCGCGGTTGCCAAGGAAACCGTCCCATGGGGACCGTGAAGCTCCCCGTGAGACTGTGGTCGCTGTGCTCAGAGAGGGGCTGAGGGGGTGGTTGGGCCATCTCACGGGACGAAACACGGGACCACGTGGACCCTGACAGGAGCAGCCGGCAGGGCAGAGAGGACCCAGATCCCGGCCGCTCTGGGCCACCCCTTTCCCGGGTCCCTGTGCGGTCCTGGGCGTGGACAGTCAGCGTGACCAAGCCAGGAGGATGTGGGGGTGTTGTGGGGAGTCAGAGTCCTGTTAAGAGTCGAGGTCGGTTCAAGGGCACCGCCTGGTCTTCTGACCTGAACCAGAAGGGGGTTTCTCTGGGAGACAGTGGATGTGGGGCCCGTGGCAGACAGGGGGACGTGATGGGTGATGGGTGATGGGTGGGCGGACAGATAGGTGGTAAGCGGATGCTGACGCTGAGTGGACAGATGGAGAACGGCCCAGCCTCTGTCCCACGCGTCCCCGGAGGACGGCCGGGACCCACCCACCTCGACAGCATGCGGTAGGCATCCTGCTTGTCCACTGGCTTCTCCAGGATCAGCCCCCCGACCGCCTGCAAGAGAAACGCCACGGACAACATTGCTTCTGTCCCCCGAGCTGCCCTGCGCCAGCTGCACTGTCCACCGTTTTAAACTCATGTATTTTTTTTTTTTTTTTTTAAATTTGGGTGAGATTCGTGTAACGTGGCACTCACCATGTTAAACGAAACCGTGTGGCACATTTCCACTGTGGGGTGAGGATCACTACCGAGTTCCTCAAGTCTTTCATCGTCTGGAACACCCCACCCCCACAAGCTGTCTCTCCCCACCTCGTTCCCCAGCCCCTGACAACTGCTGATGTGCTTTTCTCCTCGGTGGATTCACCTATTCCGGATATTTCATACAAACAGAATAACATATGTCCTGGGTCTGCTTCTGTCACTGAGCACTGGGTGTTCAAGATCCATCCATTGTAGCCTGCGTTGGGGCTTCACTCTTTTTCGTGGCTGCGTCATATTCCACAGTGTGGGTGGACCCCATGCTGCTTATCCATCCATCCACCTATCGTTCTATCCATCCAACCATCTATCCATCCATCCGTTCACGCATCATCCATCCATCCATCCACCATCCATCCACCCATCCATTTATCCATCCATCTATCCAACTATCCATCCATCCATCAATCCATCCAACCATCTACCCATCCATCCATCCACCCATCCATCAACCATCCATCTACTCATCCTTCCATCCACCCATCCATCCATCATCAATCCATCATCTATTCATCATCCATCCACCCATCCATTCATCCATCCATCCATCTATCCAACTATCCATCTATCCAACTATCCATCCATCCATCAATCCATCCAACCATCTACCCAACCATCCATCAATCCATCCAACCATCTACTGCCAGGAGCCAGCACACGAGATCCTACCCATGACAAGGTCATGGGGAGAAAGCCTGACGGGCAAGGCGGATCAGGTTTTCAGGGATTCCGAAAAGCTGCCCCAAAGCTGCCCCCGGCGCTCACCTTAAAGATGGTATCTGTTCTTCTGATGCTTGCTTTAATAGACTACTCCCTAATTTCTGGAACATAGGCAGAAGGCTTTCCCAGATTTCTTTCCAAATAAGAATCAATTTAGAGCTTTAATCTATAAGTTTTTTGGGTGGTGGTATTTTATGAGATTATTTAGGGTGAAAGGAGTGTTTTAATTTAAACTCCTTTGCTGGTAGTTTGTTAGCCAAATGCATTTATGCCCTTGGTACTAATATGTATGATTGCTTATAATATTTTAATCATAAAATAGCATAAAGAACCTGATTATATAAAAGCCCTAATAGACATAGAGCATTTTTGAGGGGTGAAGGAGTTTTATTAGAAAATGTAAGAAAAAATTATTATAAACGTGGTTGTTGGGTTAACGTTTGCTTGCTGTGTTTTTGCTTTTAGTGTGCTACGGCTGTGCTATGGAATCCATTGTTAATATAGTTATGGATCTAGAAAAATAAGAGCTTAGCCCTAGTGTTGTAACAATGAAATAGTTGTTAATTATTAGCCAAGAGTGCTAGGCAGAGGCTGCCTTATTAGAGCCGCAAAGTCTGTATGGGGTAAAACTTTTAGATAAATTTAACTGACAACTTTTGCAGAAAAATTGATGTTGGTACTAACAGGGTCATATTTTTACTATGTTGTGACATGCTGTACTGTTGCCCTATGAGACTGTAACTCTTCTGTTAAGGTCACCACAGAAACAGAAAACAGGCCTACATTCACCTGACTTACATAAAATATTAATAGCCCCAAGGCCAAAAGATAACGTGTAAAGATTTATTATAGAAACAAAATGCTTGAGACAAGTGCTCGGGCCTGGTGCACTGGGAAGACCTAGAGGAATCGGGTGGAGAGGGAGGTGGGAGGGGGGATCGGGATGGGGAATACGTGTAAACCTAAGGCTGATTCATATCAATGTATGACAAAACCCACTGAAATGTTGTGAAGTAATTAGCCTCCAACTAATAAAAAAAAAAAAAGAAAAAAAAAAAATTAAAAAAAAAAAGAAAAAAACAAAATGCAGAAAGCATCTTGTTCTTCCTTAAGGACAAACTGATGTAATGTAAACTAACCCTGTATAAACATGAGTAAGCATCTTGTATCTTGGATACATTCTAAGTGAGGGTATATAAACTGTTATCAAAAAATAAAAGACACCTCCAACTAATAAAAAAAAAAAAAAAAAAAAAAGACAGACTTGGCCCTATCAAGGCTGGTCTCACGTGTCTTCTCTCTCTCTCTCTCTCTCTCTCGCTGACGCCGTTCATCCTGAGGGTATCCCCTGGATCCTGCCGAGGCTGGACCCTGGCAATCTACCCAACCATCCATCCAGGCATCTTCTATCCATCTATTCATGCATCCATTATCCACCCACCCATCCATCCATCCAATCATCTACACAACCATCCTACGATTCATCCACCATCCATCCACCCATCCATTAACCATCCATCCATCCATTATCTATTCATCATCCATCCACTCATCCATTTATCCATCCAACCATTTAACCCAACTATCCATCCATGCATCATCCATCAATCCATCTATCCATCCAACCATCTACCCATCATCCATCCACCCATCCATCAACTATCCATCCATTCATCCTTCCATCCACCCATGCATCCATCATCAATCCATCATCTATTCATCATCCATCCAACCATCCATTTATCCACCCAACCATCTACCTAACTATCCATCCGTCTATCATCTATCCATCCATCAATCCATCCAACCATCTACCCAACCATCCATCCATCCATTTATCCATCCATCTACCTAACCATCCATCAATCCATCATCAGCCATTCATCTTTCCATCCACCCATCCATCTATCATCTATCCATCATCCATTACCCATCCATCCAACCATCTACCCATGCATCCATCCACCCATCTATCAACCATCCATCCACTCATCCTTCCATCCACCCATCCATCCATCATCTATTTATCATCCATTCACCCATCCATTTGTCCATCCACCCATCTATCCATCCATATATCTGTCCATCCATCCATCCATCTATCCAACCATCTACCCATCCATCCATCCATTCATCTTCTATCCATCTATCCATCCATCCATTATCCACCCATCCATCCATCCATCTATCCATCCAACCATCTACCCAACCATCCATCCATCCATCCATCCATCCAACCATCTACCCAACCATCCATCCATCCATACATCCATCAACCATCCATCCATTTATCCTTCCATCCACCCAACGATCCACCCATCCATTTATCCATCCACCCATCATTTATCCATCCAACCATCTATCCATCTATCCATCCATCCATCCATCCATCCAACCATCCATCCATCCATCCAACCATCTACCCAACCATCCATCCATCCATCCATCCATCCATCCATCCACCATCCATCCAGCCAGCCAGCCAGCCAGCTAACCATCCATCCATCCATCCATCCATCCAACCATCTACCCAACCATCCATCCATCCATCCACCCACCCATCCATCCACCATCCATCCATTCATCCTTCCATCCACCAACCATCCACCCATCCAGCATCCATCCAACCATCTACCCAACCATCCATCCATCTATCTATCCATCCATCATCCGTCGACACAGCCATCCAGGGACACTGCTGCTATGAACACCCCAGCAGTGAGGCCCAGCATCCCTGGGCGATGCTCACCATCAGGCCAGCCGGGGTCTCAGACAGACGGCCGAGGCCAGCGAGACAGAGCTGCTCTATGGATCACTGTGATGAGCCATCCAAAAGCCTGACTCTCAGCGGCGAAAACCCCTATCTTGGAGAGATTCCTTTTCCCCAGGTCCTGACCCCCCAGCCCTGCAAACAGGACATTATTCGATAATAGGATCTTTGCAGATGTAACAAAATTTAAGAGGAGGTCGTACTGGGGCCAGGTGGGTCCTAATCCATGATGGAAGGTGTTCTTGTCAGAGGAGAGACAGACACAGAGGAGACGCCACGTGGAGACGGAGGCAGAGACGGGAGGGAGCCGGCCACCAGCCCAGGGATGCCCAGGAGTTTGGAAGAAAACCATCAGAAACCGGAAGAGAGAGAAGCCTGGGATGGATTCTCCCCCAGGTCTTAGAGAAAGAACCTGCCTTCCAAGGCCTGGATTTCAGTCGCCAGTGACACGGAAAGCTGGAAAACACACTCACCACGATGGTGTCGGCTCCGATGACCACGTCCGGGGCGCGCAGGTCCTTCTGCAAGAAATACAGACTCAGCTTTAGGCAGGACGAGCCTGTACGTCTAACACATTTTCACATCACGACACGCGGCACACAGCATCACAGCTTATTTATGGATCCAGTCTTGCTTTAGAAAGCGAGACTTGAGTGTCCTCAAGACACCAATCCAGGGAGACAGTGAAAGTAAAAGTTAGTCGCTCAGTCGTGTCCAACTCTTTGCAACCCTTTGGACCGTAGCCAGCAAGGTTCCTTTGCCCATGGGATTCTTCAGGCAAGAATACTGGAGTGGGTTGCCATTCCCCTTCTCCAGGGAATGTTTCCCACCCAGGGATCAAACCTGTGTCTCCAGCATCGGTATGTGGGTTCTTTACCACTGGGTAAAGGGGTCCCCAGTTATATATTACTATATGTAATTATGACTTCCCAGCTGGCTCAGATGGTAAAGAACCTGCTTGCAATGCAGGAGACCTGGGTTGAATCCCTGGGTCGGGAAGATCCCCTGGAGGAGGGAATGGCAACCCACCCCAGTCTTCTTGACCGGAGAATCCCAGGGACAGAGGAGCCTGGTGGGCTACAATCCATGGGGTCACAAGGCAAAGAGTCGGACACAACTGAGCAAATGACACTTCATGCTTTCATATATAATTATATATTATGTTACTTACAACTATTATAAGTAAGTAATAGGAAGCTATGTTGATTCTATATCATAAATGACAGTTACATTAATTAATACATTTTATAGTAACACAGACATAATTTATATTAATTCTATATTTAAAATGATATTGTTATATTATTATGATGTATATAATTCATTATGTACGCTATATAGCATTATATACACTATACATAAAAGTATATAGTATACAATATTATATATTTTGTATATTATAGAGTAACACCTCATAATACATAAGGTATATTAATTCTACATTGTAAGTGATATGGTCATGTTAATTGCAATTGGATATTCCATAATAACACTTAGAGCAATACAGAGATATGTTATTCCTATATTATAAGTGATGCTGCTATATTAAATACTATAGTATATTAAATAGTAACAGTAATATATACGCAACACTGTTTCTATGTCATAAATGATCTGTTATATACCATAGTAGGTTATATAATAATAGTAATAAACTAGTTATTTTCTATATCATGATGCTGTTATATTAAATACCATAATATATTAAATAGTAACAGTAATAGATATGGTACATTATTTCTATATCAAATAGTAACAGGAATATGTAAGCAACAGTTTCTATACCATAAATGATGCTGTTATATACTCTAGTACATTATATAGTAATAGCAATAAACTAGTTACATTTATTTTCTACATCATGATGCTGCTATATTAAACAGCATAATATATTAAATAGTAACAGTAATAGATATGGCACATCATTTCTGTATCATAAATAACGCTGTTATATTCAATACTGTACTATATTAAATAGTAACAGCAATATATAAGCTACACTCTTTCTGTATCATAAACGATGCTGTTATATCATATATATGATAGTATGAAAGTGAAAGTCCCTCAGTGGTGTCAGGCTCTTTGCGACCCCATAGACTATACAGTCCATGGAGTTCTCCAGGCAAGAATACTGGGGTGGGTAGCCATTCCCTTCTCCAGGGGATCTTCCCAACCCAAGGACTGAACCCAGGTCTCCTGCGTTGTAGGCAGATTCTTTACCAGCTGACCCACAAGGGAAGCCCATACTATAGTATATTAAATCGTAACAGTAACATATAAGCTATATTGTTTCTATGTCATAAATGATGCTGTCATATACTATAGAATGTTATATATCCAGTAACAGTAATAAACTGGCTACATTATTTCCATATCATGATGCTATTATATTAAATACCATAGTATTTTACAAAGTAACTGTAACAGACAAGTTGCATTATTTCCATACCCATCAATGATGCTGCTATAGTAAATGCCATAGTATAATAGTACATTATATGGTAATTTAGTGTTAAAGCTACATTAATTCTATATCACGCTCATTCGCGTTGAAGTCTTTGCGACCCCATGGACTGTAGCCTGCCAGGCTCCTCTGTCCACGGGATTCTCCAGGCGAGAATACTGGAGCAGGTTGCCACTTTCTCCTCCAGTATTCTATCCAGAATCCAGGGAATTCTATATCATAAATGATGCTATTATATTAGTTACAGTAGCACACGGCCTGGTAACACCTGGCAATAGACTAGGTAGATCAATTGTTTACCCTGAGTGACACTCTGATATGAATTGCAACAGCACGTTACATACTAGCAAAGTGAGAGATAACGTTGTATAAACAATCCCATCCCATGAATTACACGTGTCCACAACGCAAGGACACTCGGTCACAGAGAAGCTACACCCACTGCCCGCTGCGAAGGGCACTGCTTTACAACAGGTGTGATCAACGCCTGAAGGCGCCCAGCTAGCAGGAGACCCAGGAAAGGAGCCCTCGCCTGGTGCATCCGGCCGGCCACCTCCAGGGCCTTCTGCTTGGCCGTTTCCATGGCGTACGCCTGCGGGCTGGCGAACGAGGCCTTGTGCAGCTTCTCCTTGAACCTGGACGGGACCACCTCGAACCTGAGGCCCTGGAACGGGACAGAAGAGGGGTTTGCGGGGGGAGCCCCAGGACGCTGACAGGTGAGCAGGAACTGAAGGAACCTGCCTTTTCCCCCCAACCCAGCCCACCTTCCCTGACCAGATGCTGAGCAAGGGCCAGCTCCCGGCCGCTGGGCGAGTGTGACCGGTGCAGGGGTGGGGGGGCCCGGGGACTATGGTGGGAAGACCTCTGTGCATGCAGAGGCCAGCAGGGCGCTATCGATTGGGGTGCAGCCCGGAGGGGTCAAAGGGCTCCTGGAGAGTCCCAAAGGCCGGCATTTTGCCCTCACAGGGGTCAGACTACTGAGATGACAGCGGCTGCAGGAAAGGCCCCCAAAAAGCCACAAACACGGTGGCTGCGTGAGGGAGAATAACTGGGGTGCCTTAGCTTGGTGCCCAACACAGGTGACCAGGCAGGTCACCTGTGGGAGAGGGGTCACAGACACTGCTGCCTCCAGAGTGGTGACCAGGCAGGTGACCTGTGGGAGGTGGGTCATGGACACCGCTGCCTCCAGAGTGGGGGCTGGGGGTCTTGACCACAGAGGGTCAAACTCCCCCTCCCGCACTGCCCATGCAGGACCTCTGTGAGCAGCCAGCTGCCTCTTACTTTTCTGCATCCCAGCCCCCTCCCCACCTCCATCGTGGACCTCCCAGACCCCCAGTTAACCCCTGGGTCACAGTATGAGACACCCCCCCTCCAGTTCTGTACCCTCCCCAGGAGGTACTTATAGCATCCCTCATTCTGTACCTACCCCCCACCCAGCCCAGCTCACGGCCCCTACCCAGGCAAGAATTTCTGCTCTATCTCTCCCCCTAGCTGGTATCCCTGCTTCTCTGCCCCTCCCAGACAGGGCCTCCCCATGCAGACCAAGCCTCCCCCGTCCCCACCAGCACCTGGACAAATCCAGCTCAGGCACACAGACCTGGCCTTGGCCTGGCAACCCCACACCCCATGGCCAGCAGATCGCCAGGTCACTGAGCCCTGGCTCAGAGCTGGAAGACCAGAGCTCCCCCCGGTCACGGAGACCACAGATCTGGACCCCGGTCACTAGGATCCTGCCCTCTGGCCACCTCAGGCCCCAGTCCTGCAGACTCCAGATACCCAGTCACTGAGGCCCCCAGCCCTGCAGATTCCCCATGGCCCTGCTCACCAGACCCTCAGTCACAAGGCCTCTGCCCTGATACCCTGGATCTCTGACCCTGCCAGTCGGGCCCACCGCTGACCCCGGGCCTGCAACCACCCACCCCCTCTTACCTCCGCCCTCCCAAGTCATTAGGACCCCCAAACACTAGGCACCGGCCCTGCAGACCCCTCCAAGGCCCCTGTCATCTCTCCCGCCGCCCCCCGCCCATGAAGCCTAGGTCATCAGGATCCTCGGGCACTCGTCTCCGGCCACCGGCCACTGGCCAAAGCCGTCCCCTAACTACTAAGACACCCCCAGTTTCTTAGACCCCGGACCCGCAACTCTGGCGCCCATCCGGGAGGCCTGGGTCACGACGCCGGGAGTCCCGAGGCCTCCAGTCACTAGGCCCGGGTCCGCAGGCCCGGCCCCGCCAGACCCCGGCCCCTCCAGACCCCGGCGCCCCCAGACCCCGGGCGCGGGCAGCTCACAGCATTGCTGAGGATCTCCTGGCGGCGCGGGGAGGAGCTGGCCAACACCACGCGCTTGTGCTGCAGCTTCCGGATCACCGGACACAACAGCATCTCGCCCGGCGTCCACCGCCTCGAGCCGCGCTGCGCGCGCAGCAAAGCGCGCCCAGCCCCGCCTCGGCCCGCCCCCGGCCGCTGGAGCCACGCTAGGGCCTCCTGTCCAATGAAACCCCGCCTCGGCCCGCACAGGCCCCGCCCCAGACCCCCCCACCAATGAAACCCCGTCTCGGCCCGCACGGGCCCCGCCCCACGGCCCTGCCTACTATTAAGCCCCGCCCCGGCCTTTGGAGCCGCGCCCAAGCCTCGCCACCACAGAAGCCCCGACCCAGGCCCGCCCACGGCCGGGCCTCACCACCAATGAAGCCCTCGCACAGGCCTCACCACCAACGAAGCCCCGCCTCGGCCCGCCCACGGCCCGGCCTCAGCACCAATGAAATCTCGTCCCAGGCCGGCCCCCAGCAAAGCCCCGCCCCGGCCACTGGAGCCACGCCCATAGCCCCTCCGCCCCAGGCCCCGCCCTCACCCGAGACTTGCGGGGCTCCGCTTCCGGGCCGGCAGCGAGCTAAGCCCCGCCCACCATCGAAGCCCCGTCCCCGGCAGCTGGGGATTCTTACCAGGCCCAGGCAGAGGGCGGGGCCCGGAGCCCGCAAGGCATCTTGGGAGCGCAGAGATGAGGGTCCCCAGGGCTTGATGGAGGCAGACATGGGGGTCCCCAGGGCTTGATGGGGTCCTCGGGGCTTGATGGGGGCGGAAACGGGGCTTCCGGGGCTTGATGGGGGCGGTCCGGGGCTTGATGGGGTCCTCGGGGCTTGATGGAGGGGAGATGGGGTCCCCGCGGCTCGATGGGGGTGAGGTGGGGGTCCCCGGGGCTCCATGGAGGGGAGACGGGGGTCCCCGGGACTTGATGGAGGGGAGATGGGGTCCCCGGGGCTTGATGGGGGCGGAGACGAGAGTCCCCGGGGCTCGATGGGGGTGAAGTGGGGGTCCCCGGGGCTCCATGGAGGGGAGACGGGGGTCCCCGGGACTTGATGGAGGGGAGATGGGGTCCCCGGGGCTTGATGGGGGCGGAGACGAGAGTCCCCGGGGCTCGATGGGGGCGGAGACGGCGGTCCCTGCGGCTTGATGGGGGCGGAGACGGGGGTCCCTGGGGCTCGATGGAGGGGATATGGGGTCCCCGGGGCTCGATGGGGGCGGAGACGGGGGGCCCCGGAGTGCTGTGGGGGTGTGCCCCTGGAATGCAGTGCGGGTGTGTGGAGATGGGGGTTTTCGGGGCGCGGTGGTCTGTGCAGATGGTGGTCCCCGGAATGCAGGGGGTTGTGTGCGCAGGTCCCCGGCCTGCGTTGGGGGTGCGGGCACTTCGGCAGCCTAAGCACTACTGACGCTAGGGGCCGGATCATTCATTTTCGTGGGGCTGCCCTGGGCGGCTGCAGCGCGTTCAGTAGCGGCTCTGGTCTGTGTCCACTAGATGGCAATAGCTGCCCACTAATGGTGACAACCCGGCCGTCCGCAGGCGACCCGTCCACTGGGGGACCGAGTCAGCCCTCACTGTGCGCCCCGGTTAGACAGGGCTGGAGAGGTGGGTGATGGACGGGCGGATAGACATGATGGACGGATGGATGGGTGGATGAGTATCATGGATGGATGGATGGATGGATGGATATATATTTGATAGATATGATGGACCAGCGGATAGATGTGATGGACGGATGGATGGGTGGATGGAAGGATGGATGGGTGGATAGATGGATAGATGGATGGATGAATGGATAGATGGATATGATAGATGATAGATATGATGGATGGATGGTTAGGTAGATAGATATGACGGATTGACAGATAAATAGATCATAGATAGATATGATGGCTGGATGGATCGATAGATATGATAAGTGGATAGATAGATAGATAGATAGATAGATAGATAGGTGATAGATATAATGGATGGATAAAGTGAATAGATGATTGCCAGATATAGATGGATGGATGGATAGGTAAATAGATGATAGATAAAACAGAGGGATGGATAGATAGATAAGATGATAGCTGTAATGGATGGTTGCACTGTTGAATGGATGGATACATATACATTGATGTAGACAGATAAGTAGGTGTTAGATAAGTGCTAGATGGACAGATGAGGCACATTACACTATAGAAACCAACAGATCTGACTGACGGATGGATGGATACATAGATGGATGAGGAGAGATGACAGATAAGCAGGTAAGTGTCATGCCTGCTCGGGGTCTCTGCCCTACCGCTGTCTGGGGCTGGACGAGTCTCTGGTGTGGGGCATCCTGGGCCCTGTGGAGTGTGGAGCAGCTCTGGTCTCCTCCCACCACCCTCCAGGGGCAGCCCCTGCCCCCAGTGCTGAGAAGCAAAATGACCCTTGACTAATTCATACCACCTATATTTAATACATATCTTTGTGTTCATGTGACTGTATATAAGAACCCGGGTCTCCTGCCTTGCAGGCAGATTCTTTACCACTGCACCCCCAGGGAAGCCTCTCTCTATATATGGTATATCATGGAGTATGCTATATATCGGGCTTCCCTGGTGGTTCAGATGGTAAAGAATCCGCCAGCAACGTGGGAGACCTGGGTTCAATCCCTGGGTCAGGAAGATCTCCTGGAGAAGGACATGGCAACCCACTCCAGTATTCTTGCCTGGAGAATCCCATGGTCGGAGAAGCCTGGTGGGCTACAGTCCATGGGGTCGCAAAGAGTCAGACACGGCCGAGCAGCTTAGCACACCACCCCTGTGTGGAGTTAGGATCAACTCTCCTTCGATGGGTTAAATTGCCCCCTAGACTCCAGCGGCAGCCCCCGAGGATGCCTGTTCTGTTCAACACACAAGCCAAACATCTTGCTTGGGGAAAAAAAAAAAATAGATGGTTTATTTTGAAGTTCTAGATTTAAAGAGCAGTTGTCACCATAGCACTGAAACTCTAGGCAGTCATTCCATCCTTCCATGTTGGGTGAACACACATCACAGGCACCCACTGGCCCCACAAAGAACTGACGTCGCTGTTTCTCCAAGGATGGATCTGTGTTCCAATCTCATCCCCTTCCCCCTTGCCCCACCCGAGGCAGGGATGTGGCCAGGGGCGAGCAGCAGGAATTAACAAGCCAGCCCGGCGTTTGGGGTTTATCCGAGACTCCCACAGCTGTGTTCCGACACATTCCATCCCCCTCAGGAACTCCCATGCAGTTTGTTCATTTACACGCATTCCTGCTCTACAGGCTTTTTAACGGCACTGAGAAATGTCACTGAAATTACAGAAACACAGGTTTCCAAAGACACAGCAGACAGTGGGAAAAAACAATAAATCAACGTCTTCATCTGCCAATTTCCAGCAAACCCCATGACTTCTGTGTGGGTGTTTTAAAACAGGTTCAAGAAAAGAGATGTCATACTCTGGCCAGCTGATGTGAAGAGCTGACTCTTTGGGAAAGACTCTGATGGTGGGAAAGATTGAAGGCGGGAGGAGAAGGGGACTACAGAGGGGGCGATGGTTGGATGGCATCACCGACTCGATGGACATGAGTTTGAGCAAGCTCTGGGAGGTGGTGAAGGACAGGGAAGCCTGGCTTGCTGCAGTCCATGGGGGCGCAAAGAGTCAGACAAGACTTAGTAACTGAACAAGACCAACAGAGAGACACAGACAATATTATTAACATGCTGAAACAAAAGGAAATCCAGCCCTGGAATTTCTGCTGATCTGACAGGCACTCCTAAGAAAGGTCGACAGGTCCCTGAAGATGCTGTCGGACCCTGAGCAACTTCAGCGGAACTGGGGGTCCTTGGGACGCAGAAATCAGGGCGATGTCGGTGGCCCGAGGGGCTGGACAATGAACTGGTGGTGACGATGGTGACAAAATATGACCTGAGCCCTCTGGGACCCAAAGGCTGGATGGACGTCACACCTATTGCGGGCTGGGGGGCGGGGGTGGTGAGGGGCAGCGTTATCGGCTAGACCGGCTTCCTCCAAATTCAGACGGTGATGCTTCTTCTCAACTCAGCAAGAAGACAGTTCCGTGAGGGTGGTTTGAGGTTTTTCACAGCTTTTTAGCGTCAGTCGCTGGAAGCCCACGCCCAGGACGTGGCTGCAACCGTCTTGCTGGGTCAGGGTTCTTCTGCCTCCGGACAGTTGTTGTGGTGACCTGGCTTTCTAGGCGCTCGGCTCTGGGAACAGCTGGGGAAGAGCAGGTGGACCACACGCTCACCCTGGGACGATCCGAGTCCCTGAAGCCAGCCCTTCTCCCGCTGCCCGCGGGCACACATCCTTTCTGGGCTGGGTGGCGTGTCTGGCCGGCACCAAATGGTGGGTCTCTGCCCTGTGTAAGCACTGTGGACGGGCTTGTGGACACTGTCCTCTGTGGGGGCCTCCCGTGGTGGGGGTGGGGATGGGTGGGACCCGCAGGCAAGTCCTTCTCCCCGCCAAGAGCTTGGACGGCACTATACAGATCCCGCCCCGGGAGCCAGCACCAGGCACTGCGGCCCCGAGAATCACCTGGCCAGTGGCCAGAGGCCCAGTCTGAGAATCTCAGACTCCAGGGGTCTCCTAGGGCGGCCGTGACAGTTCTACAAACTGAGGGATCCCAGACAGGCATCCATCCGCCCCCAGTCCTGGGGCCCAGACGTCTGGGGTCAAGGGGTCCCAGGGCTCAGCTCCCTGCAGAGGCTCCAGGGGAGGGTCCTTCCTGCCTCTTCCAGCTTCTGGGGGCTCCAGGCGTCCATCCCTGGGCTGGTGGCCGCCTCCCTCCCGTCTCCGCCTGCATCTCCACACGGCTTCTCCTCAGTGTCCGTGTCTCTCCCCCTCTGTGTCTTATAAGGACCCTGTCACAGGGGTCTAGGGCCACCCTGATCCTGTAGGTCGCACTCTGATATTCCCGGGAGACATGGATTTGTGGGGTTGGGACACCACCCACTCCGCCACACGCGTGTCTGCTTCTCATTCCCAAGCAACGACGTCGGGGGACCAACTGCTCCCGTAACATCGGCTCACAGTCCCACCAGCATCTCTGAGGTCCGGGGCGGGGGATGTCCCCCGCTTTGCAGCCGCCCCGCCCTGGGGGTCTCCCCAAGCCCCTCCCCGCTGGCCCCTGCTCGGTCCCACCTTTACAGGCTTCAGGGTTGTTTTCTGCGCCTCCCCACCCCCCGCCGAGGGAACCCTGAACTCATCCTACGCTTCTCCCTGTGATGCCCAGAGGTTATTTCAGGCAGACCCTGACAACCTGCTGTCTCAGCATCCCGGGCGCTCCAGGAACTGGGGTCCATCATCTTTTCAAAACCGCACAGCTGCGGGGGGCTGCTGCGGGCTCGTGTGCTCGGTGATCTAGCCCGGCCCTCAAAGGATCGCAGGGGTCAGACCAGGAGCCACTGCACACCCCCGGAGGACCTGCTGTGGCTGGGGGTGCTCGGTGGGCAGAGAAGGGGCCAGGGGAGACCCCCCCGAGGCAAGCTGCAGCCCGAGGCACTCGAGGGAGACACAGCCGTAGGAACATAAACTGACCACCCTCAGCAACTTCATGTCCACCCGGAGACCCTCGGTCCACACCTCCCCTCGGTCCACACCTCCCCTCGGTCCACACCTCCCCTCGGTCCACACCTCCCCTCGGTCCACACCTCCTGGATCCTTCCCGTCCGGCGGCTGCCGCTTGTGGACGTTTAAGTACAAGTTTGGTTTCCTGGTGGTTCAGCTGGTAAAGAACCTGCTTGCAATGCAGGCGGGCCCGGTTTGATTCTTCGGCGGGCCAAGATCCCCTGGAGAAGGGACAGGCTACCCACTGCAGTATTCTTGGGCTTCCCTCGTGGCTCAGCTGGTAAAGAAGCTGCCTGCAATGCAGGAGACCTGGGTTCGATCCCTGGCTTGGAAGATGCTTTGGAGAAGGGGATGGGCTATCCACTCCAGTATTCTAGCCTGGAGAATTCTGTGGACTGTATAGTCCATGGGGTTGCAAAGGGTCAGACATGACTGGAGAAGCTGAGCCCCGGACAGCAACCCAGCGCAGCTGACCCTGGCGTTTGCCAGGCTCCGATGGTGGTGGTGGTGAGGGGGGGGACCAGCTGATGTCTCCGGGTTCCGTGAGACCCCAGAGCACGGGGCCCTAAAGGGGCCCGTCCAGCGTGGTCTGGCTGAATCCCACTGCGCCCGGAGTGACTGAAAACAGGCCGAAAAGACCCCTGCTGTCCCTCAACATTCCACCCCCTCGCGATGAGGGGTGCCTGTCTCAGAACACGCTCTCCTGCCGCCTCACGCTGGGCCTCTCGGGCGCCTCCTGCCCGTCCACGGAGCGCGCGGACAGAGTCCGCCCGGAGAAGAGGCTCTCGCGGCGGCTGTCGGGGCTGTCGGCGGCGGGCAGCGGGCCGTAGCCCAGGTAGTCGCGGAGGCGCAGCTGGAACTCGCTGGACGCGAAGTAGTAGACGAAGGGGTCCAGGCAGTTGTTGAGGCAGCTGAGGCAGAGCGTGAGCTTGTAGACGTGGTAGTAACTGCGGCCCAGGAAGAGCCGGCTGACCATGTGCACCAGCAGCACGAAGTTGTTGGGCGCGAAGCAGGCCACGAAGGCGAGCAGGACCACGGCGGCCAGGCAGACGGCGCGGCGCCGCTGCGCGCGGCCGTGGCGGTCGGCGGAGCGCAGCAGCGTGAGGATGGTGGCCGTGTAGCAGGCCACGGTGATCACGAAGGGGATGAGGAAGAGGACGACGAAGAGCGTGAAGAGGAAGGCGGCCCACATGGCCACGCTGGGCAGCATGGTGGACTTGAGCACGTCGAAGCAGGTGACGATGCCCAGCGCGTCCACGGCGTAGGTGAGGTCGGTGCGCGCCAGCGGGGACAGCGCGACCAGCAGCAGCAGCCACGTGGCGGCGCAGGCGGCCAGCGCGTAGCGGCGGCGCCGCCACCGGGCGGACGCCAGCGGGTACACGACGCCCAGGAAGCGGTCCACGCTGATGCAGGTCATGGTGAGGATGGACGAGTACATGTTGGCGTAGAAGGTCACGGTGACGGCGTTGCAGAGCACCACGCCGAACACCCAGTGGTTGCCGTTGCAGTGGTAGTAGATCTGGAAGGGCAGCACGCAGGCCAGCATGAGGTCCGTGACGCTCAGGTTGATCATGAAGATGACGGACGGCGTCTTGGGCCCGATGTGCCGGCAGAGCACCCACAGCGAGAACAGGTTGCCCGGGATGCTCACCAGCGCCACCAGCGAGTACACCGCAGGCAGCACCACCGCGATGGCCGGGTCGCGCAGCATCAGGATGGTGGCGTTGTCCGGGCGCGTCACGTTCATGTCCATGCTGCGGCCGTGGCGGGGGAGGGGGCGGAGGGTCTCCGGGTAGGGGCTGCCGGTCTGCAAGACAAGGCGGGGAGGTGAGAGGCGCGGGAGGGCGGGGCGTCCTGGGAGAGCGGGCGACACGCCGGAGCGTCATGGGTTGCCCGGGCACGTTCGCGGGAGCGCGGACGTCGTGTGGTACATGCACATGTGATGTGGACACACACACATTACATATACCTATATGTGTGACACACACCACATTGTATGTGTACATCTATGTGTGTGATATATGCACACACACCATGTTTCATGTGTACATCTATGTATGTGATATATACACACACACACCGTATTCCATGTGTATATCTATGTATGTGATATATATACACACACACCGTGTTCCATGTGTACATCTATGTATGTGATATATACATACACACCATGTTCCATGTATATATCTATGTATGTGATATATACACACACACTGTATTTCATGTGTATATCTATGCATGTGATATATACACACACCATATTGCATGTGTATATGTATATATATGTGATATATATATACACACACTGTATTGTATGTGTACATCTATGTATGTGATATATACACACACACCGTATTCCATGTATATATCTATGTATGTGATATATACACACACACTGTATTCCATGTGTATATCTATGCATGTGATATATACACACACCATATTGCATGTACATATCTATATATGTGATATATACACACACCATATTGCATGTACATATCTATATATATATGTGATATATACACACACCATATTGCATGTGTTTATGTATATATATGTGATATATACACACACACCATATTGTATGTATATATCTATATATGTGATATATACACACACCATAGTCCATGGGTATATGTATATATGTGATATATATACACACACCGTATTCCATGTGTATATCTATATATATATGTGATATATACACACACACCATATTCCATGTGTATATGTATATATATGTGATATATATACACACACCATATTGTATGTATATATCTATATATATGTGATATATATACACACACACCATATTCCATGTGTATATGTATATATATGTGACATACACACACACCATATTGCATGTATATATCTATATATATGTGATATATATACACACACCATATTGTATGTATATATCTATATATGTGATATATACACACACACTATATTCCATGTGTATATGTATATATATATGACATATACACACATTATATTGTATGTATATATGAGATATACACACACTATATTGTGTGTATATATGTACACATACATAAAATATGCACACACCATATTGCATGTATATATGTATATGTGATACTTACACACTATATTCTATATATATTTTTTATATGTGATAGATATACACACACCATATTGCATGTATAGATGTATATACATGTGATATAGCCACACACACCATATTGCATGTATGTGAAAAAAGTGAAAGTCACTCAGTCGAGTCCAACTCTTTGCGACGCCATGGATTATACAGTCCATGGAAGTCTCCAGGCCAGAATACTGGAGTGGGTAGCCTTTCCCTCCTCTAGATCTTCCCAACCCAGGGATCAAACCCAGGTCTCCCACACTGCAGGCAGAGTCTTTACCTGCAGAATATTCTTTACCTGAGCCACCAGGGAAGTCCATTGCATGTATATATGTGTGTGTATATATGTGTGTGTGTGTCTATACATAACACACAGATATAAATCTTACGGTATATACATGCATGTGTATGTATAAACACATGTGTATTCAATTGTGGGCTTCTCTGGTGGCTTAGATGCCAAAGAATCTGCCTGCAATGCAGGAGACCCCGGTTCAATCCCTGGGTCGGGAAGATCCCCTGGAGGAGGGCATGGCAACCCCCTCCAGTGTTCTTGCCTGGAGAATCCAACGGACAGAGGAGCCTGGTGGGCTACAGTCCATGGGGTCACAAAGAGTCAGACACGACTGAATGACTTTGCATGGGGTGCTAAGATGCCCCGGAGCCTGACTGGAAGTGCCAGCCTGCTGGAGACGGTGAGTTCTGAGCTGACTCCTGCTGCTGGAACCTGAAACTTTGCACTCTTGAACTTCTGTTTTTTTTTCCTGCTGACCTTCCTCCCCGCTCAAAACAGAGAAGTCCCCGGAGCTGCTTACACACCTCGCTCGTGACCGGCTGGCCCCTCAGACTCACAGAGAGAAAGGGGCCCGGGGCCCAGGGGAGAAGCAATTCCTGGGGCTGCCTGCCCCCGCCTTCTGGACACAGTGGGTTCCAAGTGTCACTTTGTCATTTCTTACGTAAATGCAACCCAAAGGCAGCTCGCAGTTCATCTCTGTTGGTTTTTCAAAGTCTGGGGGATGGTTTAGTTACCTCTTTGCTCACTCCTTCAGTCATGTCGGACTTTGCAACCCCATGGACTGTACCCCGCCAGCCTCCTCTGTCAATGGGGTTTTTCCAGGCAAGTATAGTGGAGTGGGTTGCCATGCCCTCCTCCAGGGGATCTTCCAGACCCAGGGATCAAACCCGGGTCTCCCGCATTGCAGGTGGATTCTTTACTGTCTCAGCCACCTGGCTAAGTTGCTATTTTTCCCGTGGCTGAAGCTGTCACTTCTGTTTTTGACCGCGCGCGCGCGTGCGTGCGCGCGCGCGTGTGTGTGCGCGCCTGATATCTGGGCCCCAGAAATCAGGGCGTAGGGCTCAGCTGGGCAACCGGGTGCCACCCCCGTTATAGCTCAGGCCCGGAAGACGCCCCCTGGCTCACGTGCGCCTTGCAGTTGGACACCTGCCCGGCGGTCCGGGGAGGGCGTCCATCCCCCAGGGGGTCTGTTGGCAGGAATCATGGTCCCTGAGTCGCCGGCGAAGCCAGCACGCGCGGCCCTTCAACGCTGATGGCATTGCAGCTCCCCTTTCAGACCCTAGTGCCGCGGGCATCTGTGTGTTCCTCCGCAGATGTAACATCTGCGCTGGGGGTGTGCCGAACGAGGTTCCTCAAACCCATTTAAAAATGGCCCGGGTTTCGCTTTGAGTAGGAAAACTTTCCGCACCACTAGCTCACGGCCAGGTGCTACCTTACAGTTACGGTTGGGGGGGGGGGGGTGCCACCCCACACATCACGGCCCCCCATCTCCATCCACCTTTGGGGTTCAGGAGCAGAAGGGACCCGGACGTCTCAGGATCGCACGTGGAGGCCGCAGGGGGAGGGGGCCGTGGAGAGGAGAGAGCTCTCTGATCTGCAGGGGAAAGGGGAACTCGTGGAGGGGACGGGGCTGGGGGGTGACCAGGAGGCTATTGCGTGTCCACAGTCGTGTGGGGGGCGGAATCTCAGCAGATGGCGGGGGGCGGGTTGCAGAGAGCTGGAGACAGAAAGTCCAGCCTCCCCCGTCGAGTGGCACTGGGGGGCGGGGAGCCTGCTGGAGGCTCCCCTGGGGTCTCAGATGGTCAAGAATCTCCCTGCAATGAAGGAGGCCTGGGTTCGATCCCTGGGTGGGGAAGATCCCCTGGAGGAGGGCATGGTAACCCGCTCCAGTGTTCTTGCCTGGAGCATCCCACGGACGGAGGAGCCTGGCGGGGCTACAGTCCACGGGGTCGCAGAGAGTCGGTCTACGACTCCGCGGCTAGCACGCTTTTCCACTTCTGCCCAGTGATGACTCCCCCCCCCCCCCTTCCTTCCCCCGGATCTGTCGTAACCTCCCGGTGGGAGCTTCAAAAGAGACTTCATTTGCATAACACAGCGGCTGGCCCCCGCAGAGAAGCCACGTGGGCGTCCGGGAGGCCTCGGTCTGCACCCCGAAGCTGCCGCCTCCCCCCCCCCACCAGCCCCCAGGGGGCCCCCCCAAGCTTTCACCTGTGCCCGTCTCGGGGACCGGGCAGGCAGCCCCTTCCCCTGCAGCACGGCGACGCACGGCTGATTCATAAAGAAATCACCTCTAACAGATGCGGCCGGCTCGCAAAGCCGCGGGCGGGCGGGCGGGCGCGGCGGACGACTAGGGGGTGGGGGGTGGAAGTGGCGTGAAATGAGCCAGAAACGGTTGCTGGCGGCCGCAAGACGCTCCCCCCGGGGCGCTGGGCGGGCAGAGGCGGCTCTTTGCCAGAGGCACGGGGCAGCCTGGAGGCTTGGGGGCCGCAGGGTGCCGGGTGGGGCGGAGGTTCTGCCGGAAGCTGCACGCAGACGTCACACACGAGCTCGCACAGAGCTGCAGCCGGTCCGTCCTTGGCTCCTGGGTGCCCCCCGCCCGCCCCCATCCCTGTGGACCTCTCTTCTTAAGGGCTTTACGGAGCCGCCAGGAAAACATCATCAAGGTCACCTCTGCAAAGTTGACATACAGGTGCGGGAGTTAGCCCCTCAGTCGTGTCCGACTCTCTGCGACCCCCCTGGACTGTTGCTCACCAGGCTCCGCCGTCCAAGGCGTTCTCTAAGCAAGAACACTGGAGTGGGCCGCCACACCGTCCTCCAGGGGATCTTCCCAATCCGGGGATCTAACCTGCGTCTCCTGCATTGCAGGCGGATTCTTGACCATCTGGGCCACCAGGGACACAGTGGTGGTTTCTCATATATTTGCAAAGAGATGCAACCAGTCCCATCACGCAATCCCAGAACGTCCTTATCGCCTTGAAAAGAAACCCTGCATGCCCAGGCCGTCACCCCCCAATTCGCTCCCCCAATGCATACGGATACACGTTTAAAAATGGAGCTCAGATTCACCTATTGCACAGTTCACCATGTTGAAAGTGGAAGACTCTGCGTTACGGGGCAGGGCTCGCCGGCTTTCACGACTGTCATCTCTGTCTGGTTCCAGACATGTTTATCCCCCTCACAAGGAGATGCTGTACCCTTAAGAGTTCCCACATCTTCCCAGCCCCTGGTGGGCCTTGTGAGTCTGTGGGTTTGCCTTACATGTTTCGTGTAAATGGAACCACACATCGTGTCTGCTTCTCTCACTGAGCAGTGTGTGTTCAGGGTCCAGCCACGCTGTGGCCTGTGTCAGAGCCTCACTCCTTTTTTGTGGCTGCATAATATTCCCCTGTGCACATGGACCCCATGCTGTTTATCCATCCGTCATCCATCCGTCCAACCACTCACTTATCCATCCATCCATCCATCCATCCACCCACTCACTTATCTATCCATCCATCCACCCACTCATTTATCTATCCATCCATCCGTCCATCCACTCATTTATCCATCCATGCATCCACCCATCCATCTATCCATGCATCATCCATCATCCATCCATCCACCCACTCACTTATCTATCCGTCCATCCATCCACTCCTTTATCCATCCATGCATCCACCCATCCATCTATCCATGCATCATCCATCCGTCCATCCACCCACCCACCACTTATCCCTCCATTTATCATCCATCCATCCATCCATTCATCTATCATCCATCCAACCATCCATCCACTCATTTATCCATCCATGTATCCATCGATCCATGTATCCACCCACCCATCTATCCATCCATCCATCCTCTCACTTATCCATCCATCCATCCATCCATCATCCATCCATCCATCCATCATCCATCCATCCATCCATCATCCATCCACTCATTTATCCATCCATGCATCCACCCATCCATCTATACATGCATCATCCATCCATCCATCCATCCATCCACCCACCACTTATCCATGCATCTATCGTCCACCCATCCATCCACCCATCCATCTATCCATTCATCCATCCATCATCCATCCAACCATCCATCCACTCATTTATCCATCCATGCATCCACCCACCCGTCTATCCATCCATCATCCACCCATCCATCCATCCATCCACTCAGTTATCCATCCATCCACCCATCCATCTTTCCATCCATCTATCCACTCACTTATCCATCCATCCACCCATCCTTCCATCCACCCATTCACCCACCCATCTATCCATACATCATCCATCTATCCAGCCATCCATCCACTCACTTATCCATCCAGCCAGCCAGCCAGCCAGCCACTCATCCATCCATCCATCCCTAGCTGCTAACACTTACACCAAGCCCAGGACTCCCCTCCCCGCCCCCTCTGAAGGTCAGAGACACTCAGGATGGTGGTCCTTCTGCCTCTACTGAGGTGGGTCTTACTCAGGTGGGGTGAGTGAAAAGCGGCCCTGAGTCAAAGGGACGACTGCTCTTTAAGGACCTCCCCTGTGTCTTTTCAACAACAGCCCAAACTTCCCAAGCGCTGGGGGGTTCTCCTAGGGCTGAGCTCACAGCAGGGACCAAAAGGAAACCATGATCCAGCCCTTTGCAGTGTGGGCTGGCCTGTTTTCTGGGTTTCTTGGGGTGTCTTATGCCACCCAAGTCGTGGTGTTTTGTGGGGGCAGCTCTGGAAACCTCAGCCCCAAAGCATTCAAGGACCACGGCTTCAAAGAGCTGGTGACATCACAGAGTCCAAATGGATGGTGCCTTGTAGTCCATAGAATATTCTCTCCTGGGATGTTGTTGTGTATTCATTAATTCGTGTCCGACCCTTTGCGATCCCATGGACTGTAGCCTGCCACAATCCTCTGTCCATGGGATTCTCCAGGCAAGAATACTGGAGTGGGTTGCCATGTCTTCCTCCAGGGGATCTTCCCGACCCAGGAGTCCTGGGTTGAGAATCCTGGGATGACTTAACCACACGGAGCTCACAGCTGCCTGATGCAGGAAGGGTTGAGAAAAGGCAAGCTGTGAGGTCCTGCCCACCCAGACCCTCAGTGTCCTCATCTGTCATATCACGGATGGAGACTCACCCTCTGAGGGTGGGCGTGGTACCAAGGGAACTAGTAACAGCGAAGCATGCTGTCAGCTGGGGTGTGTCCATAAATACTGGCTAGATCAGTAACCTGGGGGATGTCCTGGACTGTCCTGACAGAGGACCACAGACTGGGGACTAGTGACAACAGACATCCATCCCCCCCAGCCCTGGAGACCAGACATCTCAGGTCGAGGGGTCCCAGGGCCAAGCTCCCTGCAGAGGCTCCAGGGGAGGGTCCTTCCTGCCTCTTCCAGCTTCTGGGGGCTCCGGGCGTCCATCCCTGGGCTGGTGTCCGACTCCCTCCCATCTCTGCCTGTCTCCATGTGGCTTCTCCTCTGTGTCCATGTCTCTCCTGTTCTCTGTCTTATAAGGACCTTGTCCCTGGGTTTAGGGCCACCCCCATCCAGGATGTCGTCATCTCAGACCCTTCACTCCATCACCTCTGCACAGACCCTGTTTCCTAATCATGCCCCGACCTGACTTTGTGAGTGGGCATGAATCTTAGGAGGGCAGTCTTCAACCCACTACACCACCCACTGAACAAAAGTCCTATAAATAACTCAGGGTATAACAGGTGGATTTCTTCTGAAATTCAATCATGATACTTAATGCACTCTTCTAGAATGTTTTTTGGGGGGGCAATGTTTTTTAAATTAATTTATAAATTTTAACTGGAGGATAATCATTGTACAATATCCAGAATCTTTATGTAGGTGCCCATCATCTATTGGCAGGATTTTAAAAAAGATCTTAGGGTCACCGATCGATGCAGTTTGTGGAAGGTCACTTGTCATTGCGTTTAGGGCCACTTCATCCAGGAGGGGGCTTCCTGGGTGGCTCAGCTGGTAAAGAATCTGCCTGCAATGCGGGAGACCTGGTTTCGATTCCTGGGCTGGGAAGATCCCCTGGAGAAGGGAAAGGCTACCCACTCCAGTTATTCTTGGGTTTCCCTGGTGACTCAGCTGGTAAAGAATTCGCCTGCAGTGGGAGAGACCTGGGTTCGATCCCTGGGTCGGGAAGATCCCCTGGAGGAGGGAATGGCAACCCGCTCCAGTATTCTGGCCTGGAGAATTCCATGGACAGAGGAGCCTGGTGGGCTACAGTCCATGGGGTTGCAGAGAGTCGGACACGACTAAGCGACTCAGCTCAGCGCAGCTAAGCATGCAGGAGGGCCTCATCTCAGGCCCTTCCCTTCATCACATCTGCAGATACCACAGTTTTCTCCCCACTCATGGGTCCCAGGGGTCAGGATGTGGATACGTCTTTGCTGGCCCCCACTCCAGGCATCAACTAGCTTCAGCCACGTCCCCGCCAGCATCAGGGCTGAGTCACGAGCGCGGACAGAAGACTTTCCAAGCATTAGATCCTGCAGAGGTGGGAGCTACACGAGGTTGCTTTGGAATCTGACCACCACGCCCAGACATTTGGGCCATTCCCTGCCGGGATAGGGGTGCGTCATCAGTCTCATGTGGGAGATCCTGCCCTCTTGCCCATGACTCCGGGACCCGAGCGATGCTTGTGAACCTGCCCAGCAGAGGAAGCTGCGATGGGTTTTCTGGTTCACCCTAGGGGTAACCAAGAAAAGACACCGGAAACTCTGTGGCTGTCACGGGGGAATCATGTCTCCCACTTCAAGTTCAGGTTGATGCTCTAACTCCCTGTAGGTAAAAGGGTCCCCTTTGTTCCAAGGCGGGGGTAAGGTGGTGTCTTTGCAGATGTAATTCTTTAGGTTCACGTGAGGTCCATCTGGGCTTCCCAGGTGGCTCAGTGGGTAAAGAACCTGCCTGCAAATGCCAGAGATGCGGGTTTGATCCCTGGGTCAGGAAGATCCCCTGGAGGAGGGCCTGCCAACCCACTGCAGTATTCCTGCCAGGAGCATCCCATGGATAGAGGAGCCCGGCGGGCTGCAGTCCTTGGCGTTGCAGAGTCGGACACGCCTGAAGTGACTGACCACGCGTGACGTCCTACTGGAGCGAGAGGAGAGACCTGAGTCTGCTATGACCGGTGTCCTTATAAAAAGGGGACGTTCAGGAGGATTTCCCTGGTGGTACAAGGGTTGAGAATCTGTCTTCCAATGTAGGAGACACAGGTTCGATCCCTGGTAGGGGAATTAAAATTTCACATGCCTTGGGGCAACTCAGCCTGAGAGCCGTAAAGACTGAGCCTTCAGACATCAGCTAGAGTCTGAGCGGCCTGGAGCCCGTGAGCTGCAAGGGAGACCCTGCGTGCCACAACTAACACGCAATGCAGCGAAAAAGATATAAATATTAAAAAGGCGGGGGGCATCTGGGGCAGAAGGAGGGAGACGGCCGGGCAGAAATGGATACAGAGGTGGAGAAGATGCTTCAATAAGCCAAGGAACGCCAAGGATGGGCCGGAAAACACCCGAAGCTGAGACGAAATGACAAGTGAAAGTGTTAATCGCTTCAGTTGTGTCCGACCCTTTGCGACCCCATGGACTGTAGCCCCACCAGGCTCCTCTGTCCGTGGGATGCTCCAGGCCTGGAGCAGGCCAGATCCCTGCTCCAGGGGGATCTTCCTGACCTGGGGATCGAACCTGCGTCTCCTGCGTTGGTAGGCGGGTTCGTGAGCATCTGAGGTACCGGAGAAGCGCAGAGGCTGGGAAGGAGGCGTGGAAAAGATTCACAGCCACACCCACCCTCTCACACACAGCTTGACTTCAGGTCTCCAGACGTGAAAGGCCCTGAATCTGTGTTGTTCAAGCTCTGCTCCCAGTTAGGGGTGGGGAGGCGGTTTCCCTCCAGCAGCGCCAGGAAACAGGCGCACAAGCGCAAAGAAGCAAAGAATTTAGCCGATAGAGTACAGAAAGCCAGAGCAATCATCCTGCGAAATGAAAGAGGGGGAGGAATCTTGAAGAGAATGTAGGGCGTGAACGGTTGGGACAGCAGGAAGGACAGAGATGTGAGGACGTGGCCAACAGCCTCGCGGATCACTTGGCGGACGGTCACAGAAGTTAAAGATGCGAAAACTGCCCTCAGCTTGCAGTAAACGCACGCTGAGGGGTGTCCCTGGAGGTTCAGGGGTTAACAGTCCGCCTGCCGAACCCGCGTACACGGTTGCTGTAGGTGGTTGCAGCCGCTACACAGAAAAGAATGGACGTTCCTTAGAAAAGTAAACATAGACCTACTGTGTGACCCAGCCATCTCACCCCTGGGCAGGCATCCAGAGAAACACACGAGCTGAAAGCATACACATACCCCAGTGTTCACTGCGGCGCTGTTTACGACAACCAGGACATGGAAGCAACCAAGAGGTCCGTCCGCAGAGGGACGGATGAAGACGATGTGGTTACGTGCACACAATGGAGTATGCCTCAGCCATGAAAAGGAAGGAAATAATGCCATTCGCACCAACAGGCGTGGACGCAGAGATTCCCCTATGGAGTGAAGTAAGTCAGACAGGCAAGGGGAAACATCTTTGACAGCAATTACACGTGGACTCTAAAAAGACATGATGCAAATGAATGTACTTACAAAATAGAAGGAAGCTCAGAGACTTGGAAAATGAACTTATGGTTCCCAGGGGGGAAGGATGGGAGAAGGGATAGTCAGGGAGTCTGGGATGGACATGGACACACGGCTGTATTTCACATGGAGAACCAGCAAGGACCTGCTGGACAGCCCAGGGAACTCTGCTCAATACTCTGTAATAACCTGATGGTCACCAGGGGGAAGGATGGGGGAAGGCATAGTCAGGGAGTCTGGGATGGACATGGACACCCTGCTGTATTTAACATGGAGAACCAGCAAGGACCTGCTGGACAGCACAGGGAAGTCTGCTCAATACTCTGTAATAACCTGATGGTCACCAGGGGGAAGGATGGGGAAGGGATAGTCAGGGAGTCTGGGATGGACATGGACACACTGCTGTGTTTAACATGGAGAACCAGCAAGGACCTGCTGGACAGCACAGGGAACTCTGCTCAATACTCTGTAATAACCTGATGGTCACCAGGGGGAAGGATGGGGGAAGGCATAGTCAGGGAGTCTGGGATGGACATGGACACACTGCTGTGTTTAACATGGAGAACCAGCAAGGACCCGCTGGACAGCTCAGGGAACTCTGCTCAATACTCTGTAATAACCTTATGGTTCCCAGGGGGAAGGATGGGGGAAGGGATAGTCAGGGAGCTTGGGATGGACATGGACACACGGCTGTATTTAACATGGAGAACCAGCAAGGACCCGCTGGACAGCTCAGGGAACTCTGCTCAATACTCTGTAATAACCTTATGGTTCCCAGGGGGAAGGACGGGGGAAGGGATAGTCAGGGAGCTTGGGATGGACATGGACACACGGCTGTATTTAACATGGAGAACCAGCAAGGACCTGCTGGACAGCTCAGGGAACTCTGCTCAATACTCTATAATAACCTTATGGTCACCAGGGGGAAGGATGGGGGAAGGGACAGTCAGGGAGTCTGGGATGGACATGGACACACTGCTGTATTTAACATGGAGAACCAGCAAGGACCCGCTGGACAGCTCAGGGAACTCTGCTCAATACTCTGTAATAACCTGATGGTCACCAGGGGGAAGGATGGGGGAAGGGATAGTCAGGGAGTCTGGGATGGACATGGACACACGGCTGTATTTACCATGGAGAACCAGCAAGGACCTGCTGGACAGCCCAGGGAACTCTGCTCAATACTCTGTAATAACCTGATGGTCACCAGGGGGAAGGACGGGGGAAGGGATAGTCAGGGAGCTTGGGATGGACATGGACACACGGCTGTATTTACCATGGAGAACCAGCAAGGACCTGCTGGACAGCCCAGGGAACTCTGCTCAATGTCACGTGGCAGCCAGGATGGGAGGCTAGTCTGGGGGAGAAAGGATGCGTGTATAAAGGCTGAGCCCCTTTGCTGTCCCCCTGAAACTATGACAACAGTGTTAATTGTTTATACACCAATAAAAAAAACTTTACAGTTTGAAAAAAAGTAAAGGAATCGGACTTACAATGCAGGAGACGTGGGTCCGACCCTTGGTTGGGAAACTAAGATCGCATGTCCCACCGGGAAACTCAGCCACGAGCCTCAACCACGGAGCCCGAGTGTTACAACGAAAGATCCCGTGTGTCACAACTAAGGCCCGACACAGCCAAACAAATCAATGTTAAAAAGAAACAGTGTTGGACCGTATTTTCCCCTTCAGGACCACGGCCCACCCCACAGCTGACCACTGGGAGATCTGCTCGGTAACATCCTTCCGGGCACGTCTCAGTGTGTGTGAAACACACATTTCACATATGTACAGTGTGAAATTAGAGTATTTCCTGCCATATCAGTAAACTAGAAAGGTCACGGCCATCAGCAGTTTCTGCCCTCCACAGGAGCTACGGTTCTTCCAGTAGTCACATGTAGACCTGAGAGTTGGACCATAAAGAAAGCTGAGCAGCGAAGAATTGATGCTTTTGAACTGTGGTGTTGGAGGAGACTCTTGAGAGTCCCTTGGATTGCTAGGAGATCTAGCAAGTCCATCCTAAAGGAAGTCAGTCCTGAATGTTCATGGGAAGGACTGATGCTGAAGCTGAAACTCCAACATTTTGGCCACCTGATGCGAAGAACTGACTCACTGGAAAAGGCCCTGATGCTGGGAAAGATTGAGGGCAGGAGGAGAAGGGGACGACAGAGGATGAGATGGTTGGATGGCATCACCAACTCGATGGACGAGAGTTTGAGTAAACGCCGGGAGATGGTGATGGACAGGGAGGCCTGGCATGCTGCGGTCCATGGGGTCGCAAGGAGTCGGACACAGCTGAGAGACCAAACAATGGCAAGGTAAGCCAGGGACAGGATTTGCCCAGACAGCTGAGGTGCATTTGAAAGGAGTGAATTTAGTGAGCCCAGAGGCTTGCATCCTCCCGTAGGTAGATTGCTAAATTCCTTCACTGATGCCTGATCTTTGCTCTTCAGGCCACCTGCTCCCTTTCTTGCAAACTTGCATCCAGCCTCGATTCCCCCTCTTGCCTTCTTGCAGCAGTTTTCTCTGAGGTACTGAGATGCTGTCGCCCCCAGACTCGGAGTCCTCAACATGCCCACCAAATAAAATAAGTCCCTTACTAATCTCCGGTCGTGACTATTTATTTTAGTAAACGACACTCAACCCACACAGGCAGATGCTTTACCCTGCCTGCTGCGCACATCGCCTGTCGTGACCGTCTCACTTTGAGCATTGAAGAATGTCTCCATCACATATATACAGTTTCTCTCTGCCATTTTCCACACTTGAGTACGCAGTGGGTGTATCTCACCTTGCTCCCCAAGTTGTGGGCCCTCGGACGCATTGCCTGACCTTCACACTCTGTTGACCACACACACCTAGGCACGCATTTCTGTATATGGCCGTGATAACGTCTTCTAAATCCCAGATTGTGTTTCAAATGGTGCAGAATCTTCCCCGCAGTGCAGGACACCTAGGTTTGATGCCAGGGTCAGGAAGATCCCCTGGAGGAGGGCATGGCAACCCACTCCAGTATTCTTGCCTGGAGAATGCCACATACAGAGGAGCCTGGCGGGGCTACAGTCCACGGGGTGTCAAAGACTCACGTCCTACGGAGCCGCCAACACACACACAGGCTTGCCGACACAAAGGCGACGCTCATTTTAAACTGAAAGCGTTGTGTTAGTTAGGAAAATAGATCTAAAACCAACCCTCCAGACTTCCACCTTAGAAAACTAGAACAGGGCGAATCTGCTTAAATCCCAAGGGGGTAGAACAGAAGAGGTAATAAAAGTGACAGCCGGAAGCAGTGAAACTGAAAACAGAAAATCAGGAGAGGAAAGAAAAAGAAATCAAAAGCTGGGTCTCAGAAGAGATCGGGAAAATCAATAAACCTCTAGTCAGGCTAAGAGAAAAGAAAATGAGACATAGTGGATACGTATATGGACACCCACTGGGGGAGGGTTGGTAGGATGAATTGGGAGATGGAGCTCACACATATACACCGCCGATATTCCGTATGAAGTAGGTAACTAATGAGAAGCCACTGTACCACACAGGGAACTCTCCTCACTGCTTTGTGGTGACCTAAATGGAAAGCAAAATCCAAGAAAAGGAGGGGACTTCGGGATGCGTACGGCCGATTCACTCGGCCGTGCCGTGGACAGTAATAGGTCATTGTAAAGAAGTTGTACTCTAATTAACACGATAAGAGACACAAAGAGAAGACACGAATCACAAAGATCTGCCACCAGAGACAGGCTGTAAGCCCCAGCAGATTCCTCTGTCCGTGGGACTCTCCAGGTGAGAAAACCGGAGCAGGGAGGCAGGTTCAAGAGGGGAAGGAAGGTATGTATTCCTACGGCTGATTCATGTTGCTATATGGCAGAAACCGAGACAATATTGTAAAGCAATTATCCTTCAATTAAACATAAATCAATTAGAATTAAAAAAAAAAAAAGAATACTGGAGCGGGTTGCCCCTTCCAAAGACATTGAAGGAACCATCAAGAAATACTATGAAGAGTTGTACGCCCACAGATTTTATTACCTAGATGAATCAGACCACATCCTTGACACAACCTGCTGAGACACACCAAAGACTAAACAGGCTATGAGAATCGGTCTGCGTTTATTAAAGAATAGAATCAATAATCAATAACTCCCCCCCCCAAAAAAAAACCACCATGTCCAGATGGACTTACTGATGATTTCTACCAGACACTTGAACGATGGAATGGTAGCAATTCTCTATGTTTTTGGTTCCCCCCACCAAGAAAATAGGAAAACAGCCGCTATCACCCCCAGATCCTTCCCACACACGGTGACAATTTGAAGTTGCAGAAAGCAGAACCAGGGTGGGCTGGGAGGAGGGGGCACTCACGTGTCACGCTGTCGACAACCACAGTTTGCCAGCAAGCTGTGTCATCGTTTCCATCTGAGGGGTGAGAGCTGCCCTGTCACCCAAGGCTCAAGTCACACCTCACATGGGGGGCCACAGAGGTCGAGCGTCTCTGTCGCTCCTTCCCGGGCTTGAGCGTCTCTCAGCTGGCCCTTCCTTGGCGGAATGGCCTTGCCAAAACCGAGCCAGACCCGCCCTTGGGTCACTCCAGTCTGTCTTATCAGCGTGACGGTAGCAGCCGTTTCTACACGATCGAGTGGACCATATTGGTACGGATCTGTTTCTGGGCAAGCTATTGTGTTTCCATTGATCTGCGTGTCTCTCTTTCACCCAAATCACACTGTCTCGTCTTTAAAAAACTATTTTTTATTGCAGTCTAGTTGCTTTATACTGCAGTATAGGACTTTCCTGGTGGCTCAGCGGGTAGACAATCCGCCTGCAACGCGGGAAACCTGGGTTCAATTCCTGGGTCAGGAAAAACCCCTGGAGAAGGGATAGGCTACCCACTGCAGTGTTCTGGGGCTTCCCAGGTAGCTCAGAGGGTAAAGAATCCACCTGCAATGCAGGAGACATGGGTTCGATCCCTGGGTGGGGAAGATCCCCCGGACGAGGGCATGGCAACGCACTCCAGTGTTCTTGCCTGGAGAATCCCATGGACAGAGGAGCCTGGTGGGCTACAGTCCATGGGGTCTCACAGAGTCAGACACGGCTGGATGACTAAGCACCGCTCATGGTTGCTTTAGAATGTTAGGGTACTTTCTTCTGTAGAGCAAAGTGAGTCAGCTATACATATAGAAATATCCCTTCTATTTTTTTGGGTTTCCTTCCCTTTTAGATGAACACAAAGTATGATTCTTCCTGTTCTCCAACTTACTTGGGTATCTAACAATATTAAAAAAAACGCCTCAAAATGGTTCACAAACTGCAACCAGTTAAAGATAAGTCTTTTGCAATCACAAAATAACACGTGCACTTTAGTTCTTAGGCTACTGATTCTTTTTTCTTTTTTTTTTCAAACTTTAAACTTTTTATTTTATCTTGGGGTACAGTCGATGAACAAGGGTCTGCAGAGTCCTGGGTAGAGTTCTCTGTGCTATCCAGTAGGTTCTCATTAGTTAGCTATTTTATACATAATTTTGATGGAGTGTATTTGTCAATCCCAATCTCCCATATTTTTTTTTTTTTGTTTAAAAAATTTTTTTATTTAAAGTTTTTTTTTTTTCTGAAAGATAATTGATTTATGATGTGCTGGTTTCTGTTGTAAAGTGAGTCAGTTTTACATATATATATGTAAGATTTTTTTTTATGTTAAGATTTTTAAGATTCTTAATATTTTAAGATTCTTTTCCCATATAGGTTATTAAGATTCTTTTTGATATTCTTTTCCCATATAGGTTACTAAGATTCTTTTTGAGCTTCTTTTCCCATATAGGTTATTAGGATTCTTTTTGAGATTCTTTTCCCATATGGGTTATTAAGATTCTTCTAGCATATACGTTATTACAGAATAGTGAGTAGACTTCCCTGTGCTATATAACAGGTTTGTTGACTATCTGTCTATACATAGGGCTGTCTATTTGTCCGGCCCAATCTCCCAGTTTAGGCCTCTCCATCCTCACAAGTTTTAGCATTTTTGCTACTCTGAATGGCTTGTGTTCGTATTAACGAAAGAACTTCAGTCGCTAGAAAGGAAATGAAAGACTACCTGTGCTGTACGTACATATTTATAACTAACACATGTATTTGTCTTGGTTACAAATAGGATCATAACCTCGGAAATTTGCAACTGTTTTTGAAACACTTTCCTAGGAGTATAGAGTTGATTTACAATGTTGCATCAGTCCTCAGGGGTACAGCAGAGTGAAGCAGCAATATGTGTACGTATTTCTCCCCTCTTTTTCAGATTCTTTTTTCCACACTGGCCGTTACAGAGTATTGGGTAGAGTTGTCTGTGTTAGACAGTAGGTTCCCATTAGGTATCTACTTTACATACCATCGTGCGTATTTGCAAACCACACTGTCTTGATCGGCCCACGAAGTGGCCACCTCATAACTCTGCTTTTCTCTCTGCGTGTTATACTGCTGACCCTGATTCACATCACTTTTTCTGGCCTATGTGCTGGCCCCGGTTCTCTATCCACGAGGGGCAACTGTGACTCTTGTTGGTGGCGTCGGATGGGTTCAGTCGCATTTTGCATCTCTAAAGATGTTTTAAAGATCCACTTGGATCATTTTTTCAAGTGAGTCATTTTTCTTTAAAGTGCTTTGCTTTATGGAGTTTGTTACAATACTGCCTCTGTTTTATGTTTTGGCTTTCTAGCCGAAAGGCATGTGGGAATTTAGCCCCCCGACCAGGGATGGAACCCCACTCCCCCTGCACTGGAGGGCAAAGTCTTAACCACTGGGCCCCTGGGGAAGTCTCGATATTTTGTATCTTTCAGTTCAGTTCAGATATTTTGTCTCTTTCAGTTCAGTTCAGTTCAGTCGCTCAGCCCTGTCTGACTCTTTGCGACCCCATGGACTGCAGCACTTGAGGCCTCCTTGTCCGTCACCAACTCCCAGAGCTTGCTCAAACTTATGTCCATTGAGTCAGTGATGCCATCCAACCATCTCATCCTCTTTTTATCATTATCTTTACGTTACAAAATCTTGGAACTATGTCATGTGTGTTTCACACTTAGCTCAGGAGTACCTTCTCTAACCAGTAACTAAAAAAAAAATTTTTTTTAATTCCTTCTACTTTAAAATTTTTCTTACTTGGAAAAGAAATAAAATGACTGCTCCATAAGGAAGGTGGGATGTCAGTTCCCCAGCCAGGGATGGAACCCACTCGCCCTGCCGTGAAAGTGCACGGTCTCAGGCGCTGGGCCTCCGGGGAGGCTGACGTTTCCCTAGCTTTCTGTTGCCCAGGCCACGTTGTAACCATGCCATCACCTGCAGGGACGGTCACCACGCCTGCCCTTGGCAGAGGCTCCGTGTCTGCTGAGCAAACGCATGATGCAATCTGAGAGAACCACGCCGGAAGGAAAATGTCAAACTCTCAGGATGCAGGGGCATCTGAGACATCCCCGACTTGGCTGACCCATCTGAACTCTGCTGTCTTCCCAGCTAGGGGCCGTCAGCCTTTGCCTGAAGATGCCTATTTGGGGGCACTGGAGATATCCCTGCAATTCTAACACTTTTTATGAGACGCAGATACTGACCAAGTGATTCTAAGCTCTACATGCATGTGCTAAGTCCGTTCAGTCGTGTCCTACTCTTTGTGAGCCCATGGACTGCAGCCCGCCAGGCTCCTCTGTCCAAGGGATTCTCCAGGCAAGGATACTGGAGTGGGTTGCTGTGCCCTCCTCCAGGGGATCCTCCCCACCCAGGGACTGAACCTCGGTCTCCTGCATTGCAGGCAGATTCTTTACCATCTGTGCCTCCAGTGAAGCTCTTCGAGAGAGGCAAAAAGTCCAGAACAGCCAACACAGGACTTAAGGAGAAGGAGAAAACGGGATCATTGACCCCACCTGACTTCAAGACTTACTACAGTCATAAGCGGTAGTAATTACCGCAGTGATACCATAGTGTAGTAATAAAGCTACAGTAATCAGGACGGCGGGGGGAAGGGGAAACAGAGGCACAAACTATCATCTATAAAGTAAGCTACAAGGAAACTATGTATAAAATAGATGAACTACTCAGAAACCGTGAGGAAGGCATGGCAACCCACCCCAGTGTTCTTGCCTGGAGAATCCACACGGACAGAGGAGCCTGGCGGGCTACAGCCCAGGGGGTCGCAGAGAGTCAGACACGAAGGAGCGACGAACACTTTCCCAGCTGGTTCACTTTGATGTACAACAGAAAAACTAACGCCACATTGTAAAGCCACCACACTCCAGCGAGAAATCCGCTCTGAACGTTCACTGGAGCGACTGATGCTGAAGCTGAAACACCAGTACTTTGGCCGCCTGATGCAAAGAACTGAATCGCTGGGAGAGACCCGGATGCTGGGAAAGATTGAAGGCGGGAGGAGAAGGGGATGACAGAGGATGAGATGGTTGGATGGCATCACCGACTCGATGGACCTGAGTTTGAGCAAACTCCGGGAGTTGGTGATGGACAGGGAGGCCTGGCGTGCTGCGGTCCATGGGGTCGCAGAGAGTCAGACACGACTGAGCGACTGAACTGAGGAAATAATTCTAAAAATGTTGGGGAAGATACAAAAAAATAAGCTACAAACACATGTTGTGCAGCACAGGTAATACAGCCAATTTTTTATAGTAGCTGTCAAGGGAGCATAGTCTTTAAAAACTGTGAATCACTAGATTGTACACCAGTAACTTCAACACTATTTTACACCAACTATAATGAAGTGAAAAAAAAAAAAAAAGAATCATGACCATTTAGGAATATTTTAGGTAATTTTTTTTTTAAGACAGTGTGGCACTGGTGATATAATAGAGAAATGGATCAATGCAACAAAACAGCGTACAGAGGGAGACACTCTCCTTGTGGTTAACTGATCTTTGACAAAAAAGCATTATAGTGGAGCAAAAAAAAAGGCAAAAACGAGCAAAGATCTTTGACAAGAAGGAGCAAAGACAGTCTCTTCAAAAAAACGATATTGGAGCAACTCACATCCATATGCAGAAAAGAAAAAGAATCTACACACAGACCTTCCTCCCTTCACAGTAATGAATTCAAAACGGATCACAGTCCAAATGTAAAACACAAAACAGTAAGACTTCTACATGATAATGCAGCAGAAAAACCCAGATAACCCCGTGCACGGTGATACGTTTTTTCTTGGCTTGGCCAAAACCATCAGTGGGATTTTTCTGTAATATCTTAGATACAACCCCAGAAGCACAATCCCTGAAAGCAATCACAGATAAGCTGAACTTTGTCAAAATTAAAAATATCTGCTCTGCCAACAATTCTGCCCATAAAATAAGACAAGCCATAGACTGGGGGAAAATATTTGCAAAAAGACATACCTGGGGGGGGGGGGGCGGGGGGGAAGACCAATATCCACAATATGTAAAGAGCTCTTAAAATTCAACAACAGGAAAACAAACAACCCAAATGAAAAAGGGGTTGCCAAAGACCCAAGAGCTTCATCGAAGAAGTTGTCCAGACAGCAAAGAGGCACAGGAAAAGAAGTCACAGGTCGCAAGCCTGGCAGGGAATTGTAAAAAGTAACACCCCAGTGAGGACAAGCTGGCACCTGACAGGTATCAGAATGAGTGGGATCTGAAATCGCCGGCACCCACAGTCCGTTGGCGAGGAAACGGGAACTGTGTTCCACGCCGGGCGTTGTTAAGAGGGCCCTTGCATCTTGCGTGGCCTTCTGGTCACTTTGCGGCTGGAACCACACCCTAAGTGGGACCTGATGACCTCAAGACTCCACGTTCTCCGGGGCCCCGCCCTTGTCTTTGTCACCCCGAGACATTACCTCTGGTTTGTTGTCCCTGAGGGGGGACGCTCTGTTCTGCAGACGGAGCGGTGGAGACGGGCTGGCGGATGGAGAACGGACCGGCCGTCTGTCCCTCTGTGTTCTGAGTGGAACTCTCGGATCGCAGGACAGCTGAGCACAAACACACGAGCAGGGCTCTTATCTCCGTCTCCCGTTTATGGGCCCCATAATTGCACAATCGGCACGCAGAGAATCACAGATCATTTGCATGCCCACACGTGTGTGATTTTCATCTGTCTTCTCCACAACCCAGCCTAGTGTTCCCTGCCTCCCGTGTGTTTCTGCTCTCCAGACTTCGCCAAACGAGCCAGCATCCACTTTCTACCCAAAGTGGGGGTGGGGGGGAAACCTCTGCTATTCTTTTGCATGACAATGTTTTGTTCTTTAATCTTTTTTTTTTTTTTCCATTGTCAGGCTGCACTCCCCAGCCGTCGGGTCTGAATCACACCTGCAAATTTAGCCTCTGTCTCTAAGGCAGGAAGCCACTCAAAGTGGATGCATCAATTAAGCATTAATTAACCTGAAGCACCACTGTGTAAAGAAAAGAAAAAAAAAAAAGAGCTGGCCTGGGGTGGGGGGTTGGGCGGCAGACCTGCCGGGAAATAGGAGTTTGCAGGTTGCATGTATTGTGAGAGTCACAAGGGCTTGCTTCGTGGGTGAACCAGAACGCCAGCTGTGAGAAGTGGGAGAGATTTGCCTAGCAGATCGGTAGACAGAGAAAGTCTCAGAGACGAAGAGATAAAGGCAGAGATATAGAGAGAGTTCTGCACACCCTTGATTCCCCAATCAGGGTCTGCAGGCTACGTCGCTTCACTTGCGTCCGACTCTGCAACCCCATGGGCGCCTCTGTCTACAGGATTTCCCCAGGCAGGAATTCTGGACCGGGTTGCCACGCCCTCCTCCAGGGGATCTTCCCATCCCAGGGATCGAACCTGTGTCTTCTGCCTTGCAGGCAGATTCTTTACCGCCTGAACCACCAGGGAAGCCCTGGCAACATGGAAGAACTCGCTGGCATGCCACTGAACACAGACCCAGTTGCGTGTCTTGGCGACTTCTCAGGAGGTGCTTGGCGTTCCCCCAGAAAAGGATATTTGGAGCGAAGGTGCCATCGTGAGCCCTCTTGGGCACAAGTCTGTATTAGACATGAAACTCCACAGACACGTCTCCTACCTGGATCTCCCCCCGACCCCCGCAAGCTCAGCTGGAGAAGGTCAGAGACGAAGCTGGGCAGACCGCACACCAAAACCTACAAGGATAACCTGGTGAATCTGACATGGCCCAGAGGGAAGGTGTCCAAAGAGCCCATCCCCTGGAGAGGGTCCCAGATGACCCGGCGAGGGGCGGCGGGGAGGGAGCTCAGAAGGACATTTCAGGGCTGGCCAACTTAATTCTGGTTTTCATTTGGAACGTAGGAAAGACGCGGCACTTTGCTGAGAGTTAGCAGATGGACTGACCATCAGCATGTGTCTGGTTTATGAATGAAATGACCGCCACCCCACCCCCCCCACCACTGCCCCAGTCAGTAAGAGCTGGGTCTGGAAATGAGTAGCAAAACGGGCAGAGCTTGGAAGCTGTTTAATGAGGAAGAGGAGATGTCAGTGGACTTCCATACAAAGTCTCATTAGCCACCAACGGCGCAAGGAGCTACAGGGCCAGAGGGCTGCAATACGAGGTCAGAAATCGGCTAATTCTCCTGGGAAGCAAAGCTACGATAAACCCAGACAGTCTATTAAAAACCAGAGACATCACTTTGTCAAGAAATGTCTGTCTACTCAAAACTATGGTCTTTCATGTACGGATGTGAGAGCTGAACCGTAAGGAACGTTGAGTGCCGAAGAATGGATGCTTTTGAACTGTGGTGCTGGAGAAGACTCTTGAGAGTCCATGAACTGCAAGGAGATCCAACCAGTCCATCCTAAAGGAAATCAGTCCTGAGTGTTCATTGGAAGGACTGATGCTGAAGCTGAAACTGCAATCCTTTGGATGCGTGGTTTGAAGAACCGACTCACTGGAAAAGACCCTGATGCTGGGAAAGATTGAAGGCAGGAGGAGAAGGGGATGACAGAGGGTGAGATGGTTGGATGGCATCACCGACTTGATGGACATGAATTTGAGCAAACTCTGGGAGATGGTGATGGACAGGGAGGCCTGGCGTGCTGTGGTCCAGGGGGTCGCAAAGAGTCGGTCACGACTCAGAAAGTGAATGGCAGTTTCACAGTGAGTTGCAGGAGGTGCTGCCGACACGCCTGGGGTTCTCTGCGGGGCCAGAAAGGAAGCAGACATAAACCAGTAAAGAGGTGGTGAAAGCTGAGCTCTGGTTTATAGCAGAAACTGCCAACTGGTGATTGTGGCTTCCCAGTGCCCGCGGAGAGAGTGGACACTTGCCAGTGTGGTTCAGTCTCCTGCGGCTGCCAGAACCCAACCTGGGGGCTTAAAACCACAGACATCCACCCTCCCCGAGTCCTAGGGGAGGTCAAGGAGTCCCAGGGTTGAGCTCCGTCTCGAGGCTCCAGGGGAGGGTCCTTCCCGCCCCTTCCAGCTTCCGGGGGCTCCAGGCTACAACGTGGATGGTCAGTGAGACAGGCAGGCAGAGGAGGACACACGGTGTGTGATTGCACTGATAGGAAACATCTGGACCAGGTAAATCCAGAGAGATTTAAAAGAAAGCAAGCAGATTTTTGGTTTGCAGAGTCTACAAGGAGTAGGGACTGAGGTTTGATTACTCATGGGGATGGGGGTCTCCTTCTGGGGGTGCTGAGAATGTTCTTGAAGCAGAGACAACAGTTTGAACAAAACTGTGTATGTTCTACATGCACCTGTCTTGTTTGGGGCCTTCCCAGGTGGCTCAGACGGTTAAGAATCCGCCTGCCAATGCAGGAGACACAGGTTCGATCCCTGGGCCGAGAAGATTCCCTGGAGGTGGAAGTGGCAACCCGGTCCACTATCCCTGCCGGGAGAATCCCATGGACAGAGGAGCCTGGCGGGGCTGCAGTCCAAGGGGTTGCAAGAGTCGGACACGACTGAGCGACAAACATGCACATGTGTGTTGTTTCCTTTGAAGGGTTAACTGCATGTGGTGCAGATGCTAGCTTAGTTTTGAAATAAGCCTCGTGAGCCCCAGGGGAAACCTAAGGCTGGGTCTGGGTGCTTGGCTGTATCTACATGGCCTGCTGCCCCGTGAATTCCCTGGCTCCCCATTCGCCCCTCATCTGGAGACCGTCCCTCCCTTGATTCCATCATCCGCACCCGTTGGGTCAGTGCTGGGTGTCTGGGGCTGACCGCCCGCCCACGTGTCTGGGTCTGCGGTCCCCGAGCCTGCTTGAATTGCCCGCCAGGACTTGAACAGTAGGAAGAGATGGCCTGGGCGTCCTCACTGTTTGCACAAAGCCTTGTCCCAGACGCCTCTGTGGCCCAAGAGAGCTGGCCAGGGGCTACGGTTCTCGTTTCCTTCTTTTTGAAGGTCACAGACGCCTCCTTCCTGGCCCTGTGTTCCAGGGGAAAGAGCGTGGAAGGGGCGGGCCACGGTTCCTGGAGCCGTCGGGCCACGGCGCCTGATCTCTGGAGGGCATCGCCCTTTGGGCGTGCGTGCTAAGTCACTTCAGTCGCGTCCAACTTCTTGCATCCCTGTGGACTGCAGCCGGCACATGCCTCTGTCCACGGGTCTCTCTGGGGACCCTGAGGTACAGAGGGGTGAAGGGCCTGGGGTGGGACACGGTCAGCTCGGGGCTGAGCTCAGAGCCGGACATGGGGGTGCTCCTGGGAACGTCGGAAGGCAGGGAGCGAGCCGGTGAGAGGCCGAGGGAGGCCGAACGCTCTCCGGGATCTCACGGAAGAGGGTGGCGGAAGGCACAGCGGACCCACAGAGAGAGGGAGCGCTGCGGGTGTGGACCTGCCCAGGTCCTGTGACTTCACCAGGCAGCGCCTCTTGTCTCTTGCTGCCTGGGACCTGGTGTCAGTCTCCCTGTGAGCCCTTAACTGAGAGTGTGCGTCCCCGTGTCCCTGTGTGACCTGGTGTGTGTCCCCACGCCCACGTGTGACCGGGTGTGACTCCCCGTGTCCCCGTGTGACCTGGTGTGCATCCCCGTGTCCCCGTGTGACCTGGTGTGAGTGTCCGTGTCCCCGTGTGACCTGGTGTGCATCCCCGTGTCCCCGTGTGACCTGGTGTGAGTGTCCGTGTCCCTGAGTGACCTGGTGTGCGTCCCCGTGTCCCCGTGTGACCTGGTATGCATCCCCGTGTGCCCGTGTGACCTGGTGTGCGTCCCCGTGTCCCTGTGTGACCTGGTGTGCGTCCCCGTGTGCCCGTGTGACCTGGTATGCATCCCCGTGTGCCCGTGTGACCTGGTGTGCGTCCCCGTGTCCCCGTGTGACCTGGTGTGCGTCCCCGTGTCCCCGTGTGACCTGGTGTGTGTGCCCGTGTCCCCGTGTGACCTGGTGTGAGCGTCCGTGTCCCTGAGTGACTTGGTGTGTGTCCCCGTGTCCATGTGTGACCTGGTATGTTTCCCCGTTTCCCCGTGTGACCTGGTGTGAGTCCCCATGTCCCTGTGTGAGTTGGTGTGAGTGTCCATGTCCCTGAGTGACCTGGTGTGTGTCCCCGTGTCCCCGTGTGACCTGGTGCCTGTGTCCCCGTGTGAATTGGTGTGTATCCCTGTGTCCCTGTGTGACCTGGTTTGTGTCCCCGTTTACCTGTGTGACCTGGTGTGAGTACCCGTGTCCCCATGTTAGCTGGTGTGAGTGTCCGTGTCCCTGAGTGACCTGGTGTGCATCCCCGTGTCCCTGTGTGACCTGGTGTGTTTCCCCGTTTCCCCATGTGACCTGGTGTGCATCCCCGTGTGACCTGGTGTGCGTCCCCGTGACCCCGTGTGAGCTGGTGTGAGTGTCCGTGTCCCTGAGTGACCTGGTGTGAGTCCCCGTGTCCATGTGTGACCTGGTGTGTTTCCCTGTTTCCCCGTGTGACCTGGTATGCGTCCCCGTGTACCCGTGTGACCTGGTGTGAGTCCCCGTGTCCATGTGTGACCTGGTGTGATGCCCCGTGTCCCCGTGCTGATCTGATTTACAGCCCCCTCGTGTCCCCCTGCTCACGGACAATAGGAACGGACAGGGAATTAATGCCGACTTCAGCCCCTGCGTAAAGCCATTCCTGAAGCTGCCCCAACACTTCTGATGACCCAACGTGCCGGTTTCTCCCTTCACCTCTGCTTCACTCGAGCCTAGAGTCCATTGTTTCCCACGAAACCCGTTACGAGTCACCCACCAGGAACCAGCCTCCCCCCACGCCCCAGCGGGAATACAGACATCCACAGAGTCCTCACCCTCTGCCTTGACCAAGGCTTGGACACCGCTGTAGGCATGCACTCAGCCATGGGCGCCCACCTCCTGCCCTCCCCGCCTCTGGATCTTAGGCAGATTCCTCAAGTCAGAGCGACCGTATCCATCTCATCAGCAATCACAACGGCACGTTAGGGTGTGGAAGGATGGGGGGGGGGCGTTTCCACAGACCCCTCAGCCATCACTAGAGCCCCCATCTCATGCCCCGGTCACAGCCTGTGTCCTCTGGCTGCAAACCTCACGAGTAACACTTACGGCTCTGTGATGCCCGGGTTACACTCACACAGGCCTGAAGATAACGTGATGTGATGTGAGCCCTCTCGGCACAATTATTCATAACGGCGAGCAACGTCACGTCAGTCGTGCCCGACTCTCTGCAACCCCATGGACCACTGCCCACCAGCCTCGAATAGTAGGGTGGGTTGCCGCGCCCTCCTCCAGGGCATCTTCCCCACCCATGGATCGAACCCATGTCTCTTATATCTCCTGCCTTGGCAGCCTGTTTCTTTCCCATGAGCGCCCCCTGGGAACCCCATTAATAAACATCAGAGTTTATTAACGATGTGGGGACACACCTACCGAGGCCTCCATGGGGGACACTGTCCCCCTTGTGGAACCCCCCGCCCCGTCCCGGGTCCCCTGACTCACGTAGCTGCAAGGAGGGTGGCTGTCCTAGGTGAGCAGGCTTGAGCCAGGCGCTGGAGGAGGACCCTCCCGGCCCCCTGCAGAGGGGGGAAGTCCACACAGAAACGGGCGGAAAGACAGCTTCCCCGTGTCTCCCGGGGACCCTAGCGCCTGTCCGCCCACCAGCCCTTCAACGGACAGAGTCCCCAACCCTCCAGGGACACAGCGGGCCGCCTGTTAACGGTAATCTGTCAGCTGAACGCTTTAATTAAATGCGCAAACTGTTACGAAACTCTCGGAGCCCGAGGGCAGAACCGTCAGCGATGGAAAAGCTTCCTCTTTTTCAAGGTGGGGTCCCTGGGGAGGTGGTGCTGGTGGATGAGTTCCCCAGAGGGGATTTTACGCATTTTCATAGTACCTCTTTTCAAAACAAGCGTAAAACAAAGTAAGTCTCCCCGAAACAGATTCAGGAATCACTTCCTAAGAGTGGCTAGTTGATGATGAGAAACTGCAGTACGTTGGAATGAGGCTTTGCAGGAATATATTTAATACTAGTTTGTTTTGGAAAAGCTGCTAAATAGGAACTTTTTAGGAAATCAACCATAAAGAAAGCTGAGTGCCAAAGAACTGATGCTTTTTTGAACTGTGGTGCTGCAGAAGACTCCTGAGAGTCCCTTGGACTGCAGGGAGATCCAACCACCCCATCCTAAAGGAAATCAGACTTGAGTGTTCATTGGAAGGACTGATGGTGAAGCTGAAACTCGGATCCTTTGACCACCTGATACAAGGAATTGACTCATTGGAAAAGACCCTGATGCTGGAAAAGATTGAAGGCAGGAGGAGATGGGGACAACAGAGGATGAGATGGGTGGATGGCATCACCGACTCAACAGACATGAATTTGAGCAAGCTCTGGGAGTTGGTGACGGACAAGGAGGCCTGGCACGCTGCAGTTCATGGGGTCACAGAGAGTCGGATGCAACTTAACGACTGAAGGACGACAAAAACATAGACCCAGACCTGGGATGGCTAGATCATACGGTGGCTCTACTGTTAAATGTTTGAGGATTAGATACACACAGAGTGAGATCCATGTGTGCTGGGGAATATTACGCAACTGTGAAAAAGGAAGGCGACTGTGATACAGGCAACAACAGAGATGAACCTTCAGGATGTGATGCCCAGTGAGAGGAACTCACAAAAACACGGATCCTGTGTGATGACACTCACAGGCGGTCTGACCTGCCTAAGCCACTGTGCCCACTGATGACAGGATTGTATGACACACTTAAGAATCTGTTCTTAAAAATCACACTGAGAAACAAAAACAAAATAAAATGATATAAAGTAGCACGAAAAATAATTTGAAGAACGTAAAATATGGCTTTGTGGTTGTGTAGCAGCTCAAGTGGAAGAAAGCGAAAGCGTCAGTCTCTACGTCGTGCCTGACTCTTTGCGACCCCGTGGACCGTAGCCCGCTCCTCTGTCCGTGCGATTCTCCAGGTGAGAATACTGGACTGGGTAGCCATTCCTTTCTCCAGGGAATCTTCCCGACCCAGGGATCGAATGTATGTCTCCTGCACTGGCAGGTAGATTCTTTGCCGCTGAGCCGCCAGGAAAGCCAAGAAGGGGGAATAAATCAGGAGTTTGGGATGAGCAGACAGACTCCACCACGTATAAAATAGATCAACACTTGAGTTCCTGCACAAGAAATTACATTCAGTGCCTTATCATAACGTATAATCTAAAAGAGTCTGAGGCAAAATCAAATCACATAAGATTACAAAAAGTTGTCAAGATGAAATATAAAAGAACTTCTGACATTGGGTAGGGTGGGGGGGAAAGGGAATTTCTACACTGATTCTGGCGTGAGCTTTTGGTCCGCTGTGCAGAGCGTGGGGGCTCCAGGCCGCTACCCGAGCAATGTCGTTGGGGCTGCCCTGGGCTTGGAGATGACCCTGGGTTGTCCAGGTTGCCTCGAGTCACCTCGGGGTCCTTCTACGTGGTGGAGGGGAGGCAAGACTCTTAGTTGCTCAGTCTTGTCCAGCTCTCTGCAACCGCATGGACTGCAGCATGCCAGGCTTCCCTGTCCATCACCAACTCCCAGAGCTTCCTAAAACTCGTGTCCATGGAGTCGGTGATGCCATCCAACCATCTCACCCTCTGTCATCCCCTTCTCCTCCTGTCCATGACCAGAGATCAAATCCACGTCCCGTGCCTGGGGAAAGTCCAAGAAAGCCCAAGGCGGGGACTTTTCTAACCTCGACCTTCTCCGGTGACCACAGAGCAGCGTGCCAGGCTGTGAGACCGTCCCCGGAGTGTCCGGGGCTGGGCCCGGCTTTGTCTGTGTCGGGAGATGACTCCCGACAAGCACGAAATGTCAGGCCTGGGAGCCGTTGGCAGCGTGACTGCCCGGGACCTGCAGGCTTTCGCGTGTCTCTGACCTTGTGTCCGGCTTTCGCTTCTGGACTCAGGGAAACAGAGCACTTTCCAGGCGTGTGCTGGGTGGAAAGAGACTCCCAGGTACACACTGAAAGCAGAGTTGATTTCTTTATGCTCCTGCGGAGACATCCCCCTCCTCAGACCGCGCCGACATCCCTCTGCGGCTGGGAAGATGAGTTTGACGGATGCCAGTGGTTTTAAGCTCCCTTCCTTCCTCCCTGACCCAGTTCATGGTCCTCTGTTGCAGCCCCGCAAGGAACGTGAGCACTGATAACTTTCTTTGTGCACGTGAAAAGACTTTCAAGATTCACAGCTAACGCATTAAGTTTTAAAGGAGGCATGTGCTTTTCCAACACACTGTGAATCATGCGCCCTTTTAAGATACAACTGCCGGCTGACCGTCGTGAGGGTTCTCAGGGCGTGGTAACTCTTTCAGGAGAAATACGCTCCATCATTCACTGAAACAGCCCGTGGAGAAACTGTACGCAAAGACTAGGGAGGGACTTGACAGGTGTCCAGTGGTTAAGACCTCGCCTTCCAAGGCGGTGCAGTTTCGATCTCCCGGTCTGGGAGCTCAGATAGACTTTTGGCCAAAAAAAACCAAAACATTAAAACAGAAGCAAGACTGGAACAAATTCCATAAAGCCTTTAAAAATGTTCCACATCCAAAAAAAAAAAAAAATCTCTGAAAAAACGATGGGGAAAATATCGTAATATTCCCATCCTTTTTGCTTTAAATCTTTTTTTTTTTTTTAAGTTCACTTTACTGCCTTCTCTGTGTGAACTTGTCTTTCATTTTTACCATTTTTGCAGAGTCTAAATTTAATGTCTTCAAAATCTACCTTGGCACATCTTTTATCACCTCGTCCAACTCAAGACAACAAAAATAGGCGTTAGTGTTGACACGTCGAGATGGTTTTCGCTTCCTGTAGCAGCAGAGGGCCGATGTGCTAAAAGGTTTCTTCCCAGTGAGTGGTCCTCGGGTGCAAACTCATCAGAGCAGCATGAAAATACTGTGCAGCTTCATACACAATAGTTTGTTGGTGTTCGGCCGCTCAGTCGTTTCCGACTCTTTGCAAACCCGTGGACCGCAGCACGCCAGGCCTCCCTGTCCATCGCCAACTCCCAGAGCCTGCTCAAACTCATGTCCGTCGAGTCGGTGATGCCATCCAACCATCTCATCCTCTGTCGTCCCCTTCTCCTCCCACCTTCAACCTTTCCCAGCATCAGGGTCTTTTCAAATGAGTCAGTTCTTCCCATCAGGTGGCCAAAGGATTGGAGTTTCAGCTCCAGCATCAGTCCTTGCAGCGAGTATTCAGGGTTGATTTCCTTTGTGTAAAAGAATGTGTTGGATGTTATTTAGTCCCTGGAGGAGGTGAATCCCAGTCCAGATCTTCCAATGCATTTAATGAAAAGGAAGATTTGCACAGCTAAAGGTTTATAAAATCCTGCACCTGGCTTCTCAGGTGTCTCGGTGGTAAAAAAAAAAAAAAGACACCTCTTCCAGCCAATGCTGGAGACGTAAGAGATGCGGGTTCCATCCCTGGGTTGGGAAGATCCCCTGGAGGAGGAAATGGCAACACACTCTAATATTCTTGCCTGGAGAATCATATGGACAGAGGAGCCTGGCAGGCTACAGTCCACAGGGTCACGAAACAGTCGGACACGACTGAGTCACACACACACACACACATATGCAGCTAGTATGTCAGTTAAGCATCTATTAATTTCTTTACTTTTTTGAAGTATAGTTGATTTACAATGTTGTGTTAATTTCTGTTGTGCAACAGAGTGACTCATTTACACACATGTATACATTCTTGTTCATATTCTTTACCATTATGGTTTATGACAGGGTATTGAATATAGTCCCCACGCTATACAGTAGGACGTTGTTCATTATCCACCATATATACAACAGTTTGCATCTGCTCAGCTCAAACAAGAATACTGGAGTGGGTTGCCATCTCCTGCTTCACTGTTCATTCATATGGGATTGCAACTGTGTGTTGAAATGCTAAAAACATTCAAATGAGGAAGCGTGACTTTGCGGGCATTTTTCACAAGGAAACCTGAGTCGCAGGGGGCTTCCCTCGTGGCTCAGATGGTAAATTGTACGCTACGTCTATTCTGTCCCCACGGAAACACTCAAGTACACCACCCCTGTTGTGCTAAGTGAAATGATTCAGAGAAAGACAAATACATTGCTTTTGTATGTATGTAGAACCTAAAAAAATATGCAGTACGAGCAATACAGACAACTGCTGGTATGTAGAACCGAAAAAAATTATACAAATGAGTTTACAAAACAGTCAAGCCAAGCAGCTGCTGCTGCTAAGTCGCTTCAGTGGTGTCTGACTCTGTGCGACCCCATAGACGGCGGCCCACCAGGCTCCCCCGTCCCTGGGATTCTCCAGGCAAGAACACTGGAGCAGGTTGCCATTTCCTTCTCCAATGCAGGAAAGGGAAAAGTGAAAATGAAGTCGCTCAGTCGTGTCCGACTCGTCGCGACCCCATGGACTGCAGCCTCGCAGGCTCCTCCGTCCATGGGATTTTCCAGGCAAGAGGACTGGAGTGGGGTGCCATGGCCTTCTCCAGTCAAGACATGGAAGCAAACTAAATGTCCATTGACACAGGAGAGGTTGAAGAAGATGTGGTACGCATTCACAACGGACTATTACTCAGCCATAAAAAAGAATGAAATTTGCGGCGACATGGACGGGCCTAGAGATTGTCACAGGCTTCCCTGATGGCTCAGTCGTTGAAGAATCCGCCAGCCAATGCAGGAGATGGGGGTTCGATCCCTGGGTGGGGAAGATCCCCTGGAGGAGGAAATGGCAACCCACTCTGGTATTCTTGCCTAGAGAATCCCATGGCCAGAGGAACTTGGTGGGCTACAGTCCATGGGGTTGCACAGCGTTAGACACGCCTGAGCACGCAACTTAGCTCATTCTGCTTCCTGCGTCATTCATGAAAAAAAAATCTCCTCTTTCAGCCACAATTCTTTCTCTCAGCCTTGGGTTATTTGGAAACGTCCAGCCTTTGAAGGATCGTTAGCCCGCCTTTAGTTACCGGTTTCCAGCCTAATCCCATGAGGATCAGACTGCGTGTCCCCAATGTGTTTCATCCTTTGAAATGTATGAGATTTGCTGCAGGCCCAAGAGATGTTCTGTTTGGGAAGTGTGTGGACATTATCATTATGTCTGTGGTGTCTGCATGTAGCTAGGGAAATCTGGGGTAGCCTGAGATGAATGGCTGTCCGTGTACTGTTTTTCATGGTCTCTGACCCTTGGAGTGCATACGTGCGTTCTCAGCGGCTCGGTCATGTCCGACTCTTTTGTGACCCCGTGGACTGTAGCCCGCCTGGCTCCTCTGTCCGTGGGATTCTCCAGGCAAGAATACCGGAGTGGGGTTGCCATTTCCTCCTCCAGGGGATCTTCCAGACCCAGGGCTTGAACCCCCATCTCCTGCATAGGCAGGCGGGTTCTTTACCACTCAGCCGCCTGGAGGATCCTTGGATTAGGGACCACACCTCAAAGGACTTTGTGCTGCCAAAAGGATCTTAGAAGACTGTGCTCTGTAAAGACTATTTCCAAAAATAAAATAAAGGTCATATTCTGAGGTCTTGGGGGTGACAAGGTCCCCAGCTGAACTTCTGAGGTGCACATTTCAGCCCCTAACAGTCCCACGTCTAAGTCGGCGGTGTTTTGGCGTTCCCAGGTCGGCAGGATGCCTGACGGACTAGGCGTCTGGTCAATCTGTCGGTTTCCCGCCGGGTGAATTAACACGAGACCTTTCTCTGTGCTCTGACCATCTAGCTGCACTGTGGGCTACGAGCCACTGAAGACGTGTGCTCTGCACACTTTGAATCTGAGGCCCCATCTCCAACAACCAAGAGGCGGGGCCCCTCGGTGGAGAAGGGCTGGGTTTCCTGGGTGACAAGAGGAGACCAGGGGCTGATGGTTGAGAAGGTGATAAGATCGTAGGAAGCAGATGTTTATCTTTCCGTGAAGGGCATGACAAACATCACGTAACACCTCGGGGCGCTGACGGCCGAGGACCCTGGGTTTCCCACCGTGGTGGGAAATCAAAAAAAAGTTGACCCTGTCCGTCCTGATACATCTGCTGAATCTCTAAAGACATAACAAAAGATGTCTTCACTTTGGCTCTGACCACAACATTCAGAATCTTCTTGGTTAGATTGGGGGGGGGGGCGGGTGGGAAAGAAATGGTTCAGACAGGAAAGCATCTGCCTGCAATGCAGGAGACCTGAATTTGATCCCTGGGTCGGGAAGATCCCTTGGAGGAGGAAACGGCAACCCCCTCCAGTATTCTTGCCTGGAGAAATCCGCATGGACAGAGGAGCCTGGCGGGGTACAGTCCGTGGGGTCGCAAAGAGTCAGACACGACTGAGCGAGTTAGCGTGCATTTCTAAACTTTCTAACAGAAACGTGTGCTGACTAATACTCACCAAAGCATCTTTGTGTTTCCTTCTTAAAACCCTGCTCCATAAAGTGGTAGCAAACTGCCACGCTGCTGACTTTGCACTCAAGACAGTGTTCTGATCGCTTAGGTCTCAATAAAAGTCGAGGGGATTGGACTACCCTGGTGGTCCGGTGGTGAAGAATCCGCCTGCCAATGCGGGGGACACGGATTCGATCCCCCCCGCCCGGGGCGACTAAGCCCGTTTGCCAAAACTACTGATCCCGTGTTCCAGAGCCTGTGCTTTGCAACAAGAGAAGCCCGCACACCACAACTAGAGAGAAGTCCCTTCCCGCTGCAACTAGAGACAGCCCACGCACCGCAAATGAACACCCAGGACAGCCAAAAAAAAAAAATAAATAAACATCATTTTTTTTTTTTTTTTTTAATTTGGGGAGGACAAAGGAAGGGAAAAAAAACACACGTCCGCACAAAGACTCGTACGGGAGAAGAAAACACGTTCTCTCATGCTCTGGGCCCCTGTAGGATGAGCCTGGGGGTTTGCCATCCAGGGAGGAGAAACAGGCTCACACTCTTCGCGAGGCAAGAGGCCCATGGGATGATCCCCAACGGACCCTTGAGAGAGCCCCGCTCCGTGGTTGCCGTGGTGACGAGAAGCGCCACACAGTATCACCGCATCCCAGTGACTCAAAAGCATCACAGTAGAGTCCTGGATGCTTCCGTTTTCTGGACCCACGTGGCTGCCCGGGACAACGGGTATGCCTTGCGAGCGTCCACACCCACAGGAGTGGATACAGGGAGGGATGGGGGAATGGCTGTGACCCCGGGGGGCCCCAGTCTGAGGAGTAAAGGGCTGGTCACAGAAGCCAAGGGGCGTGATCAGCTGTGGAGGCCTGAGGCTGGGGGAGCTGGTAGGACCCTGGGATTCAGGCCAAGCCATGAGAGGCACGGTCAGCTTTAAGTCAGGCCTCGGGGACCTGATGTAATCCAGGCGAACTGCTACCAAACCAATACAGTGAGTTTTCTCTACAATATCCATGCGCGTGTGGGTGTGTGCACCCAGTTGGGTCTGACTCTCTGTGACCCCATGGACTGCAGCCCACCAGGCCCCTCTGTCCACGGGATTCTCCGGGCAAGAATACTGGAGTGGTTTGCCAATTCCTTCTCCAGGGGAGCTTCCTGATCCAGGGATGGAACTCGCATCACAATATCCATGCATGCATGCCAAGTTGCTTCAGTCATATCCAGCCCTTTGTGACCCCATGGACTGTAGCCCCCCCCAGCCCAGGCTCCTCTGTCCATGGGATTCTCCAGGCAAGAACACTGGGGTGGGTTGCCACGCCCATCTCCAACACAATATCCATATATGTGGTCAGTTACTGGTCCAGATGTTGCTGTGTATGTATTTTTTTTTAAAGGCGCGATTCACATTTAAGTCGTTGAACTCTGAGCAAAACAGATGACCTGTCGTAACACGGGTGGGCCTCGTCGAATCAGTTGAAAGGTTTTGGAGAAAAGAAACAGGTTGTCTGAGGAAGACAGAATTCTGCCTCCAGACAGACCTCAGATGCAACCTACAACATCATCGCTTCCCCGGGCCTTCAGACTACTGGTCTACCTGGCAGAACTGGGACTTATCACATTCCACCACGGACGTGAGTATGAACAGACCTCGGGAGATGGTGAAGGACAGCGAAGCCTGGTGTGCTGCAGTCCACAGGGTTGCAAAGAGTTGGACACGACTGGGCGACTGAATAACAACAGATCTTCCACACTCATAAGCCTTTTCCTTAACCTCTGTCTCTCATCTCTATGTATCTACCTATCTAGCTACTTCATATAAGTATATACATCTACAGGGCTTCCCTTGTGGCTCAGACAGTAAAGCGTCTGCCTACAATGCAGGAGACCCGGGTTCGATCCCTGGGTGGGGAAGATCCTGGAGAAGGAAATGGCAATCCACTCCAGTACTCTTGCCTGGAAAATCCCATGGGAGAAGCCTGGTAGGCTACAGTCCATGGGGTTGCAAAGAGTCGGACGCGACTGAGCGACTTTACTACTTACTATATACATCTATCTATCATGTATTTATCATCCATCTTGTGTGTCTATTCATCCCCATCTAACCATTCATGATCAATTTATCTATCATCTGTAAATAAATACCGATCTATCTATCTAATCATCCATCATTTTAATACTTGCGTTAGCTTTGGAGCTTCCCTGGTAAAGAATCTGCCTGCCAATGCAGGAGACGTGGATTCTATCCCTAGATTAGGAAGGTCCCCTGGAGGAGGGCATGGCAACCCACTCCAGTGTTCTGGCCTGGAGAATCCCATGGACAGAGGAGCCTGGTGGGCTACAGTCCAGTGGGTTGCAAAGAGTCAGACATGACTGAGCATTAGCCTTCTCCAGAGCAACAGAACCAATACCACATATATTAAAAGGAAACAGCTGTGATCAGGGAGACTGAGAAGTCCCAGGATATGCTGTCTCTAATCTAGAGACCCAATGGGCCAACGTTAGGACTCCACCAATCCTCAAGACCAGAAAACCATCATTGAGCTCATAACCAATGTGTCCTTAATTTACCCCGTGTCCCGTGACGGAGTCACAGAGCCGGTTTAACGTTAAAGACCAAGGACTGCTGATATACCCATTGTATGGATTTCTAGACCGAGGCTCGGGAGAGCTAAGGACACCCTCTCAAGAGCCAGCTAGACCCGTTTTGCTGGTGGACACCTCTGGCCTGTGTAGTTTTATATTTATAGAAGCTCTTTTTGTGTGTGTGTGCAGCGTCCTTGTGATGAGAAAGTGGTGTTTTTCTCGTTTGATGGAAGAGGAAATTGAGGTTTAGTCATTAGGTCACGGGGTGGCCATGGTCAGACACACAGCTGGGGATGAACCTCAATCTGTGGGGGAAGAAGCAGAGTCCCGCCAGCCTCACCAGACGGACGCACACACCTTCTCACGGTGAGGCCGGACCGTGATGCTACGGGTGGCCCCCGTGGTCCTCCCCTCCCGCCTCCACGGCTTCCCAGGGGGTCGGGGCCTGTCTACAGATCCATTCTCACGACGGAGCCCCAGACAGACAGGTGGAGGCGGTGGCTTTGGGTCAAGAGTCAAGGGCTGCTCTTGGTCACACGGCACTGGACGCCGTCCAACTGACACTGATTTTCTGGCCGCTGTCCCGAGTATCAGCGTCCCTCAAAACCATGGGCTGCGTCCGCCCACGAGCTGCGGCTATTTAAAGCAGGCCCTGCGGCGGTCAAGTGCTCTTGGCCGTGGGTGATCAGGCCGCCCCCGCCCACTGGGGACACTCAGCGCTGTCTGTGGCTGTTTCTGGTGGCCGTCACCTCCGGGAGGGTCTCCCAGACTCCCCATGTCGGAGAGGCGTCCAGCCCCAGGTGACAGTAGTGGTGAGTCTGAGAAACTCTGACCTAGCTCCAGTGATTTCATCGACTTATATATGTATCCATCATTATCTACCATCTAACTATCACTCATCCATCTCAGAATCATCTAAGTGTCTATAGACCTATCATCTATCTTCCATCCATCCATCCACCTACCTGTTATCATGTATCATTTAACTATCATCAATCCATCTATCCGTCTTTCTGTTCATCCATATCTATCTATCCATCATCCATCCATCCGTTATCATGTATCATTTAACCATCATTCATCCATCTATGTATCATCTAAGTATCTATATCTACCTATCACCTATCTTCTATCTAAAATCTATCCATACACCTACCCAACTGTCTTTTGATTCATTTGTCTATCTGTCCATCTATTCATCCTTATCTATGTATCGATCCATCCATCCATCCATCATCTCTCCACCCATTCGTCCACCCATCTATCCATCTACCTATTCATCCATCTATCCATCCATATCTGTGTATCATCATCTGTCTATCATCCATCCATCCATCCAGCTATCCATTATGGTCTATCATTTAACAATCACTCATCCATCTATGTATCATCAAAGTGTCTATATCTACCATTCATCTATCTTCTATCTAAAGTCTATCCATGTCTCTACCCATCCGTCTTTCATCCACTTGTCTATCCGTCCATCCATCCAAGTGTATGTAATATCTATCCATCCATCCACCATCTCTCTTCATCCAATCGTCCATCCATTTATCCATCTTTCTATTCATCCATGTCTATCATCTATATATTTTCCATCCATCTATTATCATCTATCATTTAACTATCATTCATTCATTTTTGTATCATCTAAGTATCTATATCTACCAATCATGTATCTTCTATTTATAATCTATCCATGCCTCTACCCATCTGTCTTTTCATCCACTTGTCTATCTGTCCATCAACCCATGTGTGTGTCTATCCATCCATCCACCATCTCTCTTCACCTAATCGTCCATCCATCTATCCATCTACCTATTCATCCATATCTATCTATCTATCCATCCATCCATCCACCTATCTATTATGATCTATCATTTAGCTATCATTCATCCATCTATGTATCATCTTAAATATCTATGTCTACCTATCATCTATCTTCTATCTAAAATCTCTCCATGCCTCTACCCATCTGTCTTTTCATTCATTTGCTATCTGTCGAGCTATTCATCCTTATCTATGTATCTATGCATTCACCTATCCATCCATCCATCCATCATCTCTCCACCCCTTCATCCGCCCATCTATCCATCCACCTATCCAACCATCTATCCATCCATATCTATCTACCATCTATCTTTCTATCCCTTGCTATCTACCATCCAGCACAGCACTTCACAACTGGGGATGAGTTGAGCACCCCCAGGAGCACCGATGACAAAGTCTGGACACACGTGTTTGGCGGCTACCGCTTGGGGAAGGGAGTGCTCCAGGCCCGTGGTGGGCGGAGACTGTGATGGGACACTGCTCCACACCCCACCGCGCACAGGACGGCCCCCATCAGGCCCCCAATCTGGCCCCAAATGTCCACAGTGCTGAGGACAAGGAAGCTGGCCTGGGTTGTGACCCACTGGGTGTGATATGACAGACTCTGAGTTTCCATGACAACGCTATTGGGAGGTCCCTGGAATGTGAACAAGCCCCCAGTGTCCCTCGATGTCCCAGCCTATGTGGTGGGGTTGGGTCCCTGTTTAACCAGGTGGGCGTCCATGAACTGCAGTTAGATAGACCCCCTCAGGCTTCCCAAAGAGAGAGAGGGCAGGCAGCTCCGTCCAGAGTCTCCAGGGGAGAGTCCTTCCCGCCTCTTCCAGCTTCCGGGGGCTCCAGGCATCTGTCCCTGGGCTGGTGGCTGCCTCCCTCCCGTCTCTGCCTCCGTCTCCACGCGGCTTCTCCTCTGGGTCCGTGTCTCTCCTCTTCTGTGTCTTATAAGGACCCTGACCCTGGGTTTAGGGCCACCCCCATCCAGGAGGACCTCATCTCAGACCCTTCACTCCATCATCAAAGGGTCTGCAAAGCCCTTCTGTGCAAATAAAGTCCCGTTCCTGGGTTCTGGGGGTGAGGACACGGATGTGTGATGGACGGGCCACAATTCAGCCCTCGACACCCGGGGGAGCGATTATTTCCATTGCTCGGGACTATCTGCATTTCAGCCCCTAAAGCTGTGTCTCACCTTTGAGTTTTTTCAGGTAAAACGAGACTGCTGGTCACCCCACGCTCAGCAGCTGGACACTAAAGGGGGGTGGAAAGGACACGGGGCCGGTGCTAGGTGAGTGGCGAGGAGGCGTTGCAAGGAGCTCCGTGCACACCTGGTGAACACAGGTGAGCACAGGTGAGCAGCAGAGGCGTGGACGGGCAGCTGGCTCTTGCTCAGCGGTGGTGAAGCTGGACGTCCGGGGTGGCAGACAGCTCCAAGGATGAGCCATGAGAGCCCCGCAGATGTCAGCCCTCACCCCACCCAACCCCGGGAAAGCCCCGGCACGTGGCCTGGGGTGATGGTTCCCCCTCCGCACACCCCCTCCCTCCCCTGAGCCTGAGGACCAAGGACCTGAACACTAGGGAAGTCTTCTGACGCTCTGAGCAAAATGGAAACCACTTTCAGGGTTAAAAAATTAAAAAAAAAAGAGGATCTGAGGCTCATTGGTGTGCCGGGCTCGGGCAGAGATCAAACCCTCTGAGGTGGGGTTGCTCTGGACACACGTGGCCTGTTCACAGTTCTCGGGGAAAGTGTGCTTGGCCGTCTTGCAGACCCATGAGGGATTTGCCAGTGTGATCGAGAGTGAAGCCAGAATTTGGCCAGGTGTCCCCAGGAATCTCGCTTGCCCCCCCATAAGCTTTCTGTTGCCTAATATTTCCTCTGTGCCCCAAGTCATTTCTTCCCCAATATCTTCTCTTGTCCCCCCAAATTAATAATATATCTGGACCCCAATAATGTCTCTGGTCCCATCATAAACTTTTGGGTTCCACAATAGTCTCTCTGGTCCTGAGTATTCTTTCCTGTCTCCCAGTAATCTCCAGTTCCCAATATTGTCTCTGGCTCCCAATAATATCTTGGGCCCCTCAATAATATAGCTGGTACCCCAGTATTCTCTCTGCCCCCCTCAATAATGTATCTGGCCCCTCCATAATATTTGAGTTCCCCAATAATTCCTGGTCTCAAATATCCTCTCTACTCCCCCAGTGATCTCCCTGGTCCCCCAAAGTCTCTGGTCCCCCAATAATGCCTCCGCTCCCTTCCTAATATTTGGGTTCCCCAATCATCTCTCTGTCCCCAAAGATTCTCTGCAGCCCCCCAATAACCTCTCTGATCTCCCAATAATATGTCTGGTCCCAAATATTTCCTCCTGATCCCCAAAATCTCTGGTCCCCTAATAATGCCTCTGATCCCTCCCAAATATTTGGGTTCCCCAATCATCTCTCTGTCCCCCAAGATTCTCTCTGGCCCCCCAATAACCTCTCAGTTCTCCCAATAATGTGTCTGGTCCCCAGTATTTCCCCTGATGCCCAAAGTCTCTAGTGCCTCAATAATATCTCTGTTCCCTCCATAATATTTGGGTTCCCCAATAACCTCTCTGGCCTCCCAAAGGCTATGGCCTTCCAATATTCTCTCTGTCCCCCAATAATCACTCTGCTTTCCTGCCCCCCAATAATATTTTGCTCCCCAGTTTTTTCTCCAGTCCCCAAAGTCTCTTGTCCCCCAGGAATGTCTGTGCTCATCAATATCTTCTCTGATCTTCAGTAAGCTTCCTGAGTCCTACACTTCACTCCTGTCTCCAAAGCATCTCTGGGCCCCAGTATCCTGTCTGGTTCCCCATCCTCTCTCTTGTGTGATCCACTTCAGTGAACAGCAATGTGGACAATGGAGGTGGAAATGGCAACCCACGACAGTGTTCTTGCCTGGAGAATCCCATGGACAGAGGAGCCTGGCGGGCTACAGTCCACGGGGTTGCAAGGAGTTGGACATGGCGGAGTGACTAAACAAGGACAAAAAGTGTGGACAGAGAGTGATGTTTTCACAGATAAGCCCGGTTGCAAGGCATCTCATGACCTGACAATCACAGTCTGAACCAGGGGGGACTTCCCTGGTGGTTCTGTGGTCTGTTCTCCCAATGCGGGAGGCCTGGGTTCAATCATTGGCTGGGGAACTAGAGGCCACATGCTGCAAGGAAAGCTCTCACATGCCACAGTTAAGACCTGGTGCAGCAAATAAGTAAAGGAATATTAATAATTAATTTTAAAAAAAGCCACAGATGGGAGGGAGGCTGCACAAAGCCAGCATCCCCGGTCCCACTCCGGTGCCCAGAGCCGGCCGTCCATCATTTGCATGGCTGTTTAGAAATGGCAAGGGCAGTGTTTATTTAGAAGGGAGCCGAGCTTGGGAAGGAAATCAGCCACCCGTGGCGGGGCCAGGCACCTTGTGGTGTGAGGATCTCAGCAACACCCGTTCTGCTGGCTTCCTGTGAGCGTGACTCAGAGCCTGCAGGAGCCAGCAGGCTCGGCAAACACGCGGGCAGACAGTGTGTACGGCCTGGGATGAGGAAGTCAAGGGTGGGGGTGTGGCGGCGGGCAGCTGCCTCCTTCCTCTCTCTCTTTAAAATGGATCTACAGCTCACTGTTTCAAAGTAGGTGATTCACTGGCGTTCGGTGCATTCACCGCCTCGTGTCAACACCGCTCCTACCTCGTTTGAGAACGCTTCCACGATCTCCATGCAGACACATATTTTAGCATCAAGAACAGCCTGTCAGAGAGAAGGCTCAGATTCCCCACACACGAGCAATGCTTATCAACATCACCTCCACCACCACCGCCATCACCACCAGCATTACCACCACCACCATCATCACCATCATTATCACCTCCACCATCATCACCATCAATCACCATCATCATCACCACCTCGGCTATCATCACCATCGTTATCACCACCACCATCATCACCATTAGTCACCATCATTGTCACCTCCACCATCGTCTCCATAAATCACCATCATCACCACCTCCACTATCATCACCATCACCTTCATTATCAACACCACCACCAGCATCATCACCATCATCATCGCCATCACCATCATCAACCCTTCATTACCATCACCATCATCATAACCACCACCATCACCACCACCACCATCATTATCACCATCACCACCATCACCATCATCAACACTTTTATTACCATGACCATCATTATCGCCACCATCACCACCATTGACATCATCATCACCACCACCCCATCACCATCATCACCATCATCATCGCCATCAACCATCAACACCCACATTACCATCACCACCATCACCATCACCACCATCACCACCATCACCATCATCATCGACATAACCATAAATACCATCACCATCACCACCATCATCATCACCATCACTACCACCATCAACACCTCATTACCATCAGCATCATTATCATCCCACCAACCATCACCATCAACACTACCATCACCATCATCATGACCATCACCCACCAACACCATCATCACCACCATCACCACCATCACCATCATTATCACCACCACCATCACCACCATCACCATCACCACCATCACCATCATTATCACCACCACCATCGCCACCATCACCATCACCACCACCATCACCACCATCACCATCATCACCACCTTCATTACCATGACCATCATTATCATCACCACCATCACCACCACTGACATCATCATCACCAACAACACCATCAGCATCATCACCATCATCATCGCCATCAACCATCATCAACACCCACATCACCATCACCACCATCACCATCATCATCGACATAACCATAAATACCATCATCATCATCACCATCACTACCACCATCAACTCCTCATTACCATCACCATCATTATCATCCCACCAACCATCACCATCAACACTACCATCATCATCATCATGACCATCACCCACCAACACCATCATCACTATAACCATCATTATCACCACCACCATCAGCATCATCACCATCAACATCACCACTACCACCACCATCATCACCATCACCATCACCATCATCATCACCACCACCATCACCATCATCAACACCTTCATTACCATGACCATCATTATCACCACCACCATCACCATCATTGACATCATCATCACCACCACCACCGTCAGCATCATCACCATGATAATCGCCATCAACCATCATCAACACCCACATTACCATCACCATCATCACCATCACCATCATCACCATCATTATCACCACCACCATCATCATCACCACCATCACCATCATCAACACCTTCATTACCATGACCATCATTATCACCACCACCATCACCATCATTGACATCATCATCACCACCGCCACCATCAGCATCATCAACACCCACATTACCATCACCATCATCACCATCACCACCATCACCATCACCACCATCACCATCACCACCATCACCATCACCACCACCATCGCCATCATCCCCAACATCATCATCGCCATCACCACCATCACCTTCATCATCATCGCCATAATAATAAGGCAGTGTAGACCATCAGCTGGCTAGATGACCTTGAGAAGGTCACAGAGTCACTTGCTGCCTCAGTTTCCCCGTGTGCAAAGAGATGCCAACAACATTCTCAGAGGGACATCACGACGGTTCCAAGAATCCACCTGAACACCTACAATGACAGCCCTACGGGGAATCCTGCAAGGATCAGGATGAAACCCTGAGAATGAAATCAACTGGGGACTTGCCTGCCACCAGTGTTGAACATATAGGTGGATCTTACTCAGTCTTCAGAACGATCCCTTTAGGCGATACTGTTCTTATGGAACTTCTTCTTGTGCTTTGCGGCAGGGGTCCATGAGCAAGTGAGGGACTCAGAGTGCGGATGTTTGGGCTGGGCCCCAGGTCTTGACTTCTCCACTGCACCTTCTCTCTTCCTCTGATAGGATGAAGAGGGCAAGACTTCAAGGAGAATTTATTTCAGATGTATTCAACCCTGGTGCCTGCGAATGTGGCCTTATGTGGAAATAGAGTCTATGAAAAGGTGATTAAGATATAAGTTAAGATTAGCCCATTAGGGTAGGTCCTAAGCCAGTGTGACCAGTGTCCTTATGAAAACAGAAGATGCACAGATGGACACAGAAACACACAGACCGAAGATGGCTGTGTGAAGACAGAAGTAGAGGCTGGACGGGGGTGGCCACCAGCCCAGGGACGCCTGGGGACCCAAGAAACTGGAAGAGGCAGGAAGGACCCTTCCTTGGAGCCATCAGAGGGAGCACTGCTCTGCAGAAACTTTGATTGTGGAGTTCCGGCCTCTAGAATGTCAGAGGAAAAAGTTATGGTGTTTTAATCCACTCAGTATGTGGTCATTTGTTATGACTGTCCCAGGAAGCTAATTCAAAGGAACTGACTGGGAACCAGCCTCCTCTTTTGTTTTGCCTGTTCATTCATTCATTCATTCATCTATCCATCCCAATTCACCCACTCATCCATCCATCCATCCAACAATGTATCCATCCATCCATCATCAACCCATCCATCATCCATCCATCCACCCATCTATCCATCCATCATCCATCCATCTATCTATCCATCAACCCATCCATCCATCCGTCATCCATCCATCCATCATCCATCCATCCATCATCCACCCATTCAACCATCCACCCATCCCCATCCACCCATCCATCCATCCATCCACCCATCCATCTACCCATCCATCCATCTGTCCATCCAACCACCCATTCATCCATCCACTCACTCACCCACCCATCCATTCATCCATCCATCCATTTACCCATCTGCTCATCCATCCAACTATCCATCCATCCATTCATCCACCCACATATCTGTCCATCCATCCATCCATCCATCTATCCTTCCATCCATCATCCAACAAACGTTAACTGAGCCCATGCTGATTCATTCTGGCCCCTCATTCACAAGGCCACAGCCCACACATGCATCCCGCCCATTCATTCCCAGTGTCTGTGACTGAGGAGTTGTCTCTGCTTCTACTCCACCTGCCCACCATCCTGCTGGTCCACCCCTGCCCCAATTGCTCAGGTGCCTGTGACACAAACCTAGGAGACCCATGCCCCCAGCCACAGGGTAACTCGGAGGAGCCTGCAACCCTGGCCAATGGGCCTGGTCCACGGTGGTGACCGACAGGGAGGCTGGGATCCACATCTCGTAATCCGCCCACTCCCTCCATTCTCTTTATAGCACAGGATATTACAAAAGACGCTTCCTACACTTCCCGTTTTGTCAGTAACAATGCCCCTTATTGGAGCCCATGCTTCCTTCATTCTTGAGTGGGTAATCCCATGGTATGGGGAAGATGCAAAGGGCTCACGCTGGGGCCCTTTGTGTGGACACTTGAGTTCAGTTCAGTTGCTCAGTCGTGTCCGATTCTTTGCGACCCCATGGACCACAGTACACCAGGCTTCCCTGTCCATCACCAACTCCCAGAGTTTACTCAAACTCATGTCCATCGAGTCAGTGATACCATCCAACCATCTCATCCTCTGTCATCCCCTTCTCCTCCTTCCTTAAATCTTTCCCATCAACACGATCTTTTCTGATGGGCCAGTTCTTCACATCACGTGGCCAAAGGATTGGTGTTTCAGCTTCAGCATCAGTCCTTCCAGTGAATATTCAGGACTGATCTCCTTTGGGAGTGACTGGTTTGTGTGAACAGTGGGGTCTAAATCTCGGACCATTTGAAATGGAGCAGGATGCTATGGTCATTGCCCACTGAACGCCCCCCCCCCCACCAATGTCCTCTGCCTGCCTTTTGTCTGTGGAAAACTTTACTCAAAGAATAAGTTCAATCAGAGAAGTAGGAAATGCAGAAACAAAAGAAAACAGTCAAAGGAGACTAAATAATAATAATGTAGTCATTACACTGGAGAAAGCTGAGTGCCGAAGAATTGATGCTTCTGAACTGTGGTGCTGGAGAAGACTCTTGAGAGTCCCTTGGACTGCAAGGAGATCCAACCAGTCCATCCTAAAGGAAATCAGTCCTGGGTGTCCATTGGAAGGGCTGATGCTGAAGCTGAAACTCCAATACTTGGGCCACCTGATGCGAAGAGTTGACACATTGGAAAAGACCCTGATGCTGGGAAAGATTGAAGGTGGGAGGAGAAGGGGACGACAGAGGATGAGATGGTTGGATGGCATCACCAACTCGATGGACATGAGTTTGAATAAACTCTGGGAGTTGGTAATGGACAGGGAGGCCTGGCAGTGCTGCAGTCCATGGGGTCACAAAGAGTCGGACACGACTGAGCGATGGAACTGAACTGAGTCATTAAACATAGTCAAGGACCTTTACTTCTTTCTCAAGGGCTCTATATTCTGAAACATATCCTGTGAGCTGTCTTATAGATACTAGAACGTCAGGGGGAGAGGATAATTGCATGAGGACCGGACTTGTACCCAGGACATGAGCTTGCACCATTCCGAGAGTTGGCCGCAAAGAAATGGAAACAAGTGCATCCCTGGAACTGAAGATGAACTATACGTAAAACAACCAAGATGAGGCTGGTGGGAGCACTGATGACCAATATGAAAATGACTGTTAGGGATGACGGTGCTGTTTCAGCATGTAGAGCTCCCTCCTTCTGTCTACAAAAGCTCTCACCCCCTGCTTGTCAGAGCTGGGGGGTGGGGAGTCAGCCTCTGGACAGATGTCCACCACTCTCTGCCACCCGCTCCCCACCCAGGTGCCAGCATCTGAAATAAAGCAAACTTTCCCTTCCACCAGCCTGGCCTGTCTCTTGGCTTTTGAACAGCCAGCAGCCACCTTCTACACCCTCTTTCAGTAACACATTGCCCCGCCCAAAGGATGCTCGTTTATCCCGTAGCCATGATCTCAGCGTATCACAGGGTCTTCTCTCATTTTCATTATTGATGTGCAGGAAGAGGAGCACGCGGCTAAGCTTGAGACGTGGCACAAAGTGGCCCAGGGGGCCCTGAAGCAGCAGGTTGTCACCCTGAGACCCAGGGTGGGGGGCGGGGGGGGGAATGTGAGGTGGTCCTGCTTCTCCTCCGAGCCCCGTGGCTGCACTCGTCCCGCCACCGTTGTCTCGTCCTTTCCCTGGTGGTCGTGAACGGGGGAGGGGGGGGTCGTGACTCTGTCCCCCAGAGGAGGTTTCGCTGATGTCTGGGGACAGTTTTGCAGGTCACGGTCTCTGGGGATGCTAGATGCCTCTGGTCGGTGAGGACCACAGATACTGTTTAACAGCCTACAGTGCAGAGGACAGGCCAAGAATTATCCCGTCTAAAGGGCCAGTATTAATAGTGTGAGCTGAGAAACCCTGTCTAACCATGACAGTCTTCTGTCTCTCTATCTCCACACCCACCTAGCCTTCATCTATCACTATCTCTCTATGTATCTGCAACCCTACATACCTATGATCTCTATCTATCTATCTATCCACCTATCTGTCCACATATCCATCTATGTATCCATCTATCATCCATCTATCCATCTATCCATCCATCTATCCACCCATCTATCCATCTATATATCCAACTATCATCCATTGATCCATCCATCCATCCATCTATCCATCCATCTATCCATCTATGTATCCAACTATCATCCATTGATCCATCCATCCATCCATCTATCCATCTATGTATCCAACTATCATCCATCTATCCATCCATCCATCCATCTATCCATCCATCTATCCATCTATGTATCCAACTATCATCCATCTATACATCCATCCATCCATCCATTCATCCATCTATCCATCCATCCATCCATCTATCCATCTATGTATCCATCTATCATCCATCTATCCATCTATGTATCCATCTATCATCCATTCATCTATCCATCCATCCATCTATCCATCAATCTATCCATCCATCCATCCATCTATCTACCCGTACATCTATCCATCTATCCATCCATCCATCCATCTATCCATCTATCCATTCATCTATCCATCCATCTATCCATCTATCTATCTCTCTATCCCTCCATCCATCTGTCTCCATACTTACCTATAATCTATACCTCTCTCTATGTCTTCTATCTATCCATCTATCCTCCCTCAATCACCCAAATTATCATCTGTCATCCATCATTTATCTATATTTTTCTATTATGTATGTGCTATCTATGTCTACCTATCTATGCAGGCATGCATGCTTAAGTCACTTCAATCATGTCTGACTGTTTGCAACCCCATGGACTGCAGCCCGCCAGGCTCCTCTGTCCATGGGATTCTCCAAGAAAGAATACTGGAGTGGGTTGCCATTCCCTCCTCCGGGGGACCTTCCTGACCCAGAGATCGAATCCGAGTCTCATGCATTGGTAGGCAGATTCATCTACCATTTTTTAATCTATCCCTGTCTGTCAGTCTATCATCTGTGCATCTATCTCTGTCACTTATCATCTGTGTATCTATCTACAAATCAAAAAATTCACCTACTTGTCTATCCAACTCTCAGCTGTCAATCTGTCCACTATCTATCAATCAACAGATGATTTACCAATCACCTGTCTAATTTGTCTGCAATCTCTTTGTCTGTCTGCCTAGCATCTATTTATCTTCCAGACCCAGGGATCGAACCCACATCTCCTGTGTCTCCTGCATTGGCAGGCAGAACCTTTTCTGCAGAGACAACAGGGAAGCTCTGAGTTCCCTGCATGGCTCAAGAGCAAACCTGGTCACCAGTCACCTGTCAAAGCATGCCTTTCCCTAAGAGAAGGCAGGCCCTGCATCCACGTGTCCATCTGTCCAGCCAGGAGGGGATGGAGGACACGGCTGCAGGATTCTCCTTGGAGGCTCCCAGCGCGGACCCTGGGGGCCGTTCTGGGGGACCCCACCCTGCACCCCATGTGTGTGCTTATTTGCTGGGTCAGGGCTCCTTGAGGTGTGGTGTTGGGCCTGGGAAAGGTCTGTGGTGGGGATGGGTCATCTCCTGGGGGAGGGCGGATGGGGGGCCTGGACAATTTCCCACAGTCAGGGATCAGGATAAGGTACCAGAGGGGAATGGGGTTCCGGGTGTCTTACCCACTCCTGACTCCCAGACAGGGGAGGGGCGTTGGGAAGGAGGCCATCTAGTGGACACACCCACAGATGGAGGCTCAGAGAGGCTGGGCCAGCAAGGAGGGGCACCCTAGGGACCCCCCCTCTCCGTCACTAACTCATCACTCCCCGCCTTCCCACCTTCATCCCTAAGATGATAACACAGGCCTCAGTAGGTTTGCGAGGGGGTCCCAGGTGACCTCTAAGGGCTGGTATTGCCCCTTCGCACCACCCCCCGCCCCCCGCCCGGCCCCCCGGGGTCCGTGAGGCTGAGTGGGGATGTTTCACAAACCACAGCAGATGTCCGGAGGGTCGGCCCAGCCTCCAGACTCGTCCCACGGCCCGGTTCCTCCTCCTAGAGGCGGGCAGGGGTCTCCAGGATGCGGGGACCACATACAGGGCGTGCACCCCCTCCGGCCCCGAACGCTGGCCACCGCAATGCACGGCTCACCCCGCCCCTGAAAACGAAACCGCGATTCTTGCAGCTCCTGGAGGCGTTCTAAATGGAAAGTCCGCGCTCACGTCCGGCCCAGGTGCCCATTCCAATCCAACCACTCAGCGCCGCATCTAAAGGGGGGGACGGAGCACGCGGGCCCCGCCCGGCCTCGGTTCCTCTGCGCTCCTGCGCCGGTAGCAGAGGGGGCGGGGTGCACCTTCTGGCCCCCACGCAGAAGACACGACAGAAAGCAGAGAAGGGGGGGGGGGGGAAACCCTCTTTGGTTTGGAAGCAGAACCATTACGCTGCGTTAATTCCTCCTCGCCAGGCGTGACCCTAAGCGCACAGACTCCCGATTTGCACCGCCAGGAATTCCCAGGGCAGAGACCAGTGTGCACGCGGCGCCTCACTGCTCCCCAAACTGGGGGTGGTTTATAAAATGCAGCTTTCCAAGGAAAGAACCCGCCTGCCGAGGCAGGAGCCACAGGAGACGGCGGGGTTCGGCCCCTGGGTGGGAAGGATTTGCCTGGAGAAGGAAACAGCAACCCACTCCAGTATTCCTGCCTAGGCGATTCCGTGGACGGAGGAGCCAGGTGGGCTACGGTCTGGATTCGCAGTTTCTGGGTGAATCGGGGCCAGTGAGGTGATCTCAGGGCTCACGGGGGCCCCCCAGCGGCTGGAACCCTCCCCGACGCAGCCCTGTCTCCGTCTCCTAGTCGTGCCTGGCCACCTTCAGCGCTCATCTGTGCACCAGTGAGTTTTCCTGGAGTTTGCACCAGGAGACTGCATTCAAAGCATCTCCCCGCCAAGTGGTCGCACCTGCAATGCAGGAGCCGCAGGAGACCCGGGTTCCATCCCTGGGTCGGGGAGATCCCCTGGAGACAGGCATGGCAACCCACTCCTATTCTTGCCTGGAGAATCTCCATGGATAGAGGGGCCTGGCGGGCTGCCGTCCGTGGGGTCCGCAAAGAGTCCGCGCTCGCACGCCCTGCCTGTCTGAAGCTTTTCCTGTCTCCTCGGCGCCCCTCACCCCCGAAAGAGGAGGACGCACGCAGCCCTCCTTCGCAGGCTCTCACCCCCGTAAAGTCCTTCCCCGGCGGCGCCCCGGGTTCCAGACAACGCGCGTAAGTCAGACACTGGACGTACCTGGAAAGGCCGATGATGCCCGTCAGCAGTGTGGACGCAGCCCGGGGCTGGATCCGAACGCGCGGCAGCTGTGCGTCAGACCGAGCCTGGCGTCAGGAAGCCTCCGTCCCGCCGCCCCCGAAGGAGCCTGGGGTGGGTGTCAGGGCGCGACCCGGACGCCCGCATCGCCGCCGTGTGGGGCGCGCACATTGCGCGCGGGCTTTGCACGCTCGGCAGATACAGAGCCTCTAAAGGTACCCCCTCCCCGGCTCCGGGCTGCCGCCGTGGAGACCCAGGGTAGGTGCAGAGGAAACCCGTTTTGAAATTTCCTTATAACCGTCTGATGGTCTGCAGTCTCCTGGCGTCCAAGCCCGCCGGGGCCCCTCCTATCAGCGCGCGCCCTCGCCCGGGGGCGGGGTGCAGGGGCGGGAGCTGGGGTGCGGCCCACAGCCGGGCCCTCGTGCTGGCTCGTGCCGGGCCCGGGGTGACTGCTTGGGGCAGACGCAGCCTCTCCGAGAAGGTCTGCAGCGTCCAGACGCGCACAGACCCTGCAGACCAGGCGGGCGGGGGTCGCGGTCCCTACGATGCCGCCGGCAGTGACCCGCAGTGAATCCCAGACCAGACAACTCCTGACGATTTTTATTTAAAAAAAAAAAAAAAAAGTTGTAAAACTGTGCTAAGCGGAGACTTCCTCTCGCAGGCGAAACCTGGGTGCCTGGGGACCTCTTTTGGTTCTGCAACCAGAAGGTGACCTGCCCTGGTGACCCATTCCCCTCGGGGGCGCCCAGGGAGCACGTTCCCTCTTCCAGCTGCACCTAGAGGGATTCACGCCCAACCCCTATCCCGACCCCCCAACCCCCACCCCTACCCCAGCCCCAGACCCCCCTAGCCCCTCGGTCCATCACGCAATCCAGAGCAGAGAGAGAGCTGGGCCGGATGGTGTGGCCGACGTGGAGAGGTGAAGAAGGGGACTTCACAGCAGGTGCGCCGGCAGCTGCTGGGAAAAGACCCTTCGAGAACCAAAGTCCAGCTCTGGGGCCCAGGGTCATGTGGAAGAGGGGATGAAGGTGCTGATTCTGAGCCGCCGTCTTCCAGGAAGTCACAGGGGTGCTGAATGAGCGAATGTGGAACCGCAGTTTCGGGAAAACCCGGGGTCATCCGTCTACTTGTGGGGTATGGCGGATATAAGTACCTCTATGTGCTTCCGTGGTGGCTCAGACGGTAAAGAATCCGCCTGAAGGGGTTGGGAAGATCCCTTGGAGGAGGGCATGGCAACCCACTCCAGTATTCTGGCAACCACCTGGGGTGGGTTGCCATGCCCTTCTCCAGGGGATGTTCCAGACCCAGGGACTGAACCTGAGTCTTCTGCATGGCAGGCAGGTTCTTTACCGTCTGAGCCCCCGGGGAAGCACCATGATTATTATTTTGTCTCACTTGATTGCTTTTCTTTGTTTCTGTGTCTTCTCGGTTCTCTGATTGAATGTGTTCTTTGGAACTCAGGGAGGCCTGGGGGCAAAGCCTTGCTGCAAACTCAAAGGCAGGCTGGGGACACTGCAGGGCATGGTCTGTCCTGGGAAGGCCTCGTAGGCACCTGCCCAGTTACAGTGGGGAGGAACACATCTGTCCTCCACGTGGTGTGGGATTACTTAGTTGTTGGAAAGCACCTTAGGATGACAAGATGGCAATCTGGCAGCCAACCCTTGTCTACTCTCATGCGGACTGTGAAATTTGTCCACTTGGGGTCATTCCAGCAGGTGGAGGGTCTGCTTTCCATCCTGGCTCTCAGGGGTCCCGGCTCCAGCAAATGTGAAAGTAGAAGGTAAGCGAAGTGTGATCTGCCACTGAGCGGGGCCAGGCCACGCCCCTGGGTAGATGCTGATCTCATCTGGGGTGAGCCTGTGGAGGGGAAATCCAGTTGCCCACATTTTCTCTTCCTCCCCAAGGAGACCAGACCCATGGGTGGATGGATGGATGCATGAATGATGGATGGATGGATGATGGATGGATGGATGGATGGATGATGGATGGATGAATGTATGGATGATGGATGCATGCATGATGGATGGATGGATGCATGCATGCATGGATGATGGATGATGGATGCATACATGCATGGATGGATGATTGATGGATGGATGGATGATGGATGCATGCATGCATGGATGGATGCATGCATGCATGGATGATGGATGGATGGATGATGGATGCATGCATGCATGGATGGATGATTGATGGATAGATGGATGATGGATGGATGGATGCATGCATGCATGGATGATGGATGCATGCATGCATGGATGGATGATTGATGGATGGATGGATGATGGATGCATGCATGCATGGATGGATGCATGCATGCATGGATGATGGATGGATGGATGATGGATGCATGCATGCATGGATGGATGATTGATGGATAGATGGATGATGGATGGATGGATGGATGGATGATGGATGCATGCATGCATGGATGGATGGATGGATGCATGCATGCATGGATGATGGATGGATGGATGATGGATGCATGCATGCATGGATGGATGATTGATGGATGGATGGATGATGGATGGATGGATGATGGATGGATGGATGGATGATGGATGCATGCATGCATGATGGATGGATGATGGATGGATGCATGCATGCATGGATAGATGATTGATGGATGGATGGATGATGGATGGATGGATGGATGATGGATGCATGCATGCATGATGGATGGATGATGGATGGATGATGGATGGATGCATGCATGCATGGATAGATGATTGATGGATGGATGATGGATGATGAATGGATGATGGATGGAGAATGGATGATGGATGGATGGATGGATGGATGAATTGATGAGAGGATGGATGGATGAGTGGATGGGTGTTTGGGTGGATGAATGGATGGGTTGATGGATAAGTGGGTGGATGGGCTAGGTCACAGTTCTGAGCCTGAACTTTGGTTTCCATCACCCCTTTCAGAGCAAAGTGGACCCCAAGAGGTGATGAAGCCAGCCCCTAGTTTTGCAGGAACCACAACTGGCCTCTCGCGAAGGCGGGCCCCTGTACCATGGCCTCTGGGTTTCGGTGCAGCCCTGGGTGGCCCGCTTGGTACGGAGAATCAGGTGAACACACGGGAAGAGGAAGAAGGGACACACCCTTCAGCTCACCTATCAGCGCTCTCCGTCCGGTCTGGCGGTTTCTCTTGAGAGGCTGGCACTGACAAAACCTCAAGAGGAAAAACAAGGTCATGGGTACAAGAGGCCCAGGGGGAAGGTTTCAGTTCCCCATAGCCCTGGCATGTGGCCAGGCAGTGAGGTCTCAGTGTATGAGTGAATCAGGGGATCAGACAGGGCTCTTGGTCCCACTAAGTGGGACCCAGGAGAGGATGAGTCTGTGTTGTTCAAGTGGCATGAGTCACAACAGCCCAAAGCTGGGAACAACCCAAGTTGCCATGGATGGATGGATGGTTGATGAGGGGAAGATGGATGGGTGGATAGATGGATGGGTAGATGTGTGGATGGATGAATGGATGGATGGATGATTGATAAGTGGATGACAGATGGATGATGGATGGTTGGATGGGTGAATGGGTGGATGAAGGATGGAGGATGGATGGATGAGTGGATGGATGCAGGTTGAATGGATGATGGATGGGTGGGTGGGTGGATGGATGATTGATAAGTGGATGATGGGTGGATGGATGGATGGATGGGTGGGTGGGTGGGTGGATGGATGGATGGGTGGATGGATGATTGATAAGTGGATGATGGGTGGATGGATGGATGGATGGATGGATGGATGGGTGGGTGGGTGGATGGATGATGGGTGGGTAGGTGGACTGATGGTTAGGTGGGTGGATGGATAAGTACGTAGATTAAAGGATAGATGGATGGGTGGATGATGGATAAACAGCATGGGGTCCATCCATTCAGTGGAATATTACGCAGCCATGAAAAGGAGTGAAGCTCTGACACAGGCTTCAGCGTGGATGGGCCTTGAACAGACGACGCTCAGTGAGACAAGCAGACACAGAAAGACACACAGTGTGTGACTCCATCTGTAGGAAACAACCAGAACAGGCAAATCCACAGAGGGAGGAAGTGGGTTTGTGGCACCAGGGGGCTGGCGGGAGGGGGATGATTTGTTGGGGTGGTGTGTCTTTGTAGGGGGATGGAAATGTTCCAAACCTAGATAAAGATGACGGTTGCACAACACTGTGGATTTTGAAATGATTCGTTGAATGCTATGTGGATTTCACCGAAATTAAAAAGAAAAACAAGAATCAGACAGACTCTGTCCTTTGGGAGTGTGAACTGCCCCCAGGGCTTTTGAGTCTCCTGCTGGGTCCCTTCTGACCCATCACCCAAGAGCCCAGAGCCCAGGCAAGAGATGGAATATCTGATGCGGAAATAGGGTCCCTGTATCACCTGTATGATCCTGGCCAGCAGAACTAGGCTGGCTGCGTGCAAAAGCGATGAGACCCTGGAGATGGTTGCCTGCGGGCAAAAACAAAAAGTGAAACTGACAAAGGGTGCAAAATCAGTAGCCTGCACTTGACTCACCTGAGATTCAGTTTCTAAAGCCCCTCGGCGTGAGTTCCTCATGGCAGTTTGTGTCATGGCAACACTGATCCTGTCCCTGAAAGCAAGTCCTGGGCTCCTTGAGACACTGGAGACCCAACTCAACATGGCCGGGCCATACGGAGGTGCGCGGGCTCCTGGCCAAGGACGCAGCCCTCCCTCCCCCTACCCCCAAGAACAAACCATCCCCTGCCAGGCCTATCTCTGCCCTCTGGGTCTCCTGGCCCAGGGCCTCCAGAACCCCGATTTCTCTCCACCCCCAAAGGACTCAAAATCTTGCATGTTTTAAATCATACCACTGTGGGGGTCACTGGGTGTGTGTGTGTGTGTGTGTGTGTGTGTGTGTGAGCTAAGTCACTTCAGTCGTGTCTGACTCTTTGTGACCCCACGGATTGCAGCCTACCGGGCTCCTCTGTCCATGGGATTCTCCAGGCAGAAACAGTGGAGTGTGTTGCCATGCCCTTCTCCAGGGGATCTTCCAGACCCAGGGATCAAACCCACATCTCTTTTCTCTCCTGCATTGGCAGGTAGGTTCTGTATCACTAGAGCTACCTGGGAAGCCCCACCAGCTGCTACAAATGACCATAAGCTGAACATACTAAAACAATTGGAATCCATCATCCCCCAGTCCTGGGGACCAGGCGTCTGAGGTCAAGGTGGCCCCAGGGTCGATTCTGTCTGGATGCTTCAGAGGAGGGTCCTCCCCGCCTCTTTCAGCTTCTGCGGGCTCCAGGCATCCATTCCTGGGCTGGTGGCTGCCTCCCTCCCATCTCCACCTCCGTCTCCACGTGGCTTCTTCTCTGTGTCCCTGTCTCTCCTCTTCTGTGTCTTATAAGGACCCCGTCCTTGGGTTTAGGGCCACCCCCCATCCAGGAGGGACCTCACCTGGATTATTGCATGAATTACCTCTGCAAAGAGTGTTCCCACTTCAGTCACAAGGATTGCCATAAGTTCTCAGGCCCCAGGGCTCGGCCGCAGACAGAAGGGAGCCCAAGGCTACCCCCAGACTCTCCCCGGGAGCGTGGGTTTCTTTGTGGTGGTGAGTGGGTTCATTCTGAGACAACCTGGAGGTTGTGGGCCCACCCACAGACGACACCCACCTCTGTGTGGTTTCGGGGTTTTCCTCTGGGGCAGGTCTCAGCCCCCGCTCCCGCCAAGTCCAATCCCCTCTCATCAAGGCAAAGACAGAACAGCTCAGAGTGAGGGACCCCCACCCTTCTTCCTTCTTGTCAAAATTTCCTGGCTTTCGACAGCTCAGAACCGAGGCTGGAGGTGAGGTGGGGAGGTGAGGAAACACATCCGTCTTGCAAACATCTCCTGGAATGACGAGCCTCAGACAGGGGGATGCGTTCGTTTCTTCCTTCACACCATCCACCGGTGGACGGGGTTCTGAACAAAGGTGCTTTATCAGCCGGGCAGAGGGGCAGGGCTCTCAGAGGCAGGCCATCGTGTGTGATTATAATAACAGACACGACAGAGAGCAAGTCCAAGAAACAGTTCCAACGTGGAGTCAGAGGGGGCTTTTCCAAGCAACACAACCCATCATTGTCGCAGGCTGATCTTACCCTAACCGCTTTCCATATGCAAGGAAAGGAACTGTAAAGTTTGTTTGCATCTCTGCAGCTGCCTGGGACAGACAGGCAAAGTGAATGCTAGGGAACTGGTTCATTTATGGAAAGACCCAGGTGTGAGGGTCCCGGCCACGATGGGTGCCGAAACCCTCTGCACAGCGGGAGAAGGGGCACATGGCAAGGTAAACACTTCTTCCAGCTCTAAAGTGAAAGTGTGAGTTGCTCAGTCATGTGCGACTCTTTGTGACCCCATGGATGGTAGCCCACCAGGCTCCTCTGTCCATGGGATTCTACAGGCAACGATACTGGAGTGGGTTGCCATTTCCTTCTCCAGGGGATCTTCCTGACCCAGGGCTCGAGACCCTGCATTGTGAGTAGACTCTTTAACATCTCAGCCACCAGGGAAGCCCTAACCAGCCCCTAAATATCCCTGCAATTCTGCATGTCTGTCTTTGTCACAGCAGCTGCAAGATGCTTGGTGAGCAAAGAGGTGAAAAATGGAACCGAGAGAAGGCAGGAAGTTAAGAGCCGGCCCCACCCAGCCCCTCGCTGTAGGAAGCAGCAAGCTTACCTGTGAGCCAGGCTGGGTGACTGAGATGGGCTGCAAAGCTAGCTACTGTCTCCAGGAGAGGGAAATGCCAGCAATAACTGGCGAGTTTCCCTGAGTTTGCTGATCGTATGTCCTTGGGGAAGCCGTAAAACTAGCGGCTTGATCAGCAGAGCGATGCTCCTGGTATGTGATCTTTGAGGAGAGTGAAACTTGTTGCAGAAATTCACAAGGAACCAAACAGTATCATTTTAAATGAGGATGAGAGGCAGGAGGCGAAGTTCATGAAACATGAAGTGGAGAGACTGGTGGTCCCCTGATCAAGAGAATTTTGTCCAAAGTGGCGATTCTCTCAACTGAGGATGAGATGTGCGGAGAAGGAGAGTTTGAGAAGGGTTTTTGATGAGGGTTCACTCATCAAGGCTGGGAGAGTAGAGAGGTGGGAAGGATGGGTGGGTGGATGGGTGGATCAATGAGTGGATGGATGGATGGATGATGGATGGTGGATGGATGATGGATGGGTGGGTGGATGGATAGATGGGTGGATCGATGAGTGGATGGATGGATGATGGATGGGTGGATGGGTGGATGGATAGATGGATGGATGTGTGGGTGGATGGATGGATGGATGTGTGGGTGGATGGATGGATGGATGAGTGGATGAATGAGTGTGTGGGTGACTGCCTGAGTGGGTGGGCGGATGGATGAATGTTGGATAGAAGGTTTATGGGTGGGTAGATGGTGGGTGGACGAATGGGTGGATGGGTGCATGCATGAATTGATAAAGAGGACAAAGGTGGCCAGTGCTGTGACTTCCCAGACCCTAGCTCATTTCACTTGTCAGTGGGATTCTCAATCATTGCAACGGTGATTGAAAAATATTGACTTCCGTATTGCAAAACAATATTGCCGCCATTCAGCCACTACTGTCTCCTGACCACGACCCCTTAGGGAAGTCAGGACTGAAATAAACGGAATGCACACCCCGGACCCAGTCCTCAGTCACGGTAGCCACTCCCCACAGAGCACCCTGAGAGGACTCGGGAGAAAAACAGGATACTGGCCCCAGATAACCGAGGCGCACACCAAACGAATGACTTCAATGAGCCCAGACTCCTGCACGGAGCTTCCGGAGTGGGGCTGTGCTAAAGAACCCGCCTGCCAATGCAGGAGACAGAAGAGATGCAGTTTTGATCCCTGGGTCAGGAAGATCCCCTGGAGGAGGAAATGGCCACCCACTCCAGTATTCTCGCCTGGAGAATCCTGTGGACAGAGGAGCCTGGTGGGCTACAGTCCATGGGAGTCACAAACAGTCAGTCATGACCGAGCAACTGAGCATGCATGCCACATGCATGGACTTGGGTGAGAGACCGAAAGACATCATTTCTGCAAAGGGAAGGACTCTTGTTTATCTTGGTTTTGTATCTTTCTCTTCTGTTCCAAAGCCTCTGTCTGATCTGATCTTCACAACATGTCATTGTCTACCTCTCACAAAGGAAATAAGCCAAACCGTCTGCATCCTTCACACCACATCTGTAACACCACTCGCACACCAACATCTAATGAATTCCCAGAATCTGTAGCAGAGGCTGTGTTGTCAGTGAAATGTCCTCCCCGGTCCCCGGTTGCTTAGCAACCTTAAACAACCCAGAGTGGTACCCCGGGACCTTTCTCACACCGGTTGCTTAGCAACCTTAAACAACCCAGAGTGGTACCCCGGGTCCTTTCTCACAGAACCTGTTTGATTCTTGCGAGCTCGCCATCAACAAGGGCTGGACACAGATCACCTCTGCTTGTCCAATCAGCCCCTGGACAATTTCCAGGGACTTGGGGAGGATTCTGTCTGCCTCGCACCAGCCCTCAGAGGTCTGTCTGCAAACCCCAAGATCAGAGATGACGCGTGTGTCGTATAGCCAGGGGGAGAGAAAGGGAGAGGGGCAGAAAGACTCCAAGAGAACCATACACATGTCATCTGTCCTTTCAGGAAGGAGAAGGGGAGAGCTCAGGCTGGTGTTGTTTATTAGATAGGAAGACGTCCTCGTGGGGTGTTTCTCAAGGCAAGAAAAAGAGTCAGACACGACTGAGCGACTGGACCACGATGGAGTCCTTGTGGACACAGCGGGTGGAGGAGAAGGCAGGAAAAACCGAGAGAATAGCATCGACACATATACGTGTGTGTGCGTGCTGAGTTCCTTCAACTGCGTCCAGCGCTTCGCGACCCTATGGAGCCCACCCAGTCTCCTGTGTCAGAGGAGATTCTCCAGGCAAGAACACTGGAGTGGGTTGCCACGCCCTCCTCCAGGGGATCTTCCCGACCCAGGGATCTTATCAGCGTCTTCTTACGTCTCCTGCGTTGGCAGGCGGGTCCTTTACCCACTGACCCACCTGAAAAGACCGGACCTCTATACAGGACCGTGTGTCAAAACAGACAGCCGGTGGGAAGCTGCTCCATAGCCCAGGGAGCTGGGCTCGGGGCTCTGTGATGGCCTAGAGGGGTGAGGGGGGGTGGGAGGGAGGCTCAAGAGGGCGGAGATATATGTGTATGGATCGCTGATTGATGATGTTGTTCAGCAGAAACTAACACAATATCATAAAGTGATTATCCTCCAATTAAAAAAGATCTTATGGTAAACCATAATGGAAAAGAATACTAAGAAAAGAATGTACATATCCGTATAACCAAATCGCTTTGCTGTACAACAGAAATGAACAGTATTGTAAATCAGATTCTTAAGGAGGTGGGAATACCGGACCACCTTACCTGCCTCTTAATAAATCTGTAGGCAGGTCAAGGAGCAACAGCTAGAACCGGACCTGGAACAACAGACTGGTTCCAAATTGGGAAAGGAGTACGTCAAGGCTGTATGTTGTCACCCTGCTTATTTAACTTCTATGCAGAGTACATCATGAGAAATGCAGGGCTTGATGAAACACAAGCTGGAATCAAGTTTGCCGGGAGAAATATCAATAACCTCAGATATGCAGATGACACCACCCTTATGACAGAAAGCGAAGAAGAACTAGAGAGCCTCTTGATGAAAGTGAAAGAGGAGAGTGAAAAAGCTGGCTTGAAACTCAACATTAAAAAAATTGAAGATCATGGCATCCGGTCCCATCACTTCATGGCAAATAGATGGGGAAACAATGGAAACAGTGAGAGACTTTATTTTCCTGGACTCCAAAATCACTGCAGATGGTGACTGCAGCCATCAAGTTAACAGACACTTGCTCCTTGGAAGAAAAGTTATGACCAACCTTGACAGCATATTAAAAAGCAGAGACATTACTTTGCCAACAAAGGTCCATCTAGTCAAGGCTATGGTTTTTCCAGTGGTCATGTATGGATGTGAAAGTTGGACTGTAAAGAAAGCTGAGCGCCAAAGAATTGAGGCTTTTGAACTGTGGTGTTGGAGAACATTCTTGAGAGTCCCTTGGACTGGAAGGAGATCCAACCAGTCCATCCGAAAGGAAATCAGTCCTGAATATTCATTGGAAGGACTGATGCTGAAGCTGAAACTCCAATACTCTGGCCACCTGATGTGAAGAGCTGACTCTTTGGAAAAGACCCCAATGCTGGGAAAGATTGAAGGCGGGAGGAGAAGGGGATGACGGAGGATGAGATGGTTGGATGGCATCACCGACTCGATGGACATGGGTTTGAGCAAACTCTCTGAGTTGGTGATGGACAGGGAAACCTGGCGTGCTGCAGTCCATGGGGTGGCAGATAGTCAGACACGACCGAGCGACTGAGCTGAACTGACCTCAACAACACTTCAATACAAATAGATACGGAAAAAAAAATGATTCTGGTGCTCACTGTGTAGATTTGGGGTAGAAAGACTGTGGCGATTTGAGGAATGCTTTTGAGAAATGATGGAGAAGATAGCAAAGCCCAAAGATACTTGACTCACGTCTGCAAAGAAGGAACAACCACCCTGAAAATACAGCCCAGCTTTGCACGCCTGGAGCGGGGAGGGCCCTTGCTAAAGCGACCTCCTGCTCCAGGAAACACCTTGCGAGTCTGTCTACAATCTTGTGACGGGCCACGTAGGCGAAGGGAAGTGAGAGATGAAGGCGGACTTATCGCAGCGGGCTCTAGCCACAGCCTCCACCTGGAAGCTGCCGGCCGGGGTTAGCCGGTTTGGCTTCGAGTCGATCGGCCAGGATCTTGTTCTCTGGGCGAATCCCACCAGAGGGCTCTGAGCTCCTCGCCCCCAGAGAAAGTCCCCGTAAGGACCTTGGGCTGCTGCTGCCTGGGCTCCGTGCAGAGGAACCCTGTCTGCACCAGGAGGCAAGGCTCATCTCAGCTTCCTTCAAGAGCCCTGCGGTCCCTCCCGCCTTTGAAGCTCTCATCCTGTTCTCCTAAGGGGACTCCGCCCTCACCTCCGCAGGCTGTCTATCGCCTCTTGCCATCTTCCTTCAAAGGCCTGCGGTAAATCGTGGCTCTTCTGTGCTTTGCTCATGTGTAGTGAAGATGCCGTTGGCATTGTTCAGCTGCTGTCATGTTCCACTCTCGGTGACCCCGTGGACTGTAGCCCGCCAGGCTCCTCTGTCCATGGGATTCTCTAGGCAAGAAGACTGGAGCTGGTGGCCATGCCCTCCTCCAGGGGAATCTTCCCCACCCAGGGATCGAACCCGAGTGTCTTGCATTGGCAGGCGGATTCTTTATCGTTGAGCTACCACGGAAGCTCCTGGCTTGTATGAAGTGACAACTCGACCTGACTCAAAGACAGGTCCAAAGCTCCAGGCCTCTGGCCACCTGATGCGAAGAGCTGACTCATTGGAAAAGACCCTGATGCTGGGAAAGATTGAGGGCAGGAGGAGAAGGGGGCAACAGAGGAAGCAATTTATGATGGGGACTTTGGGACACACCGTGTCAGATCCAAACTCCAGGGGAAGACAGAGACTGCAAATACTAGTTTCCTGAACTGCTGGGAGGGGCTGGAAACTAAAGAACAGCCACATGGCTGGTATGTGTTTGAGCACTGATAAATATTGGATGCTGAGGTTCAGAGGAGCTTCCCTGGTGAACAATATTACATGCATATTGTGACACATTGATGCTGGCATGAATGGATGGTTGGATAACTGAACTGGTGGATGGATGGATGGGTGATGGATAATTGAATCGGTGGATGGATGGATGGATAACTGAGTTGATGGTAGACAGATGGATAAATGAATTGGTGGATGGATAGATGGATGGATAATTGAATTGGTAGATGGATGGATAGATGGATAAATGAACTATTAGATGGATGGATGGATAATTGAACTAGTGGACAGATGAATAATTGAATCGGTGGATGGATGGGTAACTGAGTTGGTGATAGATGGATGGATAAATGAACTGGTGGATGGATGGATGGACATGGACAGACAGATGAATTGAGGGACAGCCGCCTCCACCCACACCCCACACTGCTGATCCTGGTGTGAACCCTCCTGGGAACGCTGAGTCATGATAACCGTGGGGGATGTCACAGGTCCGCAGCATAAAGTCTTCACATGAGAGCGTGGGTGGGGGAGGACATCCGAGCCTGACGCAGCGTCGCCGTTACTGTGAGAGCCTCCTCGGCATCCTGTGTGTGCCTGAGGGCTGTCTCCAATGTCAGGTCCCCTGCAGCCAGAAGCATCCACTGCACACACACCTTTGACACCTACAGGGACGGTGTGTGTGCATGCACGCTCAGCCACTCAGTCCTGTCCGTCTCTCTGTGACCCCATGGACTGTAGCCCGCCAGGCTCCTCTGTCCCTGGGGTTTTCCAAGCAAGAATACTGGAGTGGGTTGCCATGCCCTGCTCCAGGGGATCTTCCCTACCCAGGGATCGAAGCTGCGTCTCCTGGATTGGCAGGCAGAGTCTTTACCAACTGAACCACCAGGGAAGCCCCTTGCTTGGGTGTCGTGAAGATTTAACCTAAATCAAAGACAGGTCTGTTTTTGCCCCTATGATGGAGAGTTCCAACTTTGAGGATGTGTGGATGCTTAGTCTGTCAGTCGCGTCTGACTCTGTAGCCCCGCCAGACTCCGCTGTCCATGGGATTCTCCAGGCAAGAATATTGGATTGGGTTGCCATGCCCTCCTCCAGGGGATCTTCCCGACCCAGGGATCGAACCTGCATCTCCTGCATTGGCAGGTGCGTTCTTTACCACTAGCACCACCTTGGGGAGCTGCCACACAAACGTATGGAATACAACTTACACATATGCTTTTGTATATCTGTCGGAAAATCATTCCATAGGATGAATTAGCAACATCAACATCGAGACTGCAGATTCAAAGAGAATGTGGGCACATTGAAAATGGTATGTAATAGAATTTGCCCAGCCTCCTTTGGAAAATCAGATGAACTTGTGCAACCAACACCAGCAGAGCAGAGACTGTATTCTCTGCTCTGTCTTGCATTCGCAGGGTGACTTTTTATTGTGCTGCGTCGTAGTCAGGTACGGATGTGAGGGCTGGACCAAGAAGGAGGCTGAGTGCTGAAGAAATGATGCTTTTGAACTGTGATGTTGGAGAAGACTCTTGAGAGTCCCTTGGACTGCAAGGAGATCCAACCAGTCCATCCTAAAGGAAATCAGTCCTGGGTGTTCATTGGAAGGACTGGTGCTGAAGCTGAAACTCCAATCCTTTGGCCACCTGATGCGAAGAACTGAGTCGTTGGAAAAGACCCTGATGCTGGGAAAGATTGAAGGTGGGAGGAGAAGGGGACGACAGAGGATGAGATGGTTGGATGGCATCAGCGACTCGATGGACATGAGTCTGAGCAAACTCTGTGAGACAGTGGAGACAGGGAGGCCTGGTGTGCTGCAGTCCATGGGATCCCAAAGAGTCGGACACAACTTTCAGCTGAACAACAAAGAGCATGAGAAATTACATTAAAAGTTCTGGACTAAATAACGAATTAATCTAACAAGAGACTGAGTTGCAGAGGGCAGATTCCATCAATTGGGAAATGTTCGTGGGAAATGACCGGGCTGATGCTTTTGCTAGGGATGGATAATTCTTTAGAAATGCTGGCTTCAAAATGAGACCAAAGGATCAATATAAGGGAGCTCTCTCCAGTTCATTAAGGAGGTGCATGCGCCACCTGGTGGAAAGGAGTGGTTCTGACTAAAGTCTTGAGATTTCTTGGTGGCTCAGTGGTAGAGTCCACCCGCAATGCGGGAGACACAGGTTCAATCCCTGGGTAGGGAAGATCCCCTGGAGGAAGGCATGGCAACCCACTCCACTATTCCTGCCTGGAGAATCCCATGGACAGAGGAGCCTGGTGGGCTACAGTCCATGGAGTCACAAAGAGTTGGACGTGACTTAGCGAGTGAAACAACAACAAAAGTCTTGAGAGGCATGGATCTGTGAGGTGGATAGACAGAGGGATGGCCCAATGGGCAGATGGAGAGGTGGGTGACTGGGTGCACATACAGACTCCCAGATGGATGGATGCATGGACACAGATGGGTAGGTGGATGGATGGATAGTCAGACTAATGGATGGTTGGATGCATGAATGAATGATTGGATGGGTGGATGGGTAGATGGATGGGTGTATAGATGGATGGATGATGGATGGATAGTGGGATAGATGGATGGGTAGATAGATGGATGGATGGATAGATGGATGGGTGGATAGATGGACAGACGGATGATGGATGGATAAATGGATGGGTGTATAGATGGACAGATGGATGGGGGGTGGATGTATAATGGATAGATGGATGGGTGGATGATGTATGGGTGGATAGATGGACAGATGGATGGGTGGATGATGGATAGATAGATGGGTGGATGGATGGATAATGGATGGATGGAGGGATAGATGGGTAGACGGGTGGATGGAGGGATGAATGGATGGAGGGAGGGATGATAGATAGGTGGATGGGTGTATAGATGGACAGATGGGTGGTTGGATGGATGGATGATGGATGGATGGATAGATGGATGGATGGTTAGTTAGCTGGATGGGTGGGTGGATGATGAATGGATAGATGATGGATGATGGATAAATGGATGATGGATGGATGGATGAATTGATGTGTGGATGGATGGATGGATGGATGATAGATGAATGGATAAATGCATGGATGGGTGGATGACTGGATGGATAGATGGATGGATGGATGGTGGGTGGATGGTGGATGATGTATGGATAAATGGATGGATGAATAGATGGATAGATGGATGGATGCTTAGATGGATGGATGGGTGGATGATGTATGGATGGATGATGGATAGATGGATGGATGATGAATGGATAAATGGATGGATGAATAGTTGGATGGATGGATGGGTAGATGGATGATGGATGGATCATGGATGGATCATGCATGGATGAACGATGGATGGGAAGATGGATGGATGATGGATAGATGGATGAATTGAGTGGATGGATGGATGATGGATGGGTTGTTGGATAAGTGGATGGATGGATGGGTGGATGGATGGATGGATGGATGGATGGATGGAAGAATTGAGTGGATGGGTGGGTTGTTGGATGAGTGGATGGTTGGAAGAATTGAGTGGATGGGTGGGTTGTTGGATGAGTGGATGGATGGAGAGGTGGATGGACAGATGGATGGATGGATTGCTGGTTGAGTGGATGGATGAGTCAACAGATGTTTGGACAGATGGGTAGATGAGTGGATGGATGCACAGATCCATCCACAGAGGCAGACAGATGTTGGATGGGGGCTACATGTAGAAACAGCACAGTCAGCTCTGACGGCCATCCTCAGATCGGTCATCCTCAGATTGGTCATCCTCAGATCAGTCATCAGTGGTCCGACCAGCACCATCTTGGTTGTTTTAGGTACAATTAATCTTCAGTTCCAGGGTCAGTTTGTTCCCATTCCTCGAGGCCAGTTCTCAGACCTGTGGCAGCTGATGTCAAGGCTACAGCCTGGCCCTCACGTTGCTAACCTCTCCTCCTGGCAGGGGTGTCAGTATCTACAAGGCAGCTCACAGGACGTGGCTCAGAGCTTCTACAGCTCTTGCGTGCGTGCTCAGTCGTTAAGTCGTGTCCGACTCTTTGCGACCCCCATGGACTGTAGCCCACCAGGCTCCTCTGTCCATGGGATTTTTCCAGGCAAGAGTACTGGAGTGGGCTGCCGTTTCTGACTTCCCTATAGCCCTTCAGGAGGAATGAAAGGTACTTGACTATGCTTAATGAGTCAACTATTATAATTTAGTCTTGCTTGACTGATTTTGGGTGGTTCTGCATGTTCTTACTTCTCTGATTAAGCTTACTCTTCAGCTAAACCTTATTTTATTTTATACAGACAGAAGGCAGGCAGAGGACATGGGGGCAAGGACCATAGATTGTTGCTCCGTTTCAAAGGGACACCGGAGATAACCAGCAAACTGCACAAAGCCTGCGGACAGACCTGGAGCAGATCCTTCCTGGGAGCACTCGGAAGGAACCAAAATGCACCCACGGCTTGATTTCAGACTTCTGGTCTCCAGAACAGCGAGGGCGTACCTTTCTGTTCTCCTTGGGGTAGCAGCTTACAGCAGCCCTCGGAAACGAATCGAGTGATAAGATTTAAGCACAGAATGTAAATCATTGTCTTCATGGGGTGGAGAGGCACAATTTACTGAGGCTGGTTGTTGTTCAGTCGCTAAATCATGCCCAAGTCTCTGCGACCCCATGGACTGCAGCACGCCAGGCCTCCCTGTCCTTCACCAACTCCCACAGTTTGCTCAGATTCATGTCCATTGAGTCGGTGATGCCATCCAACCATCTCATCTTCTGTCGCCCCCTTCTCCTCCTGCCCTCAATCTTTCCCAGCATCAGGGTCTTTTCCAATGACTTGGCTCTTCGCATCAGGTGGCTAAAATATTGGAGCTTCAGCTTCAGTCCTTCCAATGAATATTCAGGGTTGATTTCCTTTAAGATGGACTGGTTTGATCTCCTTGCTGTCCAAGGGACTCTCAAGATAGTTCGCCGGCATCAGTTCTTCAGTGTTCAACCTTCTTTATGGTTCAACTCTCACATCCATACATGACTATAGCTTTGAATACAGGCCTTTGTCGGTAAAGTGATGTCTTTTCTTTTTAATATGCTGTCTAGGTTTGTCATAACTTTACTTCCAAGGAGTAAATGTGTTTTAATTTCATGGCTGCAATCACAGTCTGCATTGATTATGGAGCGCAAGAAAATAAAACCTGTCACTGTTTCCACTTTTCCCCATCTATTCGCCGTGAAGTGATGGGGCTAGATGCCATGATCTTAGTGTCTTGCTGTGGTTACTGATCACTTAATGTCCATATGCTTATTCTAGATGTATTCATCATATATGGCTGTGTAATAAATGACTTCAGACTTAGAAGCTTTTAAACAACAGACATTTGTCATCCCCCAGTTTCCCTAAGTTGAAATCCAAGCACACATTCCTAACAGGGTCTTCTCCTCAAGGGCTCACAAGCCTGAGATCAAGCTAATAACCAGGGCTGGGCCAGGGGGGGGGAGGGTCTCTCCTTGGGGATGTGGGTCTCTCTTCCAAGCTCGGTGATTGTTGGAAGAATTTCAGTTTCTTGTATTGGAGCATTAAGAAAACCTCATCACCCAGAAGCCACCTGCCAATCCCTGGCAAGAGGTCTCTTTCCACTTTGCTTCCTCGAAGGCAACCAGGCTGTGTTTCTGCCATTTCAAAGCTTGCTGACCCCGACACCTTATTAGGTCAGGCCCACCTAGACGACTCTCTCATTTCATTAGCTTGACAGCATCGATACCTTCACCACTCAGAAGCCACATGCCAATCCCTGCCAAATGGCTTCTTTTTCCACCAGGCAATTGGCTTCCTCGAAGGCAACCAGGCTGTCTTTCTGCCGTTTCAAATAGTTTGGACCCGACACCTGATTAGGGCAGGCCCACCCAGAATAACTTCTCATTTCATTAGCTTGATCTATAGAAGACAGACTTTAATTTCAATTGCATAATTTCTTCAGCTTTGCAATATCACCCTGGAAGTAACAGTGAATCCTATTCCCATTCCCCGTCATGCTCAATGAGAGTGAGATTTACATACCTGGCATTTATCACTCCTCAACAGAGGATTAAGGCTACAGGTCACTGGGGACTTTGTTTCTGTGTTTCTGGGGAACATTCCATGGAGGGATATTTTGCTGAAAAATGTAAAAGGACTTTCTCTGAATATTTCCCAGATTATTGCAATCGTCTCTGAGTCTTGCTGGTCCCAAAGAAGTGAGTATCTCATGTCTTAATTCGCTTTGCTTGGTAATTGGCAGTTTCCAAATTTAACTGGTCCCCAGGGATATATTTTTGCCTGAAAAATCTCAGGACCAGAGGAGCCTGGTGGGGTTACAGTCCAAAGGGCCGCAAAGGGCCGGACATGACTGAGCAGTGGGTTGCCGTTTCCTTCTCCAGGGGATCTTTCTGACCCAGGAATTGAACCTGGGTCTCCTGCACTGCAGGAAGATTCTTTACCGACTGAGTTATGAGGGAAGTCATTTTATTTATACCATAAAATGACCCAAATGTATTATTACACATAAGATATATATTACATGTAAAGTTACACGAAAGTTCATTATTTTTGAAATGGGTTATATGTAACACCGGCTTCCCAGGTGGCATAGTGGTAAAGAAACCGCCTGCCAATGCAGGAGACACAAGAGACACAGGTTTCACCCCTGCATCAGGAAGATCCTCTGGAGGAGGGCATGGCAGCCCACTCCAGTATTCTTGCCTGGTGAATCCCATGGACAGAGGGGCCTGTCAGGCTACAGTCTATGGGGTCGCAAAGAGTCAGACACAACTGAGCGACTGAGCACACACATATATAACACATAAAGTATATTATATATTTATATTTTATATATTAAGCAATTTAAAATAATAAAGTGCATAGATGTATAACAAAAATATAAAATAATAATTAGGCAATTTGTGCTATTTTCAGATATTCTTAAAAACAAGTCTGAAATAAATGTTAAAATGTAAAAATGTTCAATATTAAAACACTAGATATTTACACTAGCACTATATTACATAAGTATGTGTAGTTACATCATGGGAAGTGAAAGTTGCTCAGTTGTGTCTGACTCTTTGCAACCCCATGAACTATACAGTCCATGGAATTCTCCAGGGCAGAATACTGGAGTGGGTATCCATGCCCTTCTCCAGGGCATCTTTCCAACCCAGGGATTGAACCCAGGTCTCCGGCATTGCAGGCGGATTCTTTCCCAGCTGAGCCACCAGAGAAGCCCAAGAGTACTGGAGAGGGTAACGAATCCCTTCTCCAGGGGATCTTTCCCACCCAGGAATCCATCCGAGGTCTCCTGCATTGCAGGCGGACTCCTCAACAATGGAGCCACGAGGGAAGCCCCGTTACATGATATGTATGTTACATCATAGCATAATATAACAAGGTCATACGAGCAAACCATACTTGTAAGGAATAAAATCAGTAGTTAATAAATATGTATTTATCATAGTTCATAATGAAGTGATGTTATATCTCATGCACGACGCAGAACTGTAACTGCAGCGTACTGCAAACAGCCGGCCTGAGTCCGGAGTCCGGCGCCTTCACCCTGCGGCCCCAGGTGGGGCCTCTTCCCGGACCTGAAAACAGGCCACAGGGTTGGGGGCGGGGGCGGGGCGGGGCGGGGCGGGGGAAGGGCGCGGCGAGCTCGCGCACGCGCACCGCAAAGCCCGGGCCGGCCAGCCCCACCCACCGCCGCCCCGGAAGTCCCGCCTCTCGGGGGCGGGGCCATGGCCAGGAGGAGAAACCTGGACCCGCCGCGCGGCCAGCTTCCGCGGGCCCGAGCGGCGGAAGCGGAAATGCGTCACAGGGGCGGGCGGCGGCGGCAGAGGCGGCGGCAGCGGGTCGCGTCTGGGGCGCCTCCGGCGGACGGCGGCGGCGGCGGCGGCGGCGCCGGGCGGGGAGGCCGGGCCTGCCGGCGTCGTCGGGGGCCCGCGGGAGCGCTGGGGCCAGGGCGGCGGCGGCCTGGTACGTGGACGGGGCCCCGCCCGCCGGGCGCGGGAGATCCCGGGGTGTCGGGGGGCCGGGGTCTGCCGGGGCCGGGGGGCCGGGGAGAGCGGACCCGCGGGGCGGGCGGCCGGGGCGCGGGTCTCGTGGGCCTGCGGGCTTCGGGAGTCGAGAGCCTTTGAGGGGTCTGGGAACGGGAGGCCTGGGGGTGACGGAGAGCTGGGGGCCGAGGGCTGCGGGGCGGGGGGTCTCCCGAGGCGGGCAGGGCGGGTGTCTCGTGGGCCTGGGGGTGACGGAGAACTGGGGGCGGGGGGCGCCGGGGGTCTCGTGGGCCTGCGGACTTGTGGGCGGGGAGCCTGGGGACTTGGGGGCGCGGGCTTTGGGGGTCGAAACCCTTTGAGGGGCCTGGGGGTGACGGAGTGCCCGGGGCCAAGGTCTGCGGAGGTCTCCAGGGGCGACCGGGGCAGGGGCCTCGTGGGCCTGCGGACTTGGCGACGGGGACTTCAGGGGTCGAAAGCCTTTGAGGGGCCTGGGGGTGACGGAGAACCGGGGGCTGCCGGGGCGCGGGTCTCGTGGGCCTGTGGACCTGGGGGCGAGGGGCCTGGGGGTCGGCCGGAGCGCGGGTCTCCTGCGTCTGCGGACTTGGGGGTGGGCGCCTGGGGACTTGGGGGCGCGGGCTTCGGGGGTCGAAAGCCTTTGAGGGGCTTGGGAGTGACGGACAACCGGGGTCTGCGGGGATCTCCCGGGGGTGCTGAGAGCGGGGGTCTCCTGGAGGGGGCGGGGGGCGGGGGAGGGGACAAAGCCGATTGAGCAGAGGAGGTGAGGTCACCAGTGAGCTGCGTGGGGGGGGGGGGGGGGCGGGGGTTGGTGGACAGGGCCCGTGCAGGCGAATGGGAGTCCACCAGGGTCGCAGGTAAGCAGGCTGTACCGGGGTAGGGGGAGAAGCTAGGGGTTACTGGAGGTTGGAGGGGGTTACCGGGGCCACAGGGGGCGGCGGCTGGGAAGAGAGAAGTTGGGAGATGGGGCGGTGGGGTGAGTATTTAGAGGGTGGAGGCGGTGGGGATCGTGTAGGGGCTGTCTGGGGTGTGTTGGCGGTGTGGGGGGTGGTGCAGTGCAGCAAACCCAGGGGGGCTGGAGGGTGCAGGGGCAACTGGGTGACCAGGGGAGATGGGAATCTCCAGGGTTCCTGGTAGGCAGTGGGCTTCCGGAGTCTCTGACTCAAGCCCTCTCTGAGGTCTTCGAGGTTTTCTGCGGGTGGAGGGGGGCTGTCGCCACTCCCAGCCCAGGCTGAGCCCCCTCAGGGTGCCCCAGACTCGGACAGGTGGCTCTTCCCTCCAGCTGGGACCCCTCCACCCTAGTCCCTGCGGCTTCTCTCAGGTCTGGGGGGGGTGGTGTGTGTGCTTAGTCGCTCAGTCGTGTCTCTTTGTGACCCCATGGACTGTAGCCCACCAGGCTCTTCTGTCCCTGGCATTCTCCAGGCAAGAATACTGGAGTGGGCTGCCATGCCCTCCTCCAGGGGATCCTCCTGACCCAGGGTTGAACCCGGGTCCGGGTAGGAAGCTCAGAGCCATCTGGTGGGCGGGCACACAGCCCAAGGCCACCTCCGTTACTGTTTGGTGTCCGTGGGTCAGGTCTGGCTGGCCCTGCTTTGCGGAAGTAGGCACCGGTTGGACCGGTAGGGAGAAGCTGGTTGAGGAGGAGGAGAGTGCAGTCAGCTCCCCGTCCGCGGCTTCTGAGAGGCCCCGCGGCTTTGATGGTTTTATCTGGGCACAGAGAAGGTGCTTCTGCCCACGGTTAGGGTGGAGATACTGCAGTCAACGGTCCTCAGCCGTTTTCTCAGCCTGAAAGTTGCTTCCTGTTTCTGCGGGCTTCCTCCTGCACATACCTTCCCAGGTGCTTGTGGGGGCTGTCCCTTCCCCAGTGAGGCATCTGCAGCCTCCAGTGGAGGTGGCCTGTCCCCCACACCCCAAGGGCAGGGACCCCACCCATCTGGGCTCCCGCCACCCCAACCCTGGTGGAGCTGCCTCTGGGTATTTGCGTGCAGCTCAGTGCCGAAGGAGGCTTGGGGCAGGCAAGTGTTCCTAAAAGTTTTGCAAACCCAGTTTTTTCCCCTGCATTTGTGTAATCTGGTTAAAAGGGCCCACATATTCGGGGCTGGGGCTTCCCTGGTGGTGCAGACAGCGAAGCATATCTGCCTGCAATGCAGGGCACCCAGCTTTGATCCCTGGGTTGGGAAGACCCCCCCACTGCAGAAGGGAACAGCAGCCCACTGCAGTATTCCGGAGAATTTCACAGACAGAGGAGGCTGGTGGGTTACGGTCCACAGGGTCGCAGAGAGTCGGACACAACTGAGCGACTCACCCTGAGGGGCCTTCCCTGAGGCAGTGGCCAGTGTCAGGCAGGCAGAGGGCAGACGGGCCTCCCTGCCGCGGGCCGCGTGCTGGCCAGCCTGGGGGCAGGACACGCGGCTGGCCGTGAAGACGCAGCGTGCGCGTCTTGTGTTTCAGGCCCGAGGTCCCGGCTATGGCCGCGGCCACCATCGTGCACGACACGTCTGAGGCGGTGGAGCTGTGCCCGCCCTACGGCCTGTACCTGAAGCCCATCACGAAGATGACCATCAGCGTGGCGCTGCCGCAGCTGAAGCAGCCGGGCAAGTCCATCTCCAACTGGGAGGTGATGGAGCGGCTGAAGGGCATGGTGCAGCACCACCAGTTCTCCACGCTGCGCATCTCCAAGAGCACCATGGACTTCATCCGCTTCGAGGGCGAGGTGGAGAACAAGAGCCTCGTCAAGTCCTTCCTGGCCTGCCTGGACGGCAAGACCATCAAGCTGAGCGGCTTCTCCGACATCCTCAAGGTGCGTGCCGCCGAGTTCAAGGTCGACTTCCCCACGCGCCACGACTGGGACTCCTTCTTCCGCGATGCCAAGGACATGAACGAGACGCTGCCGGGCGAGCGGCCGGACACCATCCACCTGGAGGGGTTGCCCTGCAAGTGGTTCTCGCTGAAGGAGTCGGGCTCCGAGAAGCCGAGCGAGGAGGTGCTGGTGCGCGTGTTCGAGCGCTTCGGTGAGATCCGCAACGTGGACATCCCCATGCTGGACCCCTACCGCGAGGAGATGACGGGCCGCAACTTCCACACCTTCAGCTTCGGCGGCCACCTCAACTTCGAGGCCTACGTGCAGTACCGCGAGTACGCCGGCTTCATCCAGGCCATGAGCGCGCTGCGCGGCATGAAGCTCATGTTCAAGGGCGAGGACGGCAAGGCCGTGGCCTGCAACATCAAGGTGCGGGGGAGTCCGGAGGAGGGGGCGGCGGGCTGCGCCCCGAAGGGCCTCAGACACGGGGAGGGCTGCCTGGGGCCCCCACGCTGTGGGCGCAGAGTCTGTGTCTCATGAAACGTGGGGAGAAGGGGGCACTCTCTCGCAGCCCTGGTCAGGCGACCCCCAGCCCGCCTTGAAATGAGACAGCGGTTTGCAGCATCATGGCCACGGACTCTGGCTGGTGCTGGCTTCCCATGCCAGCCTGGTGGAGGAGTGGGGCCCCTCGGGGCTGCGAGCTGGGCCCGGGAGCTGGGTGGTGAAAGCAGCTGGCCATGGAGTGGGGGGCGCCCCGCTGCAGGAAGGGGAAGGGGCCATGCTCTGGCAGGCACCGGGGCAGGCAGGGCTGGCCTCTGGACACGCTCGTGTTTCCAGCAGAAGGGGCCCTCCCAGAAGGGCTGGGGTCCTGAGCGCTCATTTCGAGCCTCCCCCACCCCCAGCCCCAACATCCCTCCGGTCCAGGGCGTTTGGGGGCCTGCTGTCTGCGGTGATCCTGAGGCAGGCCGCCTGGTGGGCGCGGGGCCGTCTGCACGCGCAGGACGGTGCAAACTCGTTCTGACCCTGCCCCGTCCTGCCTCCGAAGGTCTCTTTCGATTCCACCAAACACCTGAGTGACGCCTCCATCAAGAAGCGGCAGCTCGAGAGGCAGAAGCTTCAGGAGCTGGAGCAGCAGCGGGAGGAGCAGAAACGGCGAGAGAAGGAGGCGGAGGAGCGGCAGAGGGCGGAGGAGAGGTGCGTGCTGGGCTCCGCGGGCTTCGGTGCATGTGTGCGCGTGTCCCCTCGGACTCTGCGGCCCACCCCCGCGCTGCCAGGGACCTGGCCTTCCTGCTGAGCCTCCCTAGGCGCCGTGCACGACCCTGCTGACACAGACATGGAATTTTTGTCCGTGTTGCAGGTTTTTTGCGTTCAGGCTGAAGCTGCTTTAAAGTGAAGTAGGGATGTGAGGGTATTGCCGGCTTTTCCCAATAAGAGACGTTTAAGAGCCCTGTAAAGTAACTGAGATTCAGGCGTCTTGGGTCACTGACGCTTGTTTCCGCTTTTGTGTTCTGGCACTAGTGGTAAAGAGCCTGCCTGCCTGCCTTAAGTGCAGTAGACTTAGGAGAATTCAGGCCTGATCTCTGGGTTGGGAAGACACCCTGGAGATGGGAAAGGCAGTCCACTCCAGTATTCTTACCTGGAGAATCCCATGGCCAGGGGAGCCCGGTGGGTGCAGTCTGTGGTGCCCCAGAGAGTGGGACAGGACTGAGGGGACCCAGCACAGCGCGTTGTGAGCTCTCCAGGCCAGCTGACCAGCGTGGTGGGCTGGGTTTTGGAAAGTGAGCAGTTCTTGGTGCTCCATCCTGACTCCTGCACTTGGGTTTTTCTTCCCCGCACTTGTCTGTGTGTGTGTGGCTGATGGGCGGGGTTTCTCTCATGTGTCCACAGAGCGTCGAGTCTCAGGCGAGCGTGGTCCGGGGTTCATTCCTCCCCGCCTGTGTGTGTGTCTGGGCCGACCTGACTTGGTGTTGCTCTGGCCTCGGGGCCCCTGTGCGGTTCCCGTTTGGTTCCGATGATCACTAACGCAGATTCGGGCCTGTCTCTGGGGTCAGCGCTTCCCCTCTCTGCCCCCTGAACCCAGTTCCAGGGCGGCAAGTGCCGGCGATGCTGCCAGCCTCCGTGCAGGCAGCCGGCGAGGGTGTGCACGGGGGTCGGGGTTCAGGAGCCTGGAGCAAGGCCGTGGCTGCAGAGGGGACAGACGCCCGGAGAGGGCGGGGTGTCCCGGCCGCGTCCTGGTGGTGGCCCGTGTGAGGGGAGCCGTTAGGACCTCACACTGGACGAGGCCCCGGGGGTCGGCGTGCCCACCGCAGGCAGAACTGGGGAGTGCTGGCGGCATGCGGACCACAGGTCCTGGTCCCAGGCAGGCCTCGTCCTCTCTCCCACGATCGACCATGTCCGCCGCCCCTGAGCTGGGCATCACAGTTACCCCACGGCCTGTCTAGTGTCTCGGGACATGCGCTTCCCTCCACCTTCACATGAACATCGGGAAAACCGCCCTGAGGGTGGCCTTTGAGTTCAGGCAGCAAGGGGTGTCCTGGTGGGGACTCCAGCTCGTAGCCCACGGGGCGGTACCTCCAATGTGGCCAAGGAGGCTGGGCAGGGCTTGCCTGGGATGAAACGGTCTGCGGGCGCCCGGGAGGCCCACGGGTGTGCAGGGCTGTGTGTCCAAGCCCAGTTGGCCTCACTGTTAGCCCGCGGGCCGGCCCGGGAGCCTGGGCGGCTGTCCTTCGTCAGGGGCGAGTGAGTTTGGGTCCTTCGCTGCTAATGAGGTACAGCATGGCCCGCAACGTTTATGTTCCTGGTCATGGGCCCTTAGCTGGACAGGTGAGGGCCCTGGGCACTCAGGGCCCCTGAGCGGCAGCTCCTGACCAATCCCTGGTGCGGGAGACCTTCCGGTGTGTGGCCTCCTGGATGCCGGTGTCCTTGCGAGCTGCCTTGCTTCCCTGCATGGCCTGACCTCCACGACTGGGGCTTGGGTCCTCCGGCCTCCTTGTCCATGCTGTTTCTCTGCTGACCTGGCTCTTCTGCCAGGTCTCCTTCCTGGCCTTGGTGTCCCCGTGCCGTGTCCTGTCCAGGGCGGCCTTGCTTCTCCGCCGTGCCCGCCCTGATGCTGACCTGAAGGTTAAGTCTGAGGGGGTGCGAGTGGTCCGTGAGGACACACTCATTGGTCTTCCTGCCCCTGGAGGTCTGGATCCCTCCCAGTCGTGCTGGGGTCCTCATTACTGTGTGTGGGAAGGGTGCTGTTGGGTCTGGACTGGCCAGCACAGCGTGGGTATTTACGGAACCCCCACCGTCCGCAGGTGGTGTCTACGTGGTGACTTCACGGGTTTCCACAGATGGTGTGTGCTGGGGGGCCTCCTCCGTCGGGGGACACCCCCCTCCCCAGAGCAAGCCAGTTTGGCTGTGTGTCACTGAGCGTGTGCCTTTTCTGCAAGTCCTCACGAAACCTCGTGCAGTCCGTGCTCTCGGGGGCTGCCAGTAGCCGGGTGCTTCTGGAGCCTTCCTGCCACTGGGTGCATTCCTGCTCCCCTCCAGCTCTGGGGCTGGGGGGTCAGGGTGGGGAAGCCCGGGGCGGGGGTCTCTTGTGCAGTGGGAGTAGGCCTTGTCCAGCGTCCTGGCTGTGCCAGTGTGGTGCCAATGTTGGAGGGCCTCCTCCCTGCGCCACTCCCGGTTCGTCTGCTGTGGCCCCTGCAGGAGCAGGTGATCTGCTGGAAAACTCCACTTCCCAGGCGTCCGCCTGTCCGTGCGTTTGTTCAGGTGCCTGGGCTGGGGTCGAGTTTAGCCAGGCTGTCCCTGGAAACACGGGGTGGAGAAGCCTCGCCCTCTGCGCCCCTCGCTCCTGGGGTCCTTGGCCACGGCTGACATGTCTGTGCGGACAGAGCGCTAAGGAGCCGAGCGCCGCGATCGCCGGCCCAGGCCGCCTTGCTGGACGGCCCCTTGGCCCTCAGGGAGCCCGCGTGTCCCGCCCCTTCGCAGGAAGCAGAAGGAGCTGGAGGAGCAGGAGCGTGAGCGGAAGCGCGAGGAGAAGCTGCGGCGGCGCGAGCAGAAGCAGCGGGACCGCGAGCTGCGGCGCAGCCAGAAGAAGCTGGAGAAGCTGCAGGCGGAGGAGCAGCGCAAGCTGCAGGAGAGGATCCGGCTGGAGGAGCGCAAGCTGCTGCTGGCACAGCGCAACCTGCAGTCCATCCGGCTAGTGGCCGAGCTGCTGAGCCGCGCCAAGGTACGGGACGCCCTGCCCTTGGGAAGCTCCGCCCCAGGAAGCCCCGCCCACAGGGCCTGCCAGCCTATGGGGTGCCCCACCCATGGGGAATGACCCACCCACAGGGGCTGCCAGCCTATAGGGGTGCCCCACCCACGGGGGAGCCCCGCCCACAGGGGCTGCCAGCCTATAGGGGTGCCCCACCCACGGGGGAGCCCCGCCCACAGGGGCTGCCAGCCTATAGGGATGCTCTACCCTGGGGGAAGACCCGCCCATGGGGGGGGCTGCCAACCCATAGATAGGCCATAGCCTTGTGGATGCCCGGGTACTCGGGGAGGCTCAGCCCTTGAGACGCCCCGTCCCGAGGGAGGCCTGGCCTTCGCAGACACGCCGGTTCTCGCCGGCGCCTGGCTCAAGCCCCGGGGTGGCTTTCGTCGCGGGGGCCCGTGGTTGCAGCACCCCGTGTCGCCCCGGGCTGTGCCGTGAGGAAGCCGCAGCACTGTGGGTCCGGGTCCCCGCTCCCGGACGGTTGGGGACCGTCTTGACGGCTGGCCCCACAGCCTCCGTGGGGCCGGGCTCTGCGATTCTCCCCACGCTGTGGCCACGGCGCCAGTATCCCTCAGGCCAGGTAGCCCGCGTGGAGCCCGGGCAGGTCAGGCAGGCGCGGGGCGACCCTCACCTGACGTCTGGTTACAGTTGTGACCAGTCTGCGGGAAGGAGAGTGGGGTGCATGCCGAGACCTGTGGCTGTGTGTTCTTGTTGTGTGGTGAACACTGAAGACCCTGATCAGGCTGGGCCTCCGCGCCTCCCACACCCATGCGGAGCGTCAGCTGCCTGGGCCATAATCTGGGGCCCACGTGGCAGGGAGCGTGCACCGGAGGGCCCGGGCCGCCCTCGAGGCTCCCCCCACCCAGGGCTGTGCCGAGGGGGTTTGCCGGGCTTGCTCCTGGCTGACGATCGTGGCCTCCGAGCGTGCCATTGGGAGGGCCCTGGGCTGCCTGAGAAGGGCCCCCTTCTCGAGGGCTGTGCCCAGGAGCTTTACTGTTCTGCTTCCTGGCTGACGAGTGTGGTCTGCGAGCGTCCCATTTGGAGGGGCCCGGGCTGCCTGAGAGGCGTCCCCCCCTGCCCCACCCCGGTTGTGCAGAGGAGCTTCGCCGGACTTGTTCCTGGCTGACGATTGTTGCCTGCAAGTGTGCCACCCTGAGGGGCCTGGCCCCGGGTAGGTGCCCCTCCCCAGGGTGGTGCCGAGGAGCTTTGCCAGGGGTCCCGGCTGACGTTCGTGGCCTCCAAGCGTGCCACCTGGAGGGGCCTGGTCCCCAGTAGGCGCCCTTGCCCGGGGACTTGCTCCTGGCTGACGGACGGTCGCAGGACCCCCAGTGTGGTCTGACCCGGCGGGCAGTGCTCCAGCTGGGCCGTCCTCGGAGCGCCCGCCTGCGCTCAGCCTGGCTCAGGCGCCGCCGCCCCCCTCTGTCCCGCAGGCCGCGAAGCTGCACGAGCAGGAGCACAAAGAGGAGAGCCTGCGGCTGCAGCAGCTGGAGGAGCGGCGGCGGCTGCAGGAGGCCGAGCTGCGGCGCGTGGAGGAGGAGAAGGAGCGCGCGCTGGGCCTGCAGCGTCGGGAGCGCGAGCTGCGCGCGCGCCTGCTCAGCCTGCTACTCAGCAAGAAGGCGGACGAGCCGCGTGCCGGCGCCGCCGCCGCCGAGCCGGGCACCGCCTCCCCCGCCGACCTGCTGCGGCCAGTGCTGGACATCCTGCACACTGTGTCGGCCTCGGCCGGCGCCACGTCCCGCGACCGGGAGCCCGCGCCGCGGCCGGCCGCCCCCCAGAACCTGAACGGGAGCGTTGCCGCCGCCCCCGCCGCTGCCCAGGAGGAGGCGGCCCCGGACAAGGAGGGGCAGGACCCTCGAGGCCCGGACGACGGCCCCTCGGAGAAGAGGTGCCCCGCCGTGCTGGCCTGCATCCCGGACAACACCCAGCAGCCCAAGGCTGCGCCCGCCGCCTGCGAGCCGAGCGCGCCCCGGAAGGATGTGCGCTCTGAGCAAGACAAGTGCAACCGGGAGCCCAGCGGGGGCGGGGGCCGGGCCGGCAGCGGGGTGGGCCGGGACGACGGCGGCGACAGCGAGCACAGGCACAAGCGCGAGCGCAGCGCGCCGCGGCGGCGGGCGGGCAGCCGCGAGGACGGCAGGCCGCGCAAGGAGCGGCGGGCGCACCGCAAGCGCTCGCACCAAGGCCGCAGCGTTAGCCCCGAGGAGCGCGGCCGCTCCCGCAAGTCCCGCAGCCGCAGCCGGGAGCGGCGGGGCCGGCGGGAGAAGAGCCAGAGCCGCGGCCGCGACCGGGACCGCAGGGCCAGCTCCAGCCGGAAGCGCAGCCGCCACCGGCGGGGAGACGACAGGCCGCGCTCGGGCTCCGCCGGCCGCCACCGCAGCGCCTGGAATAGGTAATGCAGGCCGCGCGCGCCGGGGCCGCCTTCCCAGAGACCGGCCGTGCCGCCTGCGCCTGGAGCGTCCCGTCGAGGAACGCCCGGCCCCAGGCTTTCCCGTGCCTCCAGGGAGCATCCCAGTGAGGAGCGCACGGCTCCCGGCTTTTCGTCCAGACTTTGATCCAGGCCGCGGCCTTACTGCGTTTACCTCGTGATCACAAGCTTTGGTTTCTCCTCAAACTTGATCCAGTTGCTTTAATGTTGCTGGTCCTCCTGGATCAGGAGAAGCGCAGGGGGCTGCGAGCCTTGAGCATCGGAGAGCCAGCCAGGCGCACCCAGACCCGCGGCGCGGCGTCGGGCCACTCGCAGGGAGACACCGGGTCCTGACCTCATGGGAGCGGAGCCAGGCCGCGGTGACGGGACATAGCGGGTTCCAGTCTGGCAGCCGCGGCCCCACCGGGCATTACGAACACGAAGCCCCTCGCTGGAGGTCTTTGGTTTGTTTTTTTGTTTTTTTCTGTTTTTTTGTTTCGTTTTTTCCCCCTTTTCTGTAGGGTTAATGTATCAGGAGTGAAGTTTGGGTGGGATGCCAAAGGCAAGTGTCTAGTAACGCGTTTAAGTTACCGGAGAGGAAGCTGCGTGCTCAGAAACACGGAAATTCTTTACGGGCGTGGGCTGGTGCGGAAGGGATACAGAAGGGTCCCAAACACACTTTCTATGAGTTAAAGTCATCCAACATACAAGAGAAAAAGTGTCAAGTGATACACAGGGATCCCAAACATTCACTTTTTACAAATTAAAGTTATTCAGCATAAAAAAACAAAAAAGCAGGTTGGTTTAAAATTAGCTTTCGTTTCTAGTCAAGGTTAGCCTGTGTGGTTTTTTTAAGAAGCCGTTTTGCTAAATTATTTTTACTTGGAACGTTTCAGATTTAAGGCTGCAAACTTGTTAAATTTTATAATTGTTGGCTTCTCCAAGGGAAGCTCAGAAATACTTAAAAATAGCTGTAACGTCCACCTTAGGGGAGAGGGTGTTTATTCCAGTTTGCATTTTTATGGTAAAATAAAATCTTTTTTCCAATGAACTAATGTCTCCCTTACGTGGGATTTTTTGTTTCGTTTTCAAGTTCTTTAGGCTGTGTCACTAGTTGAGCATAATCTAGCATGTTTGAGATCACTTGGTCATTTGTTCATTTCACATGCTGTTACTGTGCTGAAATAACTCCGTGGAGGACAACATGGGTCCCGAGAGGCATTTGATTTGTTTGCAAGTGAAAGTGTTAATCATTCAGTCGTGTCCTACTCTTTGCAACCCTGTGGACCGTAGCCCGCCAGGCTCCTCTGTCCGTGGCATTCTCTAGGCAAGAATACTGGAGTGGGTTGCCATTTCCTCCTCCAGGGGACTTTCCCAACCCCAAAATTAAGCCCTGGTCTCCTGCATTGGCTGGGAGATTCTTTGCTGTCTGAGACACTGTTTAGCGAGTTTACAGAAGCCATTTTTGTTCTAAAGCTACAGTGCCATCTTGAAAAAACAGTGGAAAGAAAGTGGTTCTTTTCTAACCTTGAGGTGGTAGGTAGGTGCTGGCGCCCCTGCAGGGACCCTGGTTCTGAGAGAGGGGAGACTGAGTCACTAACTCGTGTCCCTCTCTTTGCCAAGCCATGGACTTGTGCACACTCACTGTCTCCCAGGATTGGCTCAGACCCATGTCCATTGATCTGTGACGCCATCCAACCATCTCATCCTCTGTCGTCCCCTTCTCCTCCTGCCTTCCATCTTTCCCAGAATCACTGTCTTTTCCAATGAGTTGGCTCTTTGAATCAGGCTGCCCAAATAGTGGAGCTTCAGCTTCAGTCCTTCCAGTGAATATTCAGGACTGATTTCCTTCAGGATGGACTGGTTGGATCTCTTCGAAGTCCAGGGGACTCTCAAGAGTCTTCTCCAACACAACAGTTTGAAAGCACCAATTCTTTGGCACTCTACTTTCGTCATGGTCCAACTCTCACACCCATATACGACTGCTGGAGAAACCACAGCTTTGACTATATTGGCCTTTTATCGGCAAAGTGATGTCTCTGTTTTTTAATAGGCTGTCTAGGTTTGTCAAAGCTTTTCTTCCTAGGAGAAAATTAATTTATTTCTGGCTGCAGTCCCATCGGTGTGATTTGGGAGCCCACCTGTTACTGCTTACACTTTTTCCCCTGCTATTTGCCATGAAGTAACAGGACCGGGTGTCATGATCTTAGTTTTCTGAATGTTGAGTTTCATGCCAGTTTTTTCACTCCCGACTTTGACCCTCATCAAGAGACTCTTTAGTTCCTCTACAGTTTCTGCTGTTAGAGTGGTGTCATCTGCATATCTGAGGTGGTTGATATTTCTCCCGGCAATCTGAATTCCAGCTTGTGCTTCATCCAGCCCAGCATTTCGCATGATGTCCTCTGCATAGAAGTTAAATAAGCAGGGTGACAATATACACCCCTGATGTACACCTTTCCTATTTGGAACCAGTCTGTTGTTCCATGTCCAGTTCTAACTGTTGCTTCCTGACCTGCATACAGATTTCTCAGGAGGCAGGTCAGGTGGTCTGGTATTCCCATCTCTTTAATTTTGCACTGTTTATTATGATCCACACAGTCGAAGGCTTTAGCATAGTCAGTGAAGTGTAGAGGTAAACGTTTTTCTGGAATTCCCTTGCTATTTCTGTAATCCAGCGATTTTTGGCAATTTGATCTCTGGTTCCTCTGCCTATTCTAAACCCAGCTTGAGCCTCTGGAAGTTCTCGGTTCACTTACTGCTGAAGCCTGGCTTGAAGGATTTTCAGCATGATTCTCACTGGCATGTCAAATGAGTAAAATTGTATGGTAGTTTGAGCATTCTTGAGCATTGTCCTCCTTTGGGATTGGAATGAAAACTGACCTTTTCCAGTCCTGTGGCCACTCCTGAGTTTTCCAAGTTGGTTGCCATGTTGAGTGCAGCACTTTGACAGCATCATCTTTCAGGATTTGAAATAGCTCAACTGGAACTCCATCACCTCCACTAGCTTTGTTCATAGTGATGCTTCCTCAGGCCCACTTGGTTTCACACTCCATGCTGTCTGGCTCTAGGTGAGTGACCACACCATCATAGTTATCTGGGTCATTAATATCTTTTTTTGTACAGTTCTTCTGTGTATTCTTGCAACTCTCCTTCATCTGTTATGCTTCTGTTAAGCCGTTACTGTTTTCTGTGCTTTTTCATGCCCATCCTTGCATGAAGTGTTCCCTTGATGGCACCAGTTTTCTTGAAGAAATGTCTAGTCTTTCCCGTCCTGTTGTTTTCCTTATTTCTCTGCATTGTTCATTTAAGGAGGCTTTCTTTTCTCTCACTGCTGCTCTCTGGAACTCTGCATTCAGTTGGTATATCTTTCCCTTTCCTCCTTGCCTTTCACTTCCCTTCTTTCCTGAGCTGTTTGTATAGCCGCCTCAGACAACCAGTAACTCTCCGGGTGACTCAGCGGTAAAGAGTCCGCCTGCAATGCAGTAGCCCCGGGACATTCAGCTTCTATTCCTGGGTCAGGAAGAGTCCCTGGGGGAGGAAATAGCAACCCACTCCACTATTCTTGCCTGGAGAATCCCATGAACAGATGAGCCTGGTGAGCTACAGCCTGTGAGGTCACAGAGAGTCAAACACGCCTGAGCACGCACGTATGCAGAGAACCACTTTGCCTTCTTGAAGTCAGAACCCTGCACACGTCTGCCATCCACAGATTCCACCAGCCTTGCCTGAGTACGGTATTTACCATCTAAGCTTTGTTGAATCTGGTGATGCAGAACCACGGATGCAGGAGATGGAACTGTGGGACTTTAACATCAGAGAACTTTGACACCAACGGTGGGTCCTTGGAACCCCACCCAGGGTGATGGTGTCATGAGCCGGGGAGGCGTTTGGGAGGTGACAGGTTATGAGGGTGGAGCCCCCGTGCCCGTCTTCATAAAAGACTCCGCAGGGAGCTCCCTCATCCCTCCCACCACGGGGGGACACAGCTAGAAGACAGCCTCTGAGAACCAGGAGGAGCCCTCAGCAGACGCTGAATATGCCCCCGCCAGGATCTTGGGTGTGCAGCGTCCGGGAGCCTGAGGAGTGTCCTCTTGTTTCTGGGGCCCCCTCACCTGCTCTGAGACAGCACGGGAGCCGCAGGTAACCGACCCCAGGTGATGCCTCAGAGCAGCCAGCCGCGTCCCCTCCTGCTTTAGGGCGGCTAGCTGCATCATCCCACCGTGCAGTCTCCAGACTGAAAAGAAACGAAAAATGTTACTCCCTTACAGAAGAAAACCCGAGGATAGCAACAGTACTTGCCACTGTCCTCGCTGACTGTAATACAAGGGGAGAGTGCTGACAGGAAGGTGGAGAAATTGGCTCCTTTGGCGCCGCTGGTGGGAGGACAGGGCAGCTGCTGCGGGAGACAGGTGAGCAGCTTCTGAGAAAAGTCAAACATGGGGAAGGAGATGGCAGCCCACCGCCGGATTGCTGCCTGGAGAATTCCACGGACAGACCCTACATTCCATGGGGTCGCGAAACGCTTGAAAAGTCAAACATAGAAATTCCGTGGGACCTACTTGTCCCACTGCTACACATACACCCGAAAGACGTGGAAAGAGTTGTCTGGGAAAGACGTGGACAGCAGTTTTCCTAACAGCGATGTTTACAACGGCCACAAGTATGGAAATTACCCAGGTGCATGGATGGATGGATAGTTGGGTGGGTGGATGGATGGGTGAGTGAGTGGATAAATGGGTGGATGGATGGGTAAGTGGGTGGATGGATGGGTAAGTGGGTGGGTGGATGGACATAAGTGGGTGGATGCGTGGGTAAGTGGGTGGGTGGATGGATGGATAAGTAGGTGGGTGGATGGACATAAGTGGGTGGATGCATGGAAAAGTGGTTGGATGGATGGATGGGTGAATGGATGGCTGGGTGAGTTGATAAATGGATGGATGACTAGGTTGATGGATGGATGGCTGGGTTGATGGATAGGTGGATGGGGGGATAAGTGGCTGGGTGGACAGATGGATAAACAGCACGGGGTCCATGCACACAGTGGAATATGATGCAGCCAAGGAAAGGAGTGAAGCTCCGACAGGCTACAACGTGGGTGAACCCTGAACACTACGATGCCTGGTGAGACAGGCAGACGCAGAAGTCAGACACTAGTGTGACTCCGTTGACAGTAAACGTCCAGAACAGGCAAATCCACAGCGACAGGAAGTGGGTTCGTGGTGCCAAGGACGGGACGAAGAGGATGAGGAGTGACTTCTACTGGGGACAGGGTCTCCTTGGTGGGGTTGGGAATGTGATGTGATAGACGTGATGTCTCCCCAGCACTGTGAAAGGCCTGAGATCCTGCCAGTTCACTTAAAACAGTTATACGGTATCTGCATTTTTGTTGTTGCTCACTCGCTCTTTGCGACCCCATGAACTGCAGCACGCCAGGCCTCCCTGTCCATCACCAACTCCCGGAGCTCACTCAAACTCATGTCCTTCGAGTCAGTGATGCCATCCAACCATCTCATCCTCTGTCGCCCCCTTCTCCTCCCGCCTTCAATCTTTCCCAGCATCGGGTTCTTTTCCAGTGAGTCAGCTCTTCACATCAGGTGGCCGAAGGATTGGAGTTTCACCTTCTGAATTAGTCTTCGCAGTGAATGTTCAGGGTTGATTTCCTTTTGGATGGATTGCTTTGATTCTTCACTCAACATTGATTATTTTACTTGAATAAAAAAGTAAGGAGGGTGTTTTGGCTTCCACTTTTGACTTCTCCTTTCCCTGGGCTCTGGAGGATCACTTGGTCTAATGACTGGACAAAACTCGGGTCCACTCACCTGCACAGAGTTAGAAGCCAACCTCCTGACCGTGGGTGGTGGTGAAGGAGAGGGGCAGCTTTATCACAGCAGGTGCTGGACAGGTGTGGGCGGGTGCTCAAAAAGGGCAAAGTCCTCCAGAAGGGTTTCAGGCAAACTTCTTTAAAAGGCCAACGTGCTGCCGGAGGGGCCGTCTGAATGTCTGTGATCAGCTGGTGCAGTGAGACAAGGTCACAGCCCGGGGTCATGGGGGTGGAAGGTTCACAGCGTCAGTCCTCAGGCGCCAGTCTGTCTGAGGGCTCCTTGCTCCTGGGGTGCTTAATTTCAGCCACCTAGTGGTGGTGTTCGGTGTCTGCAAAACAATTCCGGAAGTGTGCATCAGAAACTGTTAGCCAAGAACTTTAGGGAGGAAGTGAATCGGAGGGCGTGGGGGAGGGGGTCTCTCCCTGCAGAGGCGCCTTGGGATCCTGCTCGGTTACAAGGATTTCCCTGGGCGCTTCGGACTTTGTCAAGGTTTCCGTTCAGTCGCTCAGTCGTGTCCGACTCTTTGCGACCCCATGGACCGCAGCACGCCAGGCCTCCCTGTCCATCAACTCCCAGAATTTACTCAAACTCATGTCCATGGAGTCAGTGATGCCATCCAGCCATCTCATCCTCTGTCATCCCCTTCTACTCCCGCCTTCAATCTTTCCCAGCATCAGGCTCTTTTCCAATGAGTTGGTTCTTCGCATCAGGTGGGCCGGGCAAAGGACTGGAGTTTCAGCTTCAGCATCAGTCTTTCCAATGAACATTTAGGACTCATTTCCTTTTGGATGGACTGGTTGGATCTCCTTGCAGTCCAAGGGACTCTCAAGAGTCTTCTTGTAATCCCCAGACATCGGGCAGCCCCGCCCTCTCAGGCCAAGGGGAAAAGACAGGATGGTGTGGCCCCCACCCTCGCGCCCCCAGGTCCCCCCCACGTCCCCACATCCCAGGATCAGAGGGTACCATCTTCCTCACGCCTGCTCAGCACCTCCTTACCATCAAACCCCCGCTGCAAGACAGAAGAGTTGCGGGTTCCCCCTCTGAGAGATGAACCCCGCCATCCACCAGTCCCCCAGCGCTCTATGACCTCCAGTTACTCGTAATGTAGCCACGCGTTCCGGGAAAACACTCACTCAGACGGACAATGCAGATCGTGGAGTGCAGTTCGTTACATGGGCGGGCCCAAGGCAGAGTCTCCTCGTAGCCGAGGACCCTGACCAGTTTTTGTGAAAACCTTATATACCCTAAGTGTACGTGCCCAAACCCACCTCCCCAAATTCCCTGAAAGGAGTCCGAACAAAGGAAAAAGAAAGATACAATCAAAGTTAACCCGTGATTCATATGCCTTAAGCCTAGGTGGTTAACAGTGGACAATTATCAGTAGGCCTGTGGTCATACCCCAATAAGCAGAATAGAATGTATGATTCTATGCACTTACACAGATAATTAGGGTCTTCTTTGAGGCGACGGAGAGTCTAGGTACAAATCCTGGGGCTCTTCCATCGGGGGGGGGGGGGGCCTGGTTTTCCAGTTGGTATCGTTTCCATAGATATTGGGCATAGAGCTCAAAGTCCACAGTCCGGCCCGAGATGGAGTCCTACTCTCAAGGTGGCGCCTCTTCTGTCTGTTCCCCGCTTCAGTAAGAAATCCGTAGGGGTTTTCTGGGGTGTGTGTGACAAATGGCCACGAGCTGGGGGCTTAAATAGGAAACACTCGTCCTGTGTGATTCTGCCCAGGCGTGTCCGACTCTTTCGTGACCCCAGGCCCTGTAGCCCTCCAGCCTCCTCTGTCCATGGGGATGTTCCCCTGTAGCTGAGATGGTGAAGAATCTGCCTGCCATGCAGCAGACATGGGTTCAAAGAGTCAGACATGGCTGAGTGACTAACACATGTACTGCAGTGGGTTGCCGTTTCCTCCTCCAGGGGATCTTCCTAATCCAGAGATCGAACCTCGTCTCCTGGGTCTCCGGCATTGCAGGCAGATTTTTTTTTTTTTTTTTTAACTAGCTGAGCCATTGGGGAAACTAAGAAACACTCATGCTCCCCCTAAGATCGAAGAGTCCACAGGCCACAACTAAGACCCAGTGCAGTCAAATAAATAAATGTTACTTAAAAATCCACACGTTGATTCCCTGCAGGGCCCCTGCGGTAGGAAGTAGGAATGTGGAGTTTCTTCAAAGTTAACCGGAGGAACTGAGGGCACTCTTGCGAAAAGGAGACCAGATGTCTGAGGTCAAGGGGTCCCAGGGCTGAGCTCCATCCAGCGGCTCCAGAGGAGGGTCCTTCCCGCCTCTTCCAGCTTCCGGGGGTTCCAGGCGTCCGTCCCTGGGCTGGTGGCTGCCTCCCTCCCATCTCCGCCTCCGTCTCCACGCGGCTTCTCCTCTGTGTCCCTGTCTCTCCCCTTCTGTGTCTTATAAGGACCCTGTCCTTGGGTTTAGGGCCACCCCCATCCAGGAGGACCTCATCTCAGACCCTTCACTCCATCACATCTGCAGAGACCCAGGAATTTTAGGGGAACAGTCTTCAACCCAGAGCAACATCCCAGTTTCAGAGATGTTAGATGTTTTTGTTTTATTATTATTTTTTCCTATGTTGTGGCCACCTGCAGTAAGTGGGTTCTTAATTCCCAAACTAGGGATTCAGCCTGTGCCCCCTGTAGTGGAAACTGCACTACCAGTGAAGTGCCTTAAAAAAATTTTTTTTTTTAATGTGCATTTTGGAATTGTGCAACCATTTCTCATGTAATGACTGGTGGTTTAGTCCGTAAGTCACGTTTGACTCTCTGTGACCCCATGGACTGTCACCGGCCTGACTCCTCTGTCCGTGGGATTCTCCAGGCCAGAACACTGGAGTGGGTAGCCATTTCCTTCTCCAGGGGACCTTCCCGCCCCAGGGATCGAACTTGGGTCTCCTGCACTGACAGGATAAAGTGGATACTTTATTGACCGAGCCACCCAGTGACTAGCTCGCGTTGAATCTCTGATTTTTACACATCAGACCTGGAGTGTTTTAAAAGCCAAAAACCTGATTTCTGGATTCAGGGGATCCAAGCTGGCCCAGGGGCAGGTCTCTGAATGGCCCCTCCCCCAGGCAACTCGCACTCGCCGTCAAGGTTGAGGATTCAGACAGATAAACATCCTGTTCCTCCAAGTCCTATCGTGGGTCCTGAGGTCAGAGACTGTGGCCACCAGGAGGGTGACCGTCCATCTGGAGAACGAGACGTGCTGATGGTCAAATAGTCAGAGGCCCTGAGTCCATGGATCCAACCCCCATCCTTCCCTAGTTGTTGTTCACCTGCCAGTCGTGTCCGACTCTTTGCGACCCCATGGACTGCAGCACGCCAGGCCTCCCTGTCCATCACCAGCTCCTGGAGCTTGCTCAAAGTCATGTCCATCGAGTCGGTGACACCATCCAACCATCTCATCCTCTGTCATCCCCTTCTCCTCCCGCCCTCAATCTTTCCCAGCATCAGGGTCTCTTCCAAGGAGTCAGTTCTTTGGAGAATTACTCGTCTGGCCTCTGATCTGTTCAGTTCAGTTCAGTTGCTCAGTCGTGTCCGACTCTTTGCGACCCCATGGACTGCAGCACGCCAGGCCTCCCTGTCCATCACCAGCTCCCGGAGCTTGCTCAAACCTCATGTCCATCGAGTCGGTGATGCCATCCGACCATCTCATCCTCTGTCCTCCCTGACGAGTTTCTGTTGATTAAGGAGGCGAAGAAACGCTGGTCGCGTAACACTTTCGGCTCCTGGAAGAGTGAATCCAAGGTCCGACCTTGAATTTCACAGTTCAGTCTCAGGGCGGAGCTGATCCTCTTCAACCCTCCATCTCATCAGTAAACTAATCGCCTTAAGTGAAGACCTGGGATTGATTCCACAGCCTCAGGAGATCTGGCTGAGAAAGGGCTGCTGGCGGTGTAATCAAGCAAATGCACTCGGTGGGCCAGTTGCTCTGTCCTCCTGTGGGTCCCTCCCGAGGGTCCCCCCGCCACCTTCCCCTTTAGGCTTTCTGACAATAAACCTTTATTGGAACCCTGTCTACCACCTGTTTTGTCAGTAAAGCTTTATTGGAACCTTGTTCCAACACATGTCTGGTCAATAAAGCTTTATTGGTATCTGTCCAGCACCTTTTTTATCAATAAAGCTTTATTGGTATCTGTTCCACCACCTTTTTTGGTCAATAAACCTTTATTGAAACCCTGTTCCACCACCCTTTTTTGTCAATAAAACTTTATTGGAACCTTGCCCCAACACCTGTCTGGTCTATAAAGCTTTATTGGTATCTGTTCCACCACCTTTTTTTTCTTTTTGGTCAATAAAACTTTATTGGAACCCTTGCCTGCCCAGCCACGAAGCAAAGAGGACCTCTCTGAGACAGAGTGTTGGTTCATAGTTGGAACTTTCCCCCAGCCCCTAATCCAGCAGGGCGTCCCCAGAAACAGGGCATGAGGTATGGCGTGGTCAGCGGACACCGAGGTCCTGCTTGCTGGGGTTCAGGGTGGAAGAGGGCAGGGAGCCCCTGCAGTGGGGGGTGGGCGGTGGAAGCTGAAGCGCCCATCTGGGCTCTGAGTCTATGAAGCTGAGCGTCAGGGATGGCTGGGAAGGAGAGAGTGTATGCCCAGTGCGGCTGGGGCGGCCCATGGCTGGACACCAGCTCAGGGCAGGTTCTGGGCTTCCTCCGGCAGCAGCAGGGCTCACCATGGTCCCTGGCGATTGAAATGCCGCTGCTGGAAGTAACTGATCACCCCAACAGAGGGGGATGCATTGACCACGCCGGAGTACAAGGTTGAATCACGGCTCCCCAAACAGTTCACGTCCTCACCCCAGAACCTGAGAACCTGACCTTGTTTGGACAAAAGTTCTCTGCAGACGTGATTGACTGAAGGGTCTGAGATGAGGTCCTTCCTCGATGGGGGTGGCCCTAAACTCAAGGACAGGGTCCATCATAAGACACAGAAGAGGAGAGACGTGGACACAGAGGAGAAGCCATGTGGAGACGGAGGCAGAGACAGGAGGGAGGCGGCCACCACCCCAGGGGGTGGAGGCGTGGAGCCTCCAGAAGCTGGAAGAGGTGGGAAGGACCCTCACCTGGAGACTCTGCAGGGAGCCCAGCCCTGGGACACCCTGACCACAGACGTCTGGTCCCTGGGACTCGGGGAGGATGGATGTCTGTGGTTTTAATCCCACAGTCTGTGGTCATTTGTTACAGCTGCACCCAAGACAATTAATAAATGCCTCCCCCCCTCCACACCCCATATGAAGGGCCCAGAGAGTGAGTCATCCTCCCTAGTGATTAGTGGTCACGCGGCTTTGGGCCTACAAGGTGGGACAGGGGCTAGGGGTGACAGGCAATTTTCGGGCTGTGTGCTCATGAGAGACAGAAGGCGTGAACAAAAGCCCCAGGGGTCCCCCGTAAGCTCTCTCATCCCCGTCACCAGGCTGACAGAATCTCCTCGAATGATCTGTCTTGGGCTCGCTTCCCGGCGTCCAGCTTGTGGGGTCAGCAGTGACGCCCTGGCCATCCGCCCAGGCTGCTCACGGACTGGTGAAGCCCAAAGCTTAGAGAGCCGGGGTCCCTCCAAGCCAGACCGGCCCGCAAGGAAGATGTGTTCCCAGGGGGATGAGGGCTATCGTCTCCTGAAGGAATATGCCAACGGCTTCATGGTCTCCCAGGTAGGAAGAGGCTCCATCGGCCGGGGTTCTGTTGCCGGGAGGTGAGGAGGACGACGGGGACTCAGTGCTGAGTGAGGACGGGGTCTCCTCCGGGGGTCGAGAGAGTGTGCTGGAACTCTTGGCGTGTCCACGGGCAGAAGCTTGGCCATCGGGGCCTGGGGCCCTTCTAGGGATGTGTTGACCCTCATGGAGGGGCGTCTCAGAATGACATTTGTAGGGACTTCCCTGGTGGTTCATTTGGTGAAGGATCTGCCTGCAATGCAGGAGGTCCAGGTTCCATCCCTGGGTCGGGCAGATCCCCTGGAGGAGGAAATGGCCACCCACTCCAGTATTCTTGCCTGGAGAATCCCACGGACAGAGGAGCCTGGTGGGCTGCAGTCCCTGGGGTCACAGAGAGTCAGACATGACTGAGTGACTAACACTTTTTTCACTGTTAGTGAAACAAGGGTTCATGCCATCTTACTAGAATAAAACAATATAAACCGAGTATTCATAAATAGCATCTCAATAGAACAAAAGGTGACTCCAACGTTGAGAATAAAACTTAATAGAATTTGAGCAGAACAGCAGACTTAATAAAATCTCGGATGGGTTGGGAGACTGGGATTGAGACATATACACTGTTGATCATGTGTATAAAACAGATGCCTAATGAGAACCGACTGTACAACTCAGGGAACTCTGGGTTTTGTGGTGACCTACATTGGAAGGAAATCCAAAAAAAGAGGGGATATATGTATAAACGACAGCTGATTCCCTTTGCTGTCCAGGAAAAACTAACACAACGTTGTAAAGCCACTGTACTCCTGTAAAATCAACTTTAAATATTTCAACAGAACAAGAGTGAATCCAGTGTGAAGAGAATAAAAGTAAATACAACGTGAGTAAAATGAGAGACTGAATAAAACTCAATAGAAGGACGTCCCTGGGGGTCCAGTGCCTGAGACTCTGCGTTCCCAACGCAGGGGCCCCGGGTTCAACCCCTAGTCGGGGAGCTAGATCCCACATACCACGACTAAGAGCTGGTGGAGACTAATGAATAAATAAATAAAAATAATTTAAAAACTCGATAGAATAAAATCTGAATACAACCTTAGTAGACTGAGTTCAAAACATCTCACTCGGACAAGAGGGACTGCAACTTTCCTATAATAAGAGTTAATACAACCTCAGTGGAAAAGCCAATGCCACGTTAGTTGGATAAAATGTAACACAAGCTCAATGGGACCATTGATAAAAATCTCGATAGAAGGAGAGCGCACCCAGCTTTCAGAGAATAAAACCTACTACAGCCTTACAGAATAAGAGTTGATATGACTTTAGCAGACTAAGAGCGGATACCATCTTAATAGAATATGGCTGAATACAACCTTCGTACGAGGAGAGCTAATAAAATATGAATAGAAGAAAACCTGAATGCAATCTAAATGGGGTGAGAGTTTATAATAGCTCAATAGAATAACAGTGCACCCAATGTTAAGGCAGGAAAATGTACTACAATCACACAGAATAAGAGTTCATAAAATCTTCATACGTAGAGAGTGAATGAAACCCGAATACCGGGGCTTACACAATCATAGCAGGTAAGTGTTAGTCACTCAGTCGACTCTGACTCGGCGACCCCACAGACTGCAGCCCTCCAGGCTCCTCTGTCCATGGAGTTCTCCAGGCAAGAATGCTGGAGTGAGCTGCCATTTCCTACTCCAGGGGATCTTCCCGACCCAGGGATCAAACCCGGGTCTCCTGCATTGTCAGGCAGATCCTTCACTGTCTGAGACACCAGGGAAGCCCCAGGTGTGCTTGTCCGTGGAAAGCCTTGAACAAAGAGTGAATAAACCTGAATACAGGAGCTTGTGCAATCACAGCGGAGTAAGAGATCATGCCAACTCCACAGAACAAGGATCAGCGCAACTTTAACAGGGTGAGAACTGATTCCATGTTAATAGAATACGACTGAATACAACCTTCGTGCAAGGAGAGTTAATAAAACCCTAATAGAAAAAAATCTGAATGCACTCCTAATGGACTGTTCATGACGTCTCAATAGAACAAGAGAGATTACAACTTAATATAATTAGACTTAGTATGAAGCTCACTGCAAGAGCTGATACCATCTTAAGAGGATAAAGCTTAAAACAATCTTAACAGAGTAAGACTTTGAGCAATCTATTAAGGATAACAACTAATAGAACCTTAAGAAGAGTAGATACAATCTTAACAGAATAAGAGTTAGTACAGTCTTAACAGGAATGGATATGGTCTTTTTAATGTAAACAGTTAATTTTGTATCGGGGTATAGCCGATTAACAGTGTTCAGATGGGCAGCAAAAGGGACTCAACTATACACACACATGCATCCTTTCTCCCCCATACTCCCCTCCCATCCCGGCTGCCACGTGACATTGAGCAGACTTCCCTGTGCCGTCCAGCAGGTTCTTGCTGGTTCTCCATGTTAAACACAGCCGTGTGTCCATGTCCATCCCAGACTCCCTGACTGTCCCTTCCCCCGTCCTTCCCCCTGGTGACCATCAGGTTATTACAGAGTATTGAGCAGAGTTCCCTGTGCTGTCCAGCAGGTCCTTGCTGGTTCTCCATGTTAAACACAGCAGTGTGTCCATGTCAGTCCCAGACTCCGTGACCATCCTTTCCCCCGCCAACCATAAGTTCATTTTCTAAGTCTGTGAGTCTCTCTCTGTTCTGTAAGTTCTTCTGTGTCATTTCTTTACAGACCCCACATATGAGGGATGTCGTGTGATATCTCTCCTCCTCTGTCTGACTCGCCCTCCTGAGAGTGTGAGTCTTCTGAGAACTAAAGCTGACCCAGGCTTCTGTCATTGCCCCGAGGTCCTCTTTGCTGCCTGTGAGCTGGGGGTGTTTGAGCTCCTGGCCGGGGCCCCGGAGCCCCTGGACTCAGCGGCAGTGTCTGCACGGCTGGGCGCCAGCCCCCGGGGGACAGAGCTGCTGCTGGACGCCTGTGTGTCCCTGAAGCTGCTGCAAGCGGACGTGAGCGGAGGGAAAGGTAAGCGCCCTGGCTCTTCAGAGGAAGGCGTTTTCAGGGTGCACCCTCAGCACAGTTTTCTGCCTTTTTTTTTTTTTTATTTTCTGGAAACAGCCACAGAGTAAGTCTTCTCAGCCTGGTGGCCCGGCCACGGGGTCTCTGCAGATGCCACCATCTCTGCCTTGGGAGCATCAGAGCTGCTGGAGGCAGACAGGTGGGCAGGGATGAGTCCTAATAAAACTTTATTGGGCAGACAGGTAGTGGAACAAGATTCCAATAAAGCTTTATTGACCAAACAGGTGGTGGAACAGGGTTCCAATAAAGCTTTATTGACCAAACAGGTGGTGGAACAGGGTTCTAGTAAAGCTTTATTGGCCAGGCAGGTGGTAGAACATGGTTCCAATAAAGCTTTATTAGCCAGACAGGTGGTGGAATAAGGTTCAAGGAAAGCTTTATTGACCATACAGATGCTGGAACAAAGTTCCAGTAAAGCTTTATTGTCAACACAGGTGGTGGAACAGGGTTCCAAAAAAACTTTATTGACCAAACATGTGGAACAGGGTTCCAGTAAAGCTCTATTGGCCAAACAGGTGGTGGAACAGGGTTCCAATAAAGCTTTATTGTCCAAACAGCTGTTGGAACATGGTTCCAATAAAGCTTTCTTGACCACACAGGTTTGGAATAGGGTTCCAATAAAACTTTATTGATCAGACAAAGGATGCAACAGGGTTCCAATAAAGCTTTATTGATCAAACAGGTGGTGGAACAGAGTTTGAATAAAGCTTAATTGGCAAAACAGGTGGTGAAACAGGGTTCCAGTAAAGCTTTATTGGCCAGACAGGTGGTGGAACAGGGTTCTGATAAAGGTTTATTAACAAACCAGGTGGTGGAACACTGTTCCAATAAAGCCTTGTTCACCAGACAGGTGGTAGACAGGGTTCCAATAAAGATTTATTGATAGATGCATGGTGGAACAGGGTTTTAATAAAGCTTTATAGACCAGACAGGTGGTGAAACAGAGTTATAATAAAGCTTTTTAGCAGAGCAAGTGATGGAACAAGGTTCCAATAAAGCTTTATTGACAAAAAACACATGGCCGAAACCAGGTACCAAAGTCGGGTTGTCATTTGCTGACTGTGGATCAGGAGGCTTCCACTGGCTGGTGTTTGCACTGAAACCCTGATGAAATATCCAAGGAACAAGACAGAAATGTGAGCAAAAAAGTTACACGGGAGTAATTTTCCCATCATGCTCAGGTGCTTCATTTCAAGGGTCACCCTTTGTGTTAGGATCACATTCTTGCTTTGGTGTTGAAGCTGCTTTTCTCTTATGGCAGATGTTCCTTGCCAGTTTTTACTTTTAATGCCCTTTCTTTGCAAAATTAAAAATTGCAAGCCCTATCTCAGTCACTCAGATTTTTTTTTTTTTTTAGAATCTTAAGAGTCTGAATTTGCAAAGTGTAGGGACCACTGCCTGACAGAACAGGAGTGGGTGGGCAGGCAATGGTAGGGGTGGGTGATGGGCTTTCTTCTTGAAGCAAGGACTTGCGTAAATCCTTGCAAGGGTGCAAACAGCGAGGGTGTGTTAACTTGAACAGGGGGACATTGTTTGGGGGTTGATGGTGCTCAGATGGCCGCGGGCTTGGGAATCAATAAAGTCACACCCCATGAGTAAGCTTTGCAGCCCCGTCCCCGCCCCCGCACTGGGAGTGCTGACCTCAAACCCCCCGCTTGGGCTGCGGTCCGGCCAGGACACACGTGTGGAGGATGGCGGACGTTCAAGGGGAAGCTCCTGGGGGCGGGAGGCACCGGCTGCCCCTGCAGACCCTCGGGTAGGCACGTCAGCACGCGGGCTACCCTGCCGGCCCGGAGACGCTGGGATGCTCGGCTCAGAGACCAGGTTACAGGACCGCCTGCTGCAGCTCTGTCTCCCTGGGGACCCTTGCAGCCCTGCAAGCATTCGGCAGGTACAGATTGTGCAGAAACAGTGAGCGGATTCAGTTCAGTGCAGTCGCTCCATCGTGTCCGACTCTTTGCGACCCCATGGACTGCAGCAGGCCAGGCCTCTCTGTCCATCACCACCTCCCGGAGCTTACTCAAATTCAAGTCCATCGAGTCGGTGATGCCATCCAACCATCTCAACCTGTGTCGTCCCCTTCTCCTCCCGCCTTCAATGTTTCCCGGCATCAGGGTCTTTTCCAAGGTGTCAGTTCTTCACATCAGGTGGCCGAAGGGTTGGGGTCCCATGGACCTGTATTATGTGTAGTCCACGGGGTCGCAAAGAGTCGGAGGCACCTGAGGGGTTGAACAACACTGGGGCTCGCCGAGCCTTTCCATTTGCCACGTCGGATCTTTCCGTGGGATTTACAAAAGCGGAAGGCAGCAGGCAGAGTGGGAAGCCACTGCACCACAGGTCACCCGGTCCTTCGGGATGAGGGTTCAGCTGTCGCAGTTCTGACAGTGCCAGGCGAGAATCATGTTTCCATCAGGATGTTGCCAGCATCGCTGTTGGCATCTTGACGACGTCTGGGTGTCTAACTTTTTTTTTTTTTTCCCCTCCGTTCTATTTGTTTTCAGCTGTATATGCAAACACGGAGCTCGCCAGCACCTACCTGGTCAGAGGCAGCCCCAGGTCCCAGCGGGACATGCTAATGTACACGGGCAGGACCACGTACGTCTGCTGGGGCCACCTGGCCGAGGCGGTCAGGTGGGTGTCGGTCACACCCCTGGGTCCCCAGGGCTGCCTGCGGGCTGGTTTCAGGGCGTCCCAGGAATCACCATGTTAGGCTTCTTATAGCGCGGGTCTCCAAACTCCCAGATCTAATGCCTGATGACGTGAGGTGGAGCTGATGGAATAATAATAGAAATATAGGGAATATTCACTGGAAGGACTGATGCCGAAGCTCCAATCCTTTGGCCACCTGATGCAAACACCTGACTCCTTGGAAAAGCCCCTGATGCTGGGAAAGATTGAAGGTGGGATGAGAAGGGGGCGACACAGGGTGAGATGGTTGGATGGCATCACCGACTCCGTGGACATGAGTTTAAGCAAGCTCTGGGAGTTGGCGATGGACAGGGAGGCCTGGCATGCTGCGGTCCATGGGGTCACAAAAGAGTCGGATATGAGTGAGCGACTGAACTGAAACGGAACTGCAAACTAGAAAACGATTCCTGAGTGGTCTTGGGTTACCGTTTCCGGCTGATGCCATCGGTGGTGCCAGGGCAAGGTCTGTGAGCACAAGGGTGCGTTAACGGTGTGCAGTGGAGTCTCAGGGCCCGAGTGACGGTCTCCTCCTTGTTTTCAGGGAAGGGAGGAACCAGTATCTGAAAGCCTTCGGGATCCCGTCCGAGGAGCTCTTCTCTGCCATCTACAGGTCACGCCGCCCACCCACGCCGATAGCGTCCTGCTTGGCGTCATGTTTGTGTGTTTTTCACTGAACGATAACCACTTTGCAGTGTTGTGTGGGTTTCTGCCAGACATCGGCATGAATCAGCCATCGGTTTACCCACGTCCCCTCCCTCCTGAAACTCCCTCCCACCTCCCTCCCCATCCCACCCCTCAAGGCTGTCCCAGAGCCCCGGTCTGAGCTTCCGGAGTCATCCCGCAAATCCCCATCGTCTGTCTGCGTCACATATGGTGACGTATGTCTCCGCGTTACTCTCTCCACACCCCCCACCTCCTCCTTCTCACTGCCTCCCGGGGGCCGTAAGTCTGTATCTCCACTGACGCCCTGCAAATACGTTCATGAGTACCGTCTTTCTAGATTCCATGTGTATGTGTCAGTATACATATTTGTTTTTCTGACTTGCTTTCCTCTGTGTAGCAGGCTCCAGGTCCATCCACCTCATCAGAACGGACTCAAAGGCGCGCCTTTTCATGGCTGAGTAATATTCCATTGTATATATGTACCACAAATTCTTTATCCATTTGTCTGTCGATGGGCATCTGGGTTGCTTGAAATGTTACGGCAGTAGTGTTGATTTACAATGTTACATTGTGTTCCGCTCTACAGTAAAGGGATTCAGTTATGCAAATATACACATTATTTCATTTTGTTACAGCTGACTAATAGTCCACCCTATGTATGTAGCATATCTTCTTTCTCCATTGGAATCTCTGTTGATGGACATTGAGATGGCGTCCATGTGTTTGCTATTGTGAATAGTATTGAGATGAACCCTGGGGTGCACGTGTCTTTTCTAATTATGGTTTTCTCCAAGTGTATGCCCCAGCAGTGGGATCACAGGATCGTAAGATAGCTCTATGTGTAGTTTTTTTTAAGAACATTCCTTACCGTTTTCCATAATGCCTGCACAGGTATACATTCCCACCAAAACTGCAGCGGGCTCCTTTCTCTCCACGAGCTCACCAACATTTAATGTTTGTAGAGTTTTCGATAGTGGCAGTTCTGACTGGTGCGAGATGATACCTGCTGTAGGTTTGACGTGCATTTCCCTAATATTCAGCAACTTTCCTGGTGGTTCAGATGGTAAAGAACCAGCTTGCAATGCAGGAGACCTGGTTTCGATCCCTGGGTGGGGAAGATCCCCTGGTAGAGGTCATGGTCACCCACTCCAGGATTCTTGCCTGGAGAATCCCACGGACAGAGGAGCCTGGTGGGCTACAGTCCATGGGGTTGCAGAGAGTCGGACATGCGTGAGCTACTAACACTTTCAATAGTTAGTGATGCTGACATATTTTCATCTGACTTTCTTAACAGGGTGTGAGCTAAAGGTACCTCTTGGCCTTGGATTCGTGCATCTCTGCCCAGTGTTGAATTCTTTCCGCTGACCACCCCCAGAAGACTTCTCGGGGGGCAGCTCTTTCATACTTAGAGCGGAGCGGACCTGGGGACGGTCAAGGGCCCTTCGGCTCAGTCTTTAGGTTGTTGTTCCAAGCTCCGGCACGAGGTGGCAGCATTTCTCCATGTCCGCCTTTTTTTTTTTTTTTTTTTTTGGTATTTTCATTGTTACTTTGTATTGGAGTAGAGTTGATTTTCCACGTGGTGGTTTTTTTTTTTTTTTTTCTTCAGGTATTCGGGAGTTTGATTCAGTTACACATAGAGGTTTATTCTTTTTTGGGCTCTTTTTCTCAGAGAGGTAATTACATCATGCTCAGCCGACTTCCCTGTGCAATTCAGCGTGGACTTTTTGATCATCTATTTCATGTATATGAGCGTGTATATGTTAATTCCTAACCCTTCATTTGTCACTTTCCCATACATTTATTTTTTTGATAGTCTTAAGTTCCTTTGGGCTTCACTGGTAGCTTAGCTGGTAAAGAAGCTGCCTGCCATCCAGGAGACCCCAGTTCTATTCCTGGGTTGGGAAGATCCGCTGGAGAAGGGAAAGGCCACCCACTCCAGGATTCTTGGGCTTCCCTGGAGGCTCAGCTGGTAAAGAATCCGCCTGCCATGCGGGAGACCTGGGTTCGATCCCTGGGTGGGGAAGATCCCCCGGAGAAGGGACAGGCTACCCACTCCAGTGTTCTGGCCTGGAGAATCCCACGGACTGCAGAGCCCACGGGGTCACAAAGAGTCGGACACAGCTGAGCACCTTTCACACTATAAGTTGCTTTGCTCACTTTCAGAGTCTGGCCATGTTGTGTAAATCAGCTCGTTCACCTGAATACCTAGGCTCCCCCCTTCATGGTTCTATAGCATCTGTGTTTCTCTGACTCCTGTCACTTCGTACAGTATTCGGCCGGCCCATCCATGCTGTTGGCAGCGGTGTTATTCCGCTCTGCTCCGTGGGTGAGCCGTATTCCTACACGGAGGTCTCCCCACCACTCTGCCTTCATTCTCCCGTCGCTGGACGTTTCGGCGGATTCCGTGTCTTGGCCATTGTGGATCGTGCTGCCCCCCCCCCCCCCCCCCAAAAACAGGACGGCGCATGTTATTTTGAAATATGACTTCTTTTCTGGATCTGAGCCCAGAAGTGAGATTGCTGGATCGTACGGTTTCTGGATGCTTACATTTTGTGAGGAAGCTCCACGCTGTTTTCCGCGTTTCCGGCACCAGTTTAGCTCCCCACCAAGAGGGCAGGAGGATTTCGCTTTTCCTCCGCCCTTTGCGGCACTTTAGTCTTCATAGATCTTACTGCAGATGGCCATCCTGACCTGTTTGAGGGGATGCCTCATTGCACTTTTGATTTGCCTCTCTCTAGTAATTACTGATGCTGACCATCTTTTCATGTGTCTGATGCCAACCTGTATGCCCTCTTGGATGAAATATCCATTTTGATCTTTGGCATCTTTTTTTTTTCTTCTTCTTCTTGGGTTGTCTGTGTTGGTCATATTGAGATGCATGAGCCCTTTATAAGTTTTGGAGTTGAATTTCTTGTGACTGTCTTTCTTTGCAAATACTTTTTCCCTGTCTGAACACTGTCTGTTCTTTCATTTAGGGTTTTCTCTGCTGTGCAAATGCTCTTCAGGTAGATGAGGTCCTGTGTTCTTCTTTCTGTTGACTGTTCATTATACTAATATACACAGTTCAGCTCAGTCGCTCAGTCGTGTCCGACTCTTTGTGACCCCATGAACTGCAGCCCTCCAGGCTTCCCTGTCCATCACCAACTCCCGGAACTTGCTCAAACTCATGTCCATCGAGTCGGTGATGCCGTCCAACCCTCTCATCCTCTGTCGCCCCCTTCTCCTCCCGCCTTCAGTCTTTCCCAGCATAAGGGTCTTTTCCAATGAGTCATTTCTTCGCATCAGGTGACCAAAGTTTCAGAACTTCAACTTCAGCATCAGTCCTTCCAATGAATACTCAGGACTGATTTCGTTTAGGATGGGCTGGTTGGATCTCCGTGCCGTCCGAGGAACTCTCCGGAGTCTTCTCCAACACCACAGTTCAAAAGCATCAGTTCTTTGGTGCTCAGCTCTCTTTATGGTCAAACTCACATCCATCCAGAGTAGCTGTCACCGATTTACACTTCCAGCTTCGGAAGAGAAGGGTTCCCTTTTCTCCACAGCCTCTCCAGCGGTTAATGTCTGAGGGTTTCTGACAGCGGCTCTTCTCATCGGTGTGAGGTGCTTCCTAGTAGGACTTGCTACACCCATTTTCCTAACATTTAGCCTTTTGGACATCGTTTCATGTGATTTTTTCTGAAAGCGTGTGAGGTACAGGTCCCTCTTAAACTTGGCTTCGTGCATCTCCGCCCTGGTTTTGAACTCTTGTTTGCTGACCACCCCGAGGGGAGTTCTGGAAAGCAGTGGTTGTTTACTGACAGCCCTGCAGATCTTGTGACTATTAAGTGCCCAACACAGCTTTTAAGGTCGCTGTTGGCGAAAACGGCCACAAGCCGCTTCCTCATGCCTCACTCCTGGGTTTTTCTTTTCTTCTATTCTCGTTGTTACTTTACACTGGAAAGTGAAAGTGTCAGTCGCTAAGTGGTGTCCGACTCTCTGCGACCCCGTGGACTGCAGCCCGTCAGGGTCCTCCGTCCATGGGGTTCTCCAGGCAAGGATACCGGAGTGAGTTGCCATTCACTTCTCCAGGGGATCTTCCCGACCCAGGGATCGAACCCAGGTCTTCTGGGGTCTTCCTGACTCCGGGATGGAACCTTGTGGGTCTCCCGCATTGCAGGCGGATTCTCTACCATCTGAACCGCCAGGGAAGCCCGTATCTTACAGTGGAGCAGAGCTGACTCCCCGTGTTGCGTTAGTTTCGGGGGTACGGGAACTTGATTGGTTTATACACAGACATTTGTCTCTTCTGTCTCAGGCTCATTTTCCCATCTAGGTAATTAGCGTCTGTTCAGCAGAGTTCCCTGTGGTATTCAGTATGTGTTTTTGATCATCACATCATATATAGGAACTGGAATATGTACATTCCAAACTCTTGAATCATCCCATCCCCATTACAGCATGTTGTGTGTGTGTGTGTGTGTGTGTGAGACACTTATAGATAACTTTCCTCCATTTCAGAGTCTGTCTCTGGTGTGTAATTAGTCCATCCGCATGAATATCTAGAATCCAGGTGCCGCTTACACCTCCGGACCTTTGTTTTCCTGTATCTGAGTTCCTGCAGTCCCCGCGTGTGATGATCACTCGGCCGATGGATGCCGCTCTCATCGGCCTTATTCCGTCCTGCTGGGTGGCTGAGCCGTGTTCCAGGGGAGAGGTGGACCCCACTCTGTCTTCATCTTCCCATCGGCAGATGGTTTGGTCGATTCAGTTTTGCGGCCGTTGTAAATAAATCACGCTGTCCTGAAGACAGGGGTGCGCGTGTCCTTTTGAATTGTGATTTTTCTCTGGATCGAAGCCCAGAAGTGGGGCTACTGGATCGTAAGTCTTCTGCATGGTTAGTGTTCTAAAGACGCTTCATGCTGTTTTCCACAGTTCCTGCCCTGATTTAGTTCCCTAGCAAAAGTGCAGGAGGATTCCCTTTTTTCCCTCCATCCTTTGTTAGCCCTTATTCTTGGTAGGACCTCTCGATGATGGTCCTGCTGACCGGTGTGAGGAAATACCTCATTGTCTTTGCGTAGCTTCGCTCTAATAATTAGTGATGCTGAGCGACTTCTCGCGAGCGGAATGGCACTGTGTATGCCTTCTTGAAAGGAATATGTATTTTCATCTTTGGACCTTTTTTATCTCTGATTTTTTTGTGTGGTTTTGATATGGAGATGTGTGAGTTATTTGTAGCAATCAGGGGTGAATTTCTTGTGGGTATCTTGGTTAGAAAAATAATTTTTTTTTTTTTTTCCATTCTGAGAGTCTCTATCTTTTGGATGTTGTTAGTTGTGAAAATGCTTTTAAGGTCTGTGCCCACATGCTTTTTTCTTATTTTTGGTTCATTTTTCACTGTCTGTGTGGTGGATCCAAATGAACATCTTACCATTGTTCAAGAGGGTTGTGAGGTGAAACTTGCTCAGTCGTTTCTGACTCTTTGCGACCCCACGGACTGCAGCACGTCAGGCTTCCCTGTCCATCACCAACTCCCAGATCTTACACAAACTCATGTCCATGGAGTCGGTGATGCCATCCAACCATCTCATCCTCTGTCGTCCCCTTCTCCTCCTGCCTTCAATTTAATGACAGTAAACACAGCTTTTATATTTGTCGTTACAAAACCCAGCCACGAGGTAGCAGCATTTCTCCATAAACTTTTTTCCTGTTTTCTTTGTAGTAGAAATGCTAGTTTACATCGGACAACACTTCATTTGCCGATGTTGTTTCATTATACATAGGTGTTTATCTCTTCTTTCCCACCCCACCCCCCCACCCCGTGTAGGTGATTAGACTGTGTTCAGTAGACGCTGTCTTGCTATTCAGGAGGTCATGTTTGATCATGTGTTTAATTATATTAATCTGGTGGCTGGGTGGATAAAGAATCTGCCTGCAAAGCAGGAGACGAAGGTTCGATCCCCGGGGTGGGAAGATGCCCTGGAGGAAGGCATGGCAACCCACTCCAGTATCCTTGCCTCGAGAATCCCACGGACAGAGGAGCCTGGCGGGCTACAGTCCATGGGATCACAAAGAGTCAGACGCGGCTGAGCCACTCAGCATGCACAAATCTGGGTGTTATTAGCCAACTCTTGATGGATCCCTCATCACTAACTTTTTTTTTGCTTTTATAAACATAAGTTTCTTTTCTCTGTTCCAACCTCTGTCTCTATTGGGTAAAGCATTTCATTTGTATCCAGTTTTAGATTCCAGCCAGGAGTGGTCTCCTATGAGACTCACTTCGCTCTGTCTCCCTTGCTTCTCTAGGTCTGATTATCTCTGCTTCCTTCTCTCAGACTGGACATGGCATTCTCTCCTGCTCGTTCATGGCTGAGTTAATGGTTCATGGTGTCTGTGTGGCCTTCTTTACCCGCTCACCTGTCCCGAACAGTCGGGCCGTTTCCGTGTCCTGGTTATTTTCCTGGCGCGGCTGTAATCTCCTGAGTGTACGTGTGTTTTGAAAACCCTGGGGTTTCTCTGGCTCTGTGCCCGTGATCGGGGTGACGTGTCCTAAGACGCTTCTATGTCTAGTTTTCTAAAGGACCCTCATGCTCTTCCCCCCCCTGCATGGACTGTTTCCCATTCCCAGCAGCAGTGCGGGAAGGCGCTCTCCCCTCCACATCCTGTCTAGCATTTACTTTTGGAGTTTTTGTGAGATGCCCATTCTCACAAGATGGGCAAGGAATACGGTGCTAAGATACCTCACCGGACTTTTAAGTGGCCTCCCTCTAATAAGCAGTGATGCTTAGCACGTTTTCATGTCCCTAATGCAATCTCTCTGCCTTCTCTGAAGACATACCCGTTCCAATCTATTTCCCCTTTATTTCATGTTTTGTGTGTGTGTGTGTGTGTGTGTGTGTGTGTGTTTGACATGGAGCCCCCCAAGCTGTTTCTGTGTTTCGGACATGAGTTCTCCGTGGGTATCTTGGTTTGCAAAGATTCTTTGTGATTCTGGGCGTCATCTTTGCATGTCGGATTTCCCGTGCTGCGCAAATTCTTTGTCGGTGAACTAGATCCTGTTTTCTTACTTTTGGTGTAAATGTCATTACTCTGAGTGGATGGCAAGGCTGGTCCTGCCTGTATTTTCCTCCAGAAGTTCCCAGCCTTCGTCCTCTGATTCAGATCTCGGTCTTTTCTGAAGTGCATCCTTGCGTACAGTCTTGGGGAATGTTCTCATTTTGTTCTGGCTTTCATTGTCTCAGGCGCCCCGAAGCCGTCCTCCGCAGCGCCCGGCGCCTCTGTGGATTGCCTGCATCCCAGGAGGAGGGTCCCCTGCTCTTCCACCGCGTCTGCGGCATTGGCTGTGTGCGGCGGGTTTGACCATGGCCATTCTCAGATGTGGGAGGTGATACCTCACTGGAATTTGATTTGCCTTTCTCTTATAATTCCTGCTGCTGAGCACTTTTCATGAATCTAATGCAACCTCTATACTTTCTTGGAAGAAATATGCATTTCCATCTTTGGCCCTTTTTCTTTTTTCTTTCGTGGATTGGTTGTGTTTTTGACATTGAGGTGCAGGAGCTGTTTGTACATTTTGGGGATGAATTTCTGGCAGGTATCTTCGTTTGAAAATGATCCCCACCCCCCGCCCCAATTTTAGGGCTTTCTCTTTCCTTGAGGATGTCCTGTCTGTGGAAATGCTTTTAAGGTTAATTAGGTCCTGTTTTCATTTCCAGTTTATTTTTCATTATTCTAAGCGAGAGTCACTCAGTTGTGTCTGACTGTTTGCGACCCCATGGACTATACAGTCCATGGAATTCTCCAGGCCAGAATACTGGAGTTGGTTGCCTGTCCCTTCTCTGGGGAATCTTCCCATCCCAGGGATTGAACCCAGGTCTCCTGCATTGCAGGTGGATTCTTTACCAGCTGAGCTATCAGGGAAGCCCAGGAATCCTGGAGTGCGTAGCCTTTCCCTTCTCCAGGGGATCTTCCCAAGCCCAGGGATCAAACCGGGGTCTCCTGCACTGCAGGCAGATTCTTTACGAACTGAGTTACCAGGGGAGCCCCGTTGTTCTAAGGGGTGGATGTCAGAATGTGTCTCGCTGGTATTTCCCCCAAGCATTTCACAGCACCTGGCCTTACATCTAGGTCTTACACTATTTGCAGATTCCTTTTGCGTGTGGTGCTGCGGAATGTTCCAATTTCCTTCTGTCTCTCTTTTTAATTGTTTGAGGAACACCCACACTGCGTCCTTACTGGCTGTCACCATTCACATGCCCAGGGGGGTAGGAGGAGAAGTCCGTTCCCTCCACAGACTCTTCAGCACTGAATGTTTGTGGAGTTGTTGACCCGGGCCGTGCTGACCGGTGCCGAGCGATTCCCCGCTGAAGTTTGGTTTGCCTCTTGCTGATGATTCCTGGGGCTGCGCGTTCTTCACCCCAGGAAAGTGGTTCAGTGCTACTAGGTACGCCTGATTTCCTTCTCCTTTTATGGCTGAGTCATGTTCCATGGTGCATATGTACCACGTCTTCCTTATCTGTTCCTCTCTCGACAGAGAGCTAGGTTGCTGCCACGTCTTGAATATTGTGAGTGGTGTTGCTATGATCATCAAAGTGCATGTATCTTTTCAAATTATCATTTTCTCCAGGTATATGCCCCGAAGGGACATTGCTGGGCCATCAGTTCAGTTCAGTCGCTCAGTCGTGTCCAACTCTTTGCGACCCCATGGACTGCAGCATGCCCGGCCTCACCGTCCATCACCAACTCCCGGAGTCCACCCAAACTCATGTCCATTGAGTCGGTGATGCCATCCAACCATCTCATCCTCTGTCGTCCCCTTCTCCTCCTGCCTTCAATCTTTCCCAGCATCAGGGTCTTTTCAAATTAGTCGGCTCTTCACATCAGGTGGCCAAAATATTGGGAGTTTCAGCTTCAGCATCTGTCCTTCCACTGAACACCTAAGGCTGATTTCCTTTAGGATGGACTGGTTGGATCTCCTTGCAGTCCATGGGACTCTCAGGAGTCTTCTCCAACACCACAGTTCAAAAGCATCAATTCTTCGGCACTCAGCTTTCTTTAGAGTCCAACTCTCACATCCATACATGACCACTGCAAACACCATAGCCTTGACTAAAAGAACCTTTGTTGGCAAAGTAATGTCTCTGCTTTTTAACATGCTGTCTAGGTTGGTCATAACTTTCCTTCCAAGGAGTAAGCATCTTTTAATTTCATTGCTGAAATCACCATCTGCAGTGATTTTTGGAGCCTATAAAAATAAAGTCAGCCACTGTTTCCCCATCTATTTCCCATGAAGTGATGGGACCGGATGCCACGATCTTAGTTTTCTGAATGTGGAGCTTTCAGCCAACTTTTTCACTCTCCTCCTTCACTTTCATCAAGAGGCTCTTTAGTTCTTCTTCACTTTCTGCCATAAGGGTGGTGTCATCTGCACATCTGAGGTTATTTATGTTTCTCCCGGCAATCTTGATTCCAGCTTCTTCTTCTTCCAGCCCAGTGTTTCTCATGATGTACTCTGCATATAAGTTAAATAAGCAGAGTGACAATATACAGCCTTGACGTACTCCTTTTCCTATTTGGAAACAGTCTGTTGTTCCCTTCCCTAATATTTGACTGTGTTGAGATCATTTCATGTGATTTTTTTCTTTTAGTGAGTGCAAGTGAAAGGTACCTGTTGACATCGGCTTCGTGACCATCTGTCCGACTTTGACTTCTTGTTGGCGGACCACCCCTAGGAGACTTCTAGGAGGGCAGTGGTTCTTTCCTTCCAGCCCCGCAGACCTTGGGAATATTACGTGCCCGTTAACTCAGCTTTGATAGTGGCAATTACCAAAGATGGCCACAGGGTGGCGCCATTACTCCATGCGATGCTTTTTCCTTTTTTCCCCCGTTTGTTCTTTAAGTTTCTTTATATTGGAATAGAGTTCACGATTGGTGTTATATTTGTTTCAGGGCTACAGGAATTTGGTTCAGTGAGACACAGACGTGTGTATATTCTTTTCTTGGTTCCTCTTCCCATATAAGGTGATTTACTGTGTGTTCACTAGACTGCCCCGCGCTATTCAGTAGGTCCGTGTCCATCATCTGTTTAATACAGATTCATGCCTGGGAAAATCCCATGGATAGAGCAGCCTGGTGGGCAACGGTCCTTAGGGTCACAAAGACTCGGACACTACTGAATCGCTTGAGCACGCTTGCCCAGGCTGTAATTTGTTATTAGCCAACTCAATTTTCCCCTTGTTCCTAACATGAAAAAAGAAATTTTTTTTTTGATAATCATAAGTTGATTTTCAAAGTTTAGGTCTTCCCTAGTGGGTCAGAGCATAAAGAATCCGTCTGCCATGCTAGAGATCTGTGTTCGATCCCTGGGTGGGGAAGATCCCCTGGAGGTGGGAATGGCAATCCACTCCAGCATTCTCGCCTGCAGAATCCCATGGACAGAGGAGCCTGGTGGGCTACAGTCCATGGGGGTCGCAAAGACGCAGACAGGACTGAGCCACTAACGTTTTCGAAGTTTGTGAGTGTGTTTGTATTGGTAAAATTGTTGCTTTGCATATGTTTCTAGAACATACTTGTTGGTGGTATCATATCTGTCTTTCTCTGGCTTCCTTTCCTCAGTATGATCATCACTCAGTCCATCCATGCTGTTATCAATGGCATTGATCCGTTCTTTTTCTTGGCTGAGTAGTATTCCAGTGGAAAAGTTAGGCACTCGTTTGATCTGTCGGGAATGAGCGAGGAAATCCTTTCCGCTTTTGGAGGTGGAGGGGGGCTGTGGAAAGAGACCAGCTTGGGGCTTGGCAGGCAGCTCTAGTGGGAGCGGTGGGTGAGTCGTCAGATGATGTGTGACGTCAGAGGGGTCAGACCGTGCTGGTGACTTGGTGACGGCGTGCCAGACGACGCTGATGGCTTCATGACTGTCTGCAGTGTGTGTGGGCTGCTCCCAGGGTGGGGCAGCAGATGCACAAAGGATTAAGGGGGGACGGTGGTCGCTGCTGGGGGTCCCGAGACCTGGGGCCTGCTCTGCACCCCGTACATCCTTCCCTGCCTCCCTACCTCCCCACTGACTCCAAAACCACAGAGCAGCCTCTGCAGAGGGTGAGAGGAGAGAGACGGCCCCCAGGAGACCCTCACCGGCCCGCTCCCCGCCCGCCCTGCAGCGTCCTGGGCTCCTCTTTACCTCTGTCGCCTCCCGAGAGCCTCCTCCCCGCTCCTCCCGGGACCCAGCCCCCCCACACTCGTCTCCACCTCCCTGAATCCCCGTCATGCCAGCCCCTCCCCCAGCCTCTGTGGACACCCCCCTGTCTCCCGCCTCCCGCCTCCCGCATTGCACAGCTGACCCGGTGGCCTGGCACTCCACCCCGGTGGGTGGAGGACCCGGGTCTTTGCTCAGCTCAGGGCCCCCCCTGGGGCGTTGCTCAGGGTGACCCCCACCGGATTCCGCACGGTTCTCACGGGCCCATCTCGTCGTGTTCCAGGTCCGAGGGCGAAAGGCTGCAGTTCATGCAGGGCCTGCAGGACATGTGGAGGCTGGAGGGGGCGAGGGTGCTGGCCGCCTTCGACCTGTCCCCCTTCCGGGTCATCTGCGATCTCGGGGGTGAGTGCCCACCCCGGACCTTGGGGCTGTGTTTGGAACTGTGTTTGTAGACCGTAACGCTTCCCCAGTGGCTGAGATGGTAAGGAATCTGCCTGCAATGCAGGATACCTGGGTTCAGTCCCTGAGTGGGGAATATTCCCCTGGAGGAGGGCATGGCAACCCACTCCAGTATTCTTGCCTGGAGGATCCCACGGACAGAGGAGCCTGGCGGGCTACAGTCCGTGGGGTCACAGAGAGTCAGACACGACTGACGTGACTTAGCACGCATGCACACTATATTGAGTAGAATTCCTTGTGCTGTAGAGTGGAAACTTCTCAAGCATCAGTGTGGTTTCTAGGAGCGTGTCCATGTCCATCCCAGCCTCCTCATTTCTCCCTCCCCTCTCTCCCCTTTTGGTAGCTGTCTGTTTGTGTCCTGCGTCTGAGAGGCTATTTCTGCTTTCTGCACGAGTTCATTTGCATCACATTTTGGGTTCCACGTATGAGGGCCGTCACGTGGTATTTGTCTTTCTCTGTCTGACGAACTTCATTTGGTATGATCATCTCTGGCTCCATCCACACTGCTGCAAATGGCATTTTGTTCTTTTTCATGGCTGCGTAATATTCCGCTGTATATGTGTACCACATCTTCTCTATCCATCCCTCTGTCGATGGGCCTTTAGGTTGAGGTGATTTGATAAAAGCAGCTTCCCTGACTGTGGGATGTTTATGCTGCTGGCATCTGGAGGGAGATCCCCATTTCTCACCCGGGTGTACTTGGGAAATGTTTCCTGCAGGGAGACATGGGCATGTCTTCCTGTAGCATCTGCCCAGCGGCATCGTCTGCCTGGCTGTTGTCTGTCCTTGGGCGGACAGACAGCCTGGCACGAGGGGAAGCCATCAGGTCAGAGTCTATGTGGAAGGTTGGCGTGTGGGTTGGTCCAGCCGGGAAGATGCCTTAGATGCAGGGCTTTGTGGGTGAGCCTGTAACCATGGAGACCAGGCTGCGGGTACCACTCGGGTCACAGTCCGTGTTCTCCTGCAGGCGGTTCTGGGGCTCTGGCCCAGGCGTGCGTGTCTCTGTACCCGGGATGTCGGGTCATCGTGTTCGACATCCCAGGAGTGGTGCAGATGGCGAGGACACATTTCTCAGCCTCGGAGGACGAGCGGATCAGCTTCCATGAAGGTGGGTGTCTGGAACACCGTCTGTGTCCATGGGGAAACAGATGGGTCCTGGCGGGCTGGGGAGACGGCGACAGTGGGCGCTCAGCGTGGCTTCCTGGATCGTCCAAATGCACCCCCTTAAAATGGAGCCTCCAGGGGGCTTAGTGGTAAAGAATCCGCCTGCCAGTGCAGAAGATGCAAGAGACGCAGGTTCAATCCCCGGGTCAGGAAGATCCCCTGGAGAAAGAAATGGCAACCCACTCCAGTATTCTTGCCTGGAGAATCCGTGTGGACAGAGGAGCCTGGTGGGCTACAGTCCACGGGGTCACAAAAGAGTTGGACACGAATGAGCACACAGGCATTTAAACCTAGAGCTGTGACGCAGGATGGATGGAAAAATGTGGGAGGGTATTGTTTTCTTGCAGTTAATTCTTTCCTGAGTGTTGCACTGGGTTCAATGTGTCTCCTCACCCAGAGTTTGTAAACAGGACTTTAGGAAATAAGGTCTCTGCAGATGTCATGAAGTGAAGGCTCCGAGATGAGGTCCTCCTGGAAGGGGGTGGCCCTCAACCCAGTGACAGGGTCCTTATAAGACACAGAAGAGGAGAGACAGGGACACAGAGGAAAAGCCACGTGGAGACGGAGGCGGAGACGGGAGGGAGGTGGCCACCAGCCCAGGGATGGACGCCTGGAGCCCCAAGAAGCTGGAAGAGGCAGGAAGGACCCTCCCCTAGAGCCTCTGCAGGGACTCAGCCCTGGGACCCCTTGACCTCAGACGTCTGGTCCCCAGGGCTGTGAGGAGCGTGGATGTCTTGGTCTGTGGGCATTTCTTACGGCCATCCCGGGAAACTCACGTAGGTATTTACAACCAGCTCAGGTACGAGTGGCAATCAGGGACGTGGGTTGGATGCAAGGTGAGGGGACAGTTACCGACGGAGAAGACAGAAGCTTCTCAGATGTCCCAAGGCTCAGAAACCATGGCAACTTTGTGGACCGCTGCCAGGGACTTGTGGCTGCCTTGGAAACGTGGGGTGCGCCTCCCAGCTGCGGGCCGTCACTTAGGTACCAAGGTCCGACCTGCAGACACCCGGTACCTCTGTGTGTAGACACAATTGCCCTGGTGGCCCAGTGGCTAAGACTGTGAGCGTCCAAAGCAGGGAGCCCTGGTTCCACCCCTGGTCCAGGAGCTAAGATCCAGCACGCAGCAAGACCCAGTGCTAGAAAGAAAGAAAGGGGTCGGGGAGGGAAGGCCGAGAAAGGGAAAAAAGAAGAAAGAAAAAGAGAAAAAGAAAAAAGAAAACAGGAAAGACAGTACAAGTCCCACTGGTTTAAGAAAAAGAGAAGAAAAAGAAGCGGGCTTTGGAAGTTGGGAAAACGAGATGGTCGTGAAAATAAAAGTGTTAGTCGCTCAGTTGTAAAAGTCTTTGGGACCCCATGGACTGTAGCCTGCCAGGCTCCTCTGTCTGTGGGATTCTCCAGGCAAGAAGACTGGAGTGGGTTGCCATGCCCTCCTCCAGGGGATCTTCCCAAACCAGGGATCGAACCCTGGTCTCCGGCATTGGCAGGCAGATTCTTGACCATCTGAGCCTCCTGGGAAGCCCAGGAAGGTTGGGAATCACTGCTTTAAGGATGCTATTTACACGAGACTTTCTGAAATCAAGTGAAAATAAAACCGTCGTCCAGAGCTGATGCAGAAAGGGGCCCCAAAGGAAATGTCCCATCATTCATAATCGTCTCATCATCACGGAGACGTCTTCTGTTCCAAGCGAGGTCGGGAGGTCAGCGGCTGGGATTACCTGGGGACAGGTCTGTGTGGACAAATGACCTGGCCACGCTGGGCGTAGGTGTCTTCACGAATTGACAGGCAGGCTGACAGGAGGCCCCCCCACCCCCGTGTTGCAGGGGATTTCTTCAAAGACCCCCTCCCAGAGGCGGACCTGTATATCCTGGCCAGGGTCTTGCATGACTGGACCGATGCCAAGTGTTCCCACCTGCTGGGGAGACTCTATCAGGCCTGCAGGACAGGTAGGTGGTGGGGATGCTGGGTGCTGGGTCTGGGGGTCAGCTTAGGGCGGAGTTACAGGCGTCTCGATGCGATGAGGGCTCGGAAACCCCGTCACATGGACATAGACACGCCTCCGTGTGTGAGGAGGTCGGAGTCCCGGCCAACCTCTGGAGGCTGCCTGCCTTTTCCAGACATCACCACTTCATGGGCTCCCTAATATCATCTCTTTTTCGCCACTCTCTTCCATTTCCCCCCCGCCCCCCCAAAATTGCAGTTCTTGTATTATAGTGTCATTTTCAAGTGTGAAGTCGTTCATGGATATTTGTGTCTAGACCCCTTCTGTGGGGGATCTCTTGAAAGTGTATTGAGCAAAAGTGAATTATTTATGTTTTAATGCATAATGATGTTACTTGACGGTAACTTTTGTTGTTGTTTTTTTTTTTTTACTTTGTGTAGAGGGACGTTTGAAACCTTTAAATTTACTTTTACTGATTCATTTCTTTAGCTGTGCTGGGCCTTAGCCACAGCACTGGAGATCTTCCATCTTCGTCGTGGGATATGGGATCTTTTTTTGTGGCTTGCAGACTGTTAGGTGTGGCAAGCAGGATCTAGTTCCCTGACCAGGCATGGAACCCGGGTCCCATGCTTTGAGAGCACAGAGTCTTAGCCAGTGGGCCACTAGGGAAGTCCCTCACTGGACCCTAATATCATCATTATTATTATTTGTTTGCCTTGTTCCAGTCCATACAAGATGTCATTTGAAAGGAACGAAAAGCAAGGCTAGTACAAACAGGAAATTTGCCAAGGAATGGATATATATGTATCCATAGCCTGGAGAATCCCATGGACAGAAAAGCCTGGCAGGCTACAGTCCATGGGGTTGCACAGAGTCAGACATGACTCAGCACACATCACCCAAGTGACTCAACACACAGCACTCAAGTGACTCAGCACACAGCACTCGAGTGACTCAGCACACAGCACTCAAGCAACTCAGCACACAGCACTTGAGCAACTCAGCACACAGCGCTTGAGCAACTCAGCACACAGCACTCAAGCGACTCAGCACACAGCACTCGAGTGACTCAGCACACAGCCATGGACGGCTGATTCCCTTTGCTGTATGGCAGAAACTAATGCAACATTGTATGTCCATACAAAATTAATTAAAAGAAGAAAAAAATATTAAAAAGTTGCCAAGTGGGGTAGTGGCTTGCCTGCAGTTTTTCTGTTTAGAATGTGCATGGCTCAGCATCTCCAAGGTCACAGAAACTATGAGTTTTCCCCGGAGGTGATGCTTTGTGGGCTCTGGTTCACTCCCTCTGTTTTCAGCTCAGTCGCTCAGTCGTGTCCGACTCTTCGCGACCCCATGGACTGCAGAACGCCAGGCCTCCCTGACCATCACCAGCTCCCGGAGCTTGCTCGAACTCATGTCCATCAAGTTGGTGATGCCATCCAAGCATACCATCCTCTGTCGTCCCCTTCTCCTCCTGCTTTCAATCTTTCCCAGCATCAGGGTCTTTTCCAGTGAGTCAGATCTTTGCATCAGGTGGCCAAAGGATTGGAGCCTATGGACATATATATACACAAATCCCTAGGAGATGCAGATTTGATCCCTGGGTCGGGAAGGTGCCCTGGAGAAGGAAATGGCAACCCACTCCAGTATTCTTGCCTGGAGAGTCCCATGGACAAAGCAGCCTGGCGGGCTACAGTCCATGGGGTCGCAGAGACTCAGACATGACTGAGTGACTGAACATGCACATTATAACACATAAAGCATGTTACATTTGCATTTAAACTTTATGTATGACTCATTTATTTTTAAACAATAAATGAATAAATGTATGTCAGGAATATAAAATAATATTTATGTAATTTTTGTTATTTTTGGATATTCTTAAAAATAAATATTATGAAAAATGTTAAAATGCAAAAATTTTAAATATTAAAATACTATATATTTACAGTAACACTATATTACATTTGTGTATATAGTTACATTATGGGATGTGAAAATTGCTCAGTCGTGTCTGATTCTTTGCAACCCCATGAACTATACAGTCCATGGAATTCTCCAGGTCAGAACACTGGAGTGGGTAGCCTTTCCCTTCTCCAGGGGATCTTCCCGACCCAGGGATCGAACCCAGGTCTCCCGCATTGCAGGCAGATTCTTTACCAGCTGAGCCACCAGGAAAGCCCAAGAATACTGGAGTGGGTAGCCTAATCCCTTCTCCAGGGGATCTTCCCAACCCAGGAAATGGAACTCAGGTCTCCTGCATTGCAGGCGGATTCTTTACTAACTGAGCTGTCAGGGACACCCACGTATGTATGGGTACGTGTGTGTATGTATGTGTGTATTACGTGTGTTTGCATCTGTTTATATATGTGCATGAATATGTATTAACACACTCAGATGTCACGTGCATGGTACAAACACGACCTTACAGATGGCTCTCGTCCCTGGCCAGCACAGCTAGGAGAACGCCCCAGATCTGGAGGCAAAGCTCTTTTCCTCACATTCTCACTGCTCGGAGGTCCCATCTCAGCCTCTCCCCACGAGCCTCCCACTGATGATCAGCCCTACTGTGTCTGCATTGTTGCAAATTACTGCCAATAATGCCCGGATCTTACTTTGATGTCTGTGGGAGGGAGTGTGGGCATTCCTAGCCACGAGATCCATTGTCCAAAAAGGACCTAAGACTCGGTTACTCTTCAAGGAAGCTGGGAAAAAATGGCTTAGGACGTGGCGTTTGGTCTGAGAATCGGGTATGGCATAAAACGGGTCAGAACGTGTATAAAGTTTACTTCCATCCCTTGATTGGCACACTCCTCTTTGAGCTTTCAGAGAAAATGACATGACACATCGTTCTGTGGATTTGTTTCTGAGCGATGAAGTTAGAAAGTGAGAAAGAACAGTCACGTGTCGTTTCCCGGGTCTGCGTTCCCAATGATGCCTTTTGAGGTTGGCTGGTTCTTTTCCCAGCCTCCCTCCCCTCACTGCCTCCATCTTCATGTGATTTCTCCTCTGTCTCATTTGTCTCCTCTCCTGTTTCTCATAAGGACCCTGTCCTTTCAGGGCAAGCCTCTCCAGTGTTCTTGGCTGGAGAGGCCCCTGGACGTAAGGAGCCTGGCGGGGCTACAGTCCACGGGGTTGGAAAGAGTCAGACACGACTGAAGGGACTGAGCACTCACCTGGTTACACCCCATGTAGCCAGGAGGGGCGGACAGTGTGTGTATACACAGCCCTGCTCACTCGTGTGGACTGTCCAGCACCTACCGGCCACGGTGGCCTCTGGCACTGGAAGGAAATGGGATGATGGCTGTGTGTCCTAGGTCAGGGTCTGCCTACAGGGGGGCTCTGAGGTCAGGGGCTGTCCCGTGGGAGGTCCTAGGTCAGGGTCTGTTCCACGGGGGGTCCTAGGTCAGGGTCTGTCCTGCAGGGGGGTGGGTCTGAGGTCAGGGGCTGCCCCATGGGAGATCCTAGGTCAGGGTCTGTCCCGTGGGGGGTCCTAGGTCAGGGTCTGTCCTGGTCAGGGTCTGTCCCAGGGGGGGTCCTAGGTCAGGGTCTGTCCTGCAGGGGGGGTCTGAGGTCAGGGGCTGTTCCGTGGGAGGTCCTAGGTCAGGGGCTGTCCCGTGGGAGGTCCTAGGTCAGGGTCTGTCCCGCGGGGGGTCCTAGGTCAGGGTCTGTCCTGTGGGAGGTCCCAGGTCAGGGTCTGCCCTGTGGGGGATTCTAGGTCAGGGTCTGTCCTGAAGGAGGTCCTAGGTTAGGGTCTGTCCTGCGGGAGGTCCTAGGTCAGGGTCTGTCCTATGGGAAGCTCTGGATTAGGGTCTGTCCTGTAGGAGGTCCTAGGTCAGGGTCTGTCCTGCAGGGGGGTCCTAGGTCAGGGTCTGCCCTGTGGGGGATTCTAGGTCAGGGTCTGTCCTGAAGGAGGTCCTAGGTCAGGGTCTGTCCTGCGGGAGGTCTCAGGTCACGGTCTGCCCTGCGGGGGATTCTAGGTCAGGGTCTGTCCTGAAGGAGGTCCTAGGTCAGGGTCTGTCCTGCGGGAGGTCTCAGGTCAGGGTCTGCCCTGTGGGGGATTCTAGGTCAGGGTCTGTCCTGAAGGAGGTCCTAGGTTAGGGTCTGTCCTGCGGGAGGTCTCAGGTCAGGGTCTGCCCTGCGGGGGATTCTAGGTCAGGGTCTGTCCTGAAGGAGGTTCTAAGTTAGGGTCTCTCCTGCAGGGGGGTCCTAGGTCAGGGTCTGTTCTGTGGGAGGTCCTAGGTTAGGGTCTGTCCTGCAGGGGGGTCCTAGGTCAGGGTCTGTTCTGTGGGAGGTCCTAGGTTAGGGTCTGTCCTGCAGGGGGGTCCTAGGTCAGGGTCTGTCCTGAAGGAGGTTCTAAGTTAGGGTCTCTCCTGCAGGGGGGTCCTAGGTCAGGGTCTGTTCTGTGGGAGGTCCTAGGTTAGGGTCTGTCCTGCAGGGGGGTCCTAGGTCAGGGTCTGTCCTGCGGGGGATTCTAGGTCAGGGTCTGTCCTGAAGGAGGTCCTAGGTTAGGGTCTGTCCTGCGGGAGGTCCTAGATTAGGGTCTGTCCTGAGGGAGGTCCTAGGTCAGGGTCTGTCCTGCAGGGGGGTCCTAGGTCAGGGTCTGTCCTGCGGGAGGTCCCAGGTCAGGGTCTGCCCTGTGGGGGATTCTAGGTCAGGGTCTGTCCTGAAGGAGGTCCTAGGTTAGGGTCTGTCCTGCGGGAGGTCTCAGGTCAGGGTCTGTCCTGCAGGGGTGTCCTAGGTCAGGGTATGTCCTGCAGGAGGTCCTAGGTCAGGGTCTGTTCTGTGGGAGGTCCTAGATTAGGGTCTGTCCTGCGGGAGGTCCCAGGTCAGGGTCTGCCCTGCAGGGGGGTCCTAGGTCAGGGTCTGTCCTGCGGGAGGTCCTAGATTAGGGTCTGTCCTGCAGGGGGGTCCTAGGTCAGGGTCTGTCCTGCGGGAGGTCCTAGATTAGGGTCTGTTCTGCAGGGGGGTCCTAGGTCAGGGTCTGCCCTGCAGGGGGGGTCTGAGGTCAGGGTCTGTTCTGTGGGAGGTCCTAGGTCAGGGTCTGTCCTGCGGGAGGTCCTAGGTCAGGGTCTGTCCTGTAGGGGGGTCCCAGGTCAGGGTCTGTCCTGCAGGAGGTCCCAGGTCAGGGTCTGCCCTGCAGGGGGGTCCTAGGTCAGGGTCTGTTCCACGGGGGGTCCTAGGTCAGGGTCTGTCCTGCAGGGGGGTGGGTCTGAGGTCAGGGGCTGCCCCATGGGAGATCCTAGGTCAGGGTCTGTCCCGTGGGGGGTCCTAGGTCAGGGTCTGTCCTGGTCAGGGTCTGTCCCAGGGGGGGTCCTAGGTCAGGGTCTGTCCTGCAGGGGGGGTCTGAGGTCAGGGGCTGTTCCGTGGGAGGTCCTAGGTCAGGGGCTGTCCCGTGGGAGGTCCTAGGTCAGGGTCTGTCCCGCGGGGGGTCCTAGGTCAGGGTCTGTCCTGTGGGAGGTCCCAGGTCAGGGTCTGCCCTGTGGGGGATTCTAGGTCAGGGTCTGTCCTGAAGGAGGTCCTAGGTTAGGGTCTGTCCTGCGGGAGGTCCTAGGTCAGGGTCTGTCCTATGGGAAGCTCTGGATTAGGGTCTGTCCTGTAGGAGGTCCTAGGTCAGGGTCTGTCCTGCAGGGGGGTCCTAGGTCAGGGTCTGCCCTGTGGGGGATTCTAGGTCAGGGTCTGTCCTGAAGGAGGTCCTAGGTCAGGGTCTGTCCTGCGGGAGGTCTCAGGTCAGGGTCTGCCCTGTGGGGGATTCTAGGTCAGGGTCTGTCCTGAAGGAGGTCCTAGGTTAGGGTCTGTCCTGCGGGAGGTCTCAGGTCAGGGTCTGCCCTGCGGGGGATTCTAGGTCAGGGTCTGTCCTGAAGGAGGTTCTAAGTTAGGGTCTCTCCTGCAGGGGGGTCCTAGGTCAGGGTCTGTTCTGTGGGAGGTCCTAGGTTAGGGTCTGTCCTGCAGGGGGGTCCTAGGTCAGGGTCTGTCCTGCGGGGGATTCTAGGTCAGGGTCTGTCCTGAAGGAGGTCCTAGGTTAGGGTCTGTCCTGCGGGAGGTCCTAGATTAGGGTCTGTCCTGAGGGAGGTCCTAGGTCAGGGTCTGTCCTGCAGGGGGGTCCTAGGTCAGGGTCTGTCCTGCGGGAGGTCCCAGGTCAGGGTCTGCCCTGTGGGGGATTCTAGGTCAGGGTCTGTCCTGAAGGAGGTCCTAGGTTAGGGTCTGTCCTGCGGGAGGTCTCAGGTCAGGGTCTGTCCTGCAGGGGTGTCCTAGGTCAGGGTATGTCCTGCAGGAGGTCCTAGGTCAGGGTCTGTTCTGTGGGAGGTCCTAGATTAGGGTCTGTCCTGCGGGAGGTCCCAGGTCAGGGTCTGCCCTGCAGGGGGGTCCTAGGTCAGGGTCTGTCCTGCGGGAGGTCCTAGATTAGGGTCTGTCCTGCAGGGGGGTCCTAGGTCAGGGTCTGTCCTGCGGGAGGTCCTAGATTAGGGTCTGTTCTGCAGGGGGGTCCTAGGTCAGGGTCTGCCCTGCAGGGGGGGGTCTGAGGTCAGGGTCTGTTCTGTGGGAGGTCCTAGGTCAGGGTCTGTCCTGCGGGAGGTCCTAGGTCAGGGTCTGTCCTGTAGGGGGGTCCCAGGTCAGGGTCTGTCCTGCAGGAGGTCCCAGGTCAGGGTCTGTCCTGCGGGAGGTCCCAGGTCAGGGTCTGCCCTGCAAGGGGGGTCCTAGGTCAGGGTCTGTTCTGTGGGAGGTCCTAGGTCAGGGTCTGTCCTGTAGGGGGGTCCCAGGTCAGGGTCTGTCCTGCAGGGGGGTCCCAGGTCAGGGTCTGTCCTGCGGGAGGTCCCAGGTCAGGGTCTGTCCTGCAGGGGGGGTCCCAGGTCAGGGTCTGTCCTGCAGGGGGGTCCCAGGTCAGGGTCTGTCCTGCAGGGGCGTCCCAGGTCAGGGTCTGTCCTGCAGGGGGGTCCCAGGTCAGGGTCTGTCCTGCGGGAGGTCCCAGGTCAGGGTCTGTTCTGTGGGAGGTCCTAGATTAGGGTCTGTCCTGCGGGAGGTCCCAGGTCAGGGTCTGCCCTGCAGGGGGGTCCTAGGTCAGGGTCTGTCCTGCGGGAGGTCCTAGATTAGGGTCTGTCCTGCAGGGGGGTCCTAGGTCAGGGTCTGTCCTGCGGGAGGTCCTAGATTAGGGTCTGTTCTGCAGGGGGGTCCTAGGTCAGGGTCTGCCCTGCAGGGGGGGGTCTGAGGTCAGGGTCTGTTCTGTGGGAGGTCCTAGGTCAGGGTCTGTCCTGCGGGAGGTCCTAGGTCAGGGTCTGTCCTGTAGGGGGGTCCCAGGTCAGGGTCTGTCCTGCAGGAGGTCCCAGGTCAGGGTCTGTCCTGCGGGAGGTCCCAGGTCAGGGTCTGCCCTGCAAGGGGGGTCCTAGGTCAGGGTCTGTTCTGTGGGAGGTCCTAGGTCAGGGTCTGTCCTGTAGGGGGGTCCCAGGTCAGGGTCTGTCCTGCAGGGGGGTCCCAGGTCAGGGTCTGTCCTGCGGGAGGTCCCAGGTCAGGGTCTGTCCTGCAGGGGGGGTCCCAGGTCAGGGTCTGTCCTGCAGGGGGGTCCCAGGTCAGGGTCTGTCCTGCAGGGGCGTCCCAGGTCAGGGTCTGTCCTGCAGGGGCGTCCCAGGTCAGGGTCTGTCCTGCAGGGGCGTCCCAGGTCAGGGTCTGTCCTGCAGGGGGGTCCCAGGTCAGGGTCTGTCCTGCAGGGGGTTCCCAGGTCAGGGTCTGTCCTGCAGGGGGCTCCCAGGTCAGGGTCTGTCCTGCAGGGGGCTCCCAGGTCAGGGTCTGTCCTGCAGGGGGCTCCCAGGTCAGGGTCTGTCCTGCAGGGGGCTCCCAGGTCAGGGTCTGTCCTGCAGGGGGGTCCCAGGTCAGGGTCTGCCCTGCAGGGGGGTCCCAGGTCAGGGTCTGTCCTGCGGGAGGTCCCAGGTCAGGGTCTGTCCTGCGGGAGGTCCCAGGTCAGGGTCTGTCCTGCGGGAGGTCCCAGGTCAGGGTCTGTCCTGCATGGGGGTCCCAGGTCAGGGTCTGTCCTGCAGGGGGTCCCAGGTCAGGGTCTGTCCTGCAGGGGGCTCCCAGGTCAGGGTCTGTCCTGCAGGGGGCTCCCAGGTCAGGGTCTGTCCTGCAGGGGGGTCCCAGGTCAGGGTCTGCCCTGCAGGGGATCCCAGGTCAGGGTCTGTCCCTCAGGGGAAGGTGGGACATGCCTGGAGCTGTGTGCTAACCTGCGAGGCGGGGGTGCTGGGCAGGAAGCCGGGTGAGGAGAGAGTGGACAGCGGGTCCTGGGTCCGGGCTGACCCTCGCTCAACCCCTCACCCTCCCCGCGGCAGGTGGCGGCATCCTGGTCATCGAGAGCCTCCTGGACGCGGACGGGCGGGGCCCCCTGACCACGGTGCTGTACTCGCTGAACATGCTGGTGCAGACGGAGGGCCGCGAGCGGACCCCCGCCCAGTACTGCGCGCTCCTGGGCCCCGCCGGCTTCCGAGACGTGCGGTGCCGGAGGACCGGGGGCACCTACGATGCCGTCTTGGCCAGGAAGTGATCCCGGCAGTGTGTGTGACCCCCTTCACGACGCAAATCCTGCAATAAACAGACGGTGTCGCTCATGCTTCTTTCTTGCCTTTTCTTCTTCTTTCCCCCCCTTGTTGTCTATCTGTTCTATACTTTTCTTGTTTTCCTGCCCCATTGAGGGATGCCAGGTTTATGCCCACAGATGGTCACTTTGCGTTTCATCTTACTTTCTTTCATTATCCTTATTTTCATTTGATGCCAATCCGTTCTATTTTCCTTCCTTCCTGTGATGGAGTGAAGTATCTGAGATGAGGTTCCTCCTGGATGGGGGTGGCCCTAAATCCAGGGAGAGGGTCCTTATAAGACACAGAAGAGGAGAGACAGAGACACAGAGAACCCACATGGAGATTGAGGCGGAGACGGGAGGGAGGCGGCCACCAGCCCAGGGACGGACGCCTGGAGCCCCCGAAGCTGGACGAGGCAGGGAGGACCCTCCCCTGGAGCCTCTGGACGGGGCTCAGCCCTGGGACCTCTTGACCTCAGATGTCTGGTCCCCAGGACTCGGGGAGGGTGGATGTGTGTGGTTTTAAGTCATGATCCCATTTGGCATAGTTTGTTTCAGCCGGCCCAGGACACTCGTACACATGGAAGTGGATGGATAGACACCCATCTCAAATTTTAATTTTGAAAAGGCAGAAAAGAATTGCTGGTCTATTTTGCAGCATAGAGTCCAAGAAGTCTGTCACGAGGATGTTTAATATCTACTCTTTTAGCAACTTTCTGGTATACAATAAACATAGTGACATTAATTGCCATCACCATGCTCTCTGTCATCTGGAAGTCTGGAAGTCTGTGCCTCTGACCCTCTTTACCCGTTTTGTTCCGCTCCCACCCCTCACCTGTGGCAACAAGCGGCCATGCCCTCCTCCAGGGGATCTTCCTGACCCAGGGATCGAACCTGGGTCTGCTGCATTGCAGGCAGATTCTTCAGCATCTGAGCCACCAGGGAAACCTATGACAATCTGTAGGTCCGTCCAGGTGGCCGCCAATGGCTGTATTTCACTCCCTTTTAGGGCAAGTCATATTCTATTGTGTATATTTACGACATCTTCTGTATCCTTTCCTCTGTGGACGGACACTTAGGTTCTTTCCACGTCTTGCCTGTTTTGCAAATTCATTTGTGTTATCTTTTAGGTTCTACATGTGAATATACATGTGAATATGTATAATATGATATTTGTCTTTCTCTGTCTGACTCACTTCACTTTGCACGAAAGCAGACGTTTTATGTTCATGTTTTTCATGGTGACATAGCGTGTGTGGTACGTGGGATCTTTCTGGACCGGAGATCAGACCTGTGTCCCTTTTATCGGCAGTTGGATTCTTAACCGCTAGACTGCTGGGGAAGTCCTGTTAGATGCCTTTCATTAGCAGAAGCCAGGCAAAACTTCAATCGTTATTTTTGAAGCAAAATTTAATCTATTATTTATTTCGGGTTGTGCTAGATCTTTGTTGCCATGTGGCTTTTCTGTAGTTGCAAGGAGCAGGGGCTATTCTCTTCCTTTGGTTTTATCCACGTTCTGCTTTCCACTGGTGAGCCTCTGATCTCTGGCTGCAGAGCCACCCCACGGCACACGGGCTTCAGTAACTGTGGCATGTGGGGTCAGTCGTTGTGACCCCCGGGCTCTGGAGCCCGGGGTCAGTAGCTGTGGCCCACGGGCTTTGTGGCTCCAACGATCTGGGGAATCTCCCTGCAGAGATCGAGCCTGGGTCTCCTGCGTTGGCAGGTGGCTTCTCCACCACTGCACGGCCAGACAAGTCCAGCCAGCTGTTAATAATCGTGGTGTTTGTATTGACGTATATGCTTCCTCCTGAATTATAACCTCTGTGATCACACCCCCGAGGGGCTCCATCCCAGGGCTGTCATTTCCCCCGCGCTTCGGTCCCTTCACTCTCCGCCTGAAACCATCACAGCATTGTTAATCGGCTGTACTTCAACACAAAATAAAAAGATTGTTTTTAGAAGTGCAGAAAGAAACATCATTTACTGCTTGAGGACACACGAGGCTGATGGGTTGTTGTTCATTTGATGTTCAGTTGCTGAGTCAACCTTTACTTTTTGTGACCCCCGTGGACCGCAGCACGCCAGGCCTCCCTGTCCATCACCAACTCCCGGAGTGTACTCAAACCCATGTCCATCGAGTCGGTGATGCCATCCAACCATCTCATCCTCTGTCGTCCCCTCTTCCTTCGGCCTTCAATCTTTCCCAGCATCAGGGTCTTTTTAAGGAGTTAGTTCTTTGCATCACGTGGCCAAAGGATTGGGGTTTCAGCTTCAGCATCAGTCCTTCCAGTGAATATTCAGGACTGATCTCCTTTAGGATGGGCTGGTTGGATCTCCTTGCAAGTCCAGGGGACTCTGAAGAGTCTCCTCCAACACCACAGTTCAAAAGCATCAATTCTTCAGCGCTCAGCTTTCTTTATGGCCCAACTCTCACATGCACACCTGACCACTGGAAAAATTATAGGTGTGACTGGACGGACCTTTGTCAGACAGGTGATGTCTCTGCTTCTTAGTACGCTGCCTGGGTTTGGATGGTGCCAGTTGCAGCGTCTTGGCCTCGTCCGACAGAGCGCACACTTGGAAACGCTGAGCCGTGTGTGGCGGGCCGGCCAGGCGTGGCTGCTCTTGGCGGGAACAGGCCTGACTGCGGAGTCTGCCCGGGGACAGGAGCGTTCGTCCCGGGTGTTGCGTCCTGGAACCCCCGAGCGCCGCCTGTGCGTGGCTGGAATTGGATGTCAAGCTGATGCAGTTACGGAAGACAGATGCCTGGAGCTGGTGCCTGGGGCCACTCGTTTTGCCGGAGATGCGGGGTTGGAATTGGCTTCCTGTCTGCTCATGTCTGACTTATGGCTGCTAATAATTTCCCCGCTGTTCTGCCTGAAGACTGGAGCGGTGTGTGAATAGATGTACTTACTTCTGCGGTTGTATAGCGGCTATTTAGACTGCAGCCTGGCGTGCTGCCGTCTGAGGGATTGCTTGTGCGTCCGTGAGTGTCCGTGACGATAGCCCTCTACCCGTGTCTTTATTCCTGACCACACTGCTGTCTTTGTATTGTCCGGAACCTAACTCTGTGGTCTGTCTGTAAGTATAGGGAACCTGTGTGTGCTAAACACATTTTTTTCCCCCAAAACAACTTTACCATTTATTTCAATAAATGGAATCTATCTATATATATATATATATATTTTTACAACTACTGAGACACCTCATTTATTCCAGGTGGTCATACAAAGAGGTATTCCACATGACTGAATTAGATAAAGTCTGAATTTAAAACTTTTTTCAGGAGTATATGCTATGCTGTGCTTGGAGTTAGATGGTGAAGAATTTGCCTGCAATGCAGGAGACCTGGGTTCGATCCCTGGGTTGGGAAGGTCCCCCTGGGGGAGGAGGAAATGGCAACCCACTGCAGTATTCTTGCCTGGAGAATCCCATGGACAGAGGAGCCTGGCGGGGCTACAGTCTATGGGGCCGCATAGAGTCAGACACGACTGAACTGACCGAGCACCCACGTGCGCCTTTTCAGATTTTTTTCTCCCCCATTTGTAACCTTCGTAGCCTGCATTATTGCATTTCCTTCCCCTTTCTCCACGTCTGTTTGAACCATCCACTCTTGGCTGCTATTTTTACCTCCTGAATAAGCAGGGTTATTTATATACAGAGAAGCGGAGGCACATTATTTGAAAAAAGGAGAAGCTGTTACCTCCGACCCAGGTTTTGGGAATTTGTAAAAATCAGAAGGAAAAGGAGTGAGGGGCCATACCTGCTTCGACGGAGGTTCCGTGCAGACCTGAGCTCGTGACTTCCGGGAGTGTGTGTATGAGGTCAGGGGCGGGTGCGCTTCTGAGACTAATTTCCGTTCTGGGTCTTTGGAGAGAGGGTGGTCCGCCTTGCATGCTGGGTTGCCACGAACAGCTGAAATTTATTGATGGATTAGGTGGTTAAGAGATGGCAATGCTGGGATGCTTTTGAATTGTGCTGCTGGAGGAGACTTTTTTCTTAGTAGATACTTTACCACATCGTGATGATTTTTGCCGTAGATCAGCATGAACCGCTCGCAGGTACACATGTCCCCTTCGTTCTTTAACCCCCTTCCCACCTCCCTCCCCACCCCGTCCCGGCGCGTGGTCCCAGAGCTCCACCCTCAAGTGCCCCGCATCAGGCTTCAAGCTTGCACGGGTCATGTCTTTTGCCTATGGTGACGTCCATGTCTCAACGCTACTCTCTCAAACCATCCCAACCTCGCCTTCTCCCGCTGAGTCCAAAAGTCTGTTCTTTACATCTGTGTCTGCTTTGCTGCCCTGCATATCGGGTTGTGGTTACCGTCTTTCTAAATTCCATTTATATGTGTTAATGTATAGTATTTGTCTTTCTCTTTCTGACTTACTTCACTCTGTATAACAGGCTCCAGTTTGATCCACCTCACTAGGACTGACTCAAATGTGTTCTTTTTAACGGCTGAGTAATATTCCACGGTGTATATGTACCACAGCTTCCTTATCCATTCGTCTGCTGATGGGCATCTAGGTTGCTTCCATGTCCTGGCTATTATAAACAGTGCTGCGATGAACATTGGGGTGCACGTGTCTCTTTCAGATCTGGTTTCCTCAAGGTATACGCCCAGTAGTGGGATTGTGGAGTCATATGGCAGTTTTCTTCCTAGTTTTAAAATCTCCATAGTTTTAATCTCCATACCGTGTCCTTGAAAGTCCCTTGGACTACAAGGAGATCCAACCAGTCCATCCTAAAGGAAATCAGTCCTGAATATTCTTTGGAAGGACTGATGCTGAAGCTGAAACTCCAATACTCTGGCCACCTGATGCGAAGAGCCTGCCTCCTTGGAAAGGACCCTGATGCTGGGAAAGATTGAAGGCAGGAGGAGAAGGGGACGACAGAGGATGAGATGGTTGGATGTCATCACTGACTCGATGGACGTGAGTTCGAGCAAGCTCCAGGAGTTGGTGACGGACAGGGAGGCCTGGCGTGCTGCAGTCCATGGGGTTGCAAAGAGTCGGACGCAAGTGAGCACCTGACCAGCAGCAACAATCAAGTACCTACCCACGAGGGAAGCCCTAACAATGCTTTGAGGCTGGTGAACAGGGTGCTCAGAGTTCATCTGGGGGTTTATAGTCTGTGTTCTGCTTCTTCAAGACCTGCTAAAATTATTTTTTTACTACTTATATTTGGCGTAGAAGAGAGGTTAAAATATTCTGTGACCCTGTAGGAGGGGACCTGTTTGCTTTTGCATGGCAGACGGTCAAAGCGTGTATAAATAAGTGTCCTGTTTGTCAGGACAGGTGTGTCCCTGAAATTTAATGTTGCATTTGTTGCTTCGTGCGTAAGGGGAGTAACACGCGTGATTAGTTTTCTTTGCCCCGTGAATTGGCTTCCTGGCCTTGTTATAATGTGCTGTGTGCTCAGTCGTGTCTGACTCTTTGCGACCCCACGGACTGTGGCCCACCAGGCTCCTCTGTTCGTAAGATCCTCCAGGCAAGAATACTGGAGTGGGTTGCCATTTCCCCCTCCAGGGGATCTTCCCGACCCAGGGATTGAACCTGGGTCTCCCGTGTGTCCTCCATTGCAGGCAGATTCTTTACCTGTTGAGTCCTCGGGAAGAACTATATTATAAAAAGTTACAGAAAGTTGTTATAAGTGGCCACAGATCTGGTGGTTTTAAAACCACAGACACCCACCTTCCCCCAGGAGACCAAACGTCTGAGGTCAAGGGGTCCCAGGGCCGAGCTCCGTCCAGAGTCTCCAGGGGAGGCTCCTTCCCACCTCTTCCAGCTTCTGGGGGCTCCGGGCGTCCTTCCCTGGGCTGGTGGCCGCCTCCCTCCCGTCTCTGCCTCCGTCTCCACGTGGCTTCTCCTCTGTGTCCGTGTCTCTCCTCTTCTGTGTCTTATGAGGACCCTGTCCCTGGGTTTAGGGCCACCCCCATCCAGGAGGGACCCTCATCTCAGACCCTTCACTCCATCACACCTGCAGAGACCTCATTTCCAGAGACGGTCCCGTTCTGAAGTTTCAGGCTAGCACTTCAGCCTAACGCTTTGGGGGTGGGGAGAGACGATTCCATCGACCACACTCTCCTCCAAGCAGCATGTGATACATATTTTATTTGGGTGAACGTGCACACTTCACCTGCGATGAGTGCCTTAATACACGTGGAAAGTCCCCTCCCGAAAGTTCTCCTTGTGAAGGAAGAGAAAGTGTTGACACCTTTTATCTAGCACGGGCAAGACCCTCTCGCTTTGTCGGCGGCCAGAAGTTCCCGTAAAACGTGGACATCAGAGTTGTTTTGGGTGAAGCCCATCCGGGGTGGACTGACCAAGCTCCCCGGCTCTGGGGTGCTCTGCTTTTGAGAAACAGCCTCCGGATGCGGGTCACCTTAACCACCATGGGCTCGTGACCTGGGTTGATGCATACAAGTTCAGTTCAATTCAGTCGCTCAGTCGTCTCTGACTCTGCGACCCCATGAGCTGCAGCACGCCAGGCCTCCCTGTCCATCACCAACTCCCGGAGCCTGCTCAAACTCATGTCCATTGAAACAAACAGTTGCCATTTCAGAGCTCGGGGCACTTGGATCCTAGGGGAGAAAAAAGAGGCATGTGGTTAGCACCAAGGTCTGGACGTGCCAATGTTTGTGCATTTGAGGAGTTGAGGAAAAGGTTGGAGGGGGTACTGGGATGCTGATCCTGGGACGATCAGGAAAGATTTCAGACCAGATGGGTGTCCCGTGTGGCTCCGATGGTAAAGAATCCACCTGCAATGGGGGAGACCTGGGTTCAATCGATCCCTGGGTGGGGGAAGATCCCCTGGAGGAGGGCATGGTGACCCACTCTGGTATTCTTGCCTGGAGAATCCCATGGACAGAGGAGCCTGGCGGACTACAGTCCACGGGGTTATAAACAGTCGGACACGGCTGAGTGACTAAGAACATTCCCCTTCTTGCACTTGCATTGCCCTTCACGGTCCCCCGTGTAGTGTTGGATTTGTCCCCCGCGCCCCCGGCCGAGCTTCAAGGCTTGTAGAATCTTACCTCCCCAACCAGGAATCGAACACACGCCCCCTGCGTTGGAAGCTCAGAGTCCTAACTGCAGGACCCATAACTAGGGAGGTCCCTAGTGATCTTTTTCATTCGGTTCCTTGAGAGGTTCTCTGCATCTCCGACCGTAAGACAGTCGTGAAGGTGTCTTGGGATGCGTGGCCCATCTCCTGGTCCTTCTGTATGCACACTGGAGTCGCCCGGAGTTTGCTCAGCCTGAAAGGGATCGGGTGGTGTTTTCTGGCTGCCGCCTGAGCTTGGCTTCCCGCAGACACGGCTGAGCACCCTCGTGGTTCCTGGAACGGCGGGAATTAGAGAGGTTTCCTTCCCCGGGGGAGGAAGTCGCTGCAGGGTGCGGGGGGAGATGCCGAGTGACTCGGTCACCTGCAGCCCACCCCAGACCACAGGCAGAGTCCGGGCGCCTTGGAGGACACTCATCTCCTCGGGGCAGGGGACCCCCAGTGTCTGGGATCCGGGGCCTGATGATCTGAGGTTGCGGCTGACGTGAGAGTCATGCAAACGAGCTGCTTGGTAAATGTGATGTGCTTGAATCAACCCGAAACCATCCTCTCCCCCAGTCGCTCGGGGAAAAATTGTCTTCTCTGAAAGCGGCCCCTGGTGCCTAAAAGCTTGGAGACCACTGCGTGGGAAGGATGGAGCCCCCCAGCCCCACCCCCATCGTTGCCGTGGAAGCCTGTGAAGGGGGCCGGTCCCTGACGCTGTGTGTGGGTCTGAGTGTCTGTGTTTCTGGGTGTCTGTATACCTTTACATTCAAGTGAGTCTGTGAGCTTCGTCTGTGCGTGTCTGCGACTGTGTACACGTGTCTCTTTACACCCGCATCTGTGCGTGTCTGTGTGTTTATAGACCTGTGTCCACCTGTTTTCCCCTGAATCCTAGCGTGTGCATTTAGATTGTGATGACTTCTCTGGTCGTGGACCACAGGCCCCACAGCTGTCGTACACAGGCTTGCATCTTTCCCAGTTTGTGGGATATTCGCAGACCAGGGATCGAACCCGCGTCTCCTGCGTTGGCAGGCGGATTCTCTCCCGCTGGGCCACCAGGGAAGCCCTGGTTCTGCACTTACACATCTGTGCGTGTCTGTATTTCTTCCTCTCTCCGTGAGTCTGTGTTTATACAGGTGTGTTTATCTCTGTCCCGCGTCCGTGCGTCTATATTTGTGACCGCGTCTGCGTTTCTCGTGCGTCTGTATGGGTCTGCAGTTATACGCCTGGGAGCATCTCTATCTGTTCCTGTTTCTCTGTGTCTGTATTTATCACTGCATCTGTGTGTCTGTATTCTTCATGCGTCTGTGTGCGTCTGTGCGCATATACCTGTGTGTCTGTATTTATTATCGCGTCCGTGTTTCTCGCGTGTCTGTGTGTGGCTGCATTTATATGCCCGATAGCGTCTACATTTATTCCCCTTTCTGTGTGTCCATATTTATTGCTGCACCTGTACGTCTGTATTTGTCACGCATCTGTGTGTCAGTGTGTGCCCCCCGAGCTTCCCCGCACGGCTGTGTTCCCCAAGTCGCTCATCTCTCAGTGACCAGGGAGTCCTATGCCATCAAGCTTGATTTAGGGGTGATTATACATTGCTCCAATACTTTGACCACCTGATGCGAAGAGCTGACTCATTGGAAAAGACCCTGATGCTTGAAAAGATTGAGGGCAGGAAGAGAAGGGGATGACAGAGGATGAGATGCTTGGATGGCATCACGACTCCATGGACATGGGTTTGAGTAAACTCTGCGAGTTGGTGATGGACAGGGAGGCCTGGCTTGCTGCAGTCCTTGGGGTCACGAAGAGTCGGACACGACTGAGCAGACACGCACCTGAATGCATTTCCTCAGGTCTGTCTGCCCTGCTTCCTGCCATGAGGGGTCCTCGTATTTCAGGGCGTGAGGACCCATGTGCCTGAGGCAGCTGGGACTGCACAGAGATAATTACGATGCTGAAAATAAACTAGTCTCGCCTTCTAGGAGGACAGGGGGGCCATGGACAGGCCCCGACACACACAGTAATGCTGGAGACGTCGCTTCAGCCTCAGGGGTCTTAGGTACGACATACGAGGGCCCCAGAGCGCCCAGGCCCCCACACTCTGCATCCTGGTTTTTATCATTCTTCGGCCACGCTCTTGTCCCCACAGAATTTATGCTCGTGCGCGAGGCTCAGCCCACAGGGTGTCGTAAAATGGAGAAGGTGCCCGTCTCGAGGACGAGTCTTATTCTGTGGGTGAAGAGATTTGGGTCTCAACAAGGCCCTGGGATCCTGAGTTAAAACCTTAAACATCGGGACTGCCCTGGTGGTCTGAAGTGGCTAAGACTCTGCGGGGAAGCGGTGCAGTTTCCATCCGTGGTTACGGAACTAGATCCCACATGTTGCAACTAAGTCCTGGTGCACGAAATACATAAATATTAAAAAAAAAAAAAAAACCTCAGTAACCATGAAGTGCTGCTGCATTGCAGGCAGATTCTTTACCATCTGAGCCACGAGGGAAGTCCACCTATTCCAATTCAGTTTGTTTAAATCTAAATGTGTTGCAATTTCCATCTCCAGGGGATCTTCCCAACTCAGGGATGCAACCCAGGTCTCCCACATTGCTGGCAGATTCTTTACCAGCTGAGCCACCGGGGCGGCCCCAGAATTCCGGGGTGCGTAGTCCGTTCCTCCTCCAGAGGCTGCAGATACTGGGAGCACCCCTGAGGAGAACACGTGGACGGGGGCATTCCCAAGCACGGTGCCCCAAGCCCATCCCCAGTGGGCACTTGGCCCCATTCTTGAAGCTTGACTTGGGTTTTCAGCCTTCGAGGCCACAGACGCGGGATGAGGGCAGTGGTGATATTTGGGGACTTGTATCTGAGCCCCGGGTATCGTTGCGGCTCGGAGGCGCGTGACGGTCAGCACCCCGATACTTGACACCTCCTAGCAAGTTTACGTGTGGGTTCATGTCCAGCAGTGTGTCCCTGTCCACCCCAAACTCCCCAACTATCCATCTCCCCTGGCGACATGTTCATTTTCTAAGTCTCTGAGTCTCTTTCTGCTTTGTAAGTCCATTTGTATCAGCGTAGGGATGTCATACGCTGTTTCTCTTCCTCTGACTTACTTCACTCAGGATGGCAATCTCTAGGCCCACCCCTGCTGCTTCAAATGGCACTATTTCATTCTTACGCCTGCGTAACATTCTGCTGTATACATGCACCACATCGTCCTCATCCCCTCGTCTGTCGACGGACGTCTAGGTCGCTTCCACGTCCTGGCCCTTGTACACGGTGCTGCAGTGAAGATGTGGGCGCGCGTACCTTTTCAGATGCCGGTGTTCACCGGATAAGCTCCCAGGAGTGGGACTGCAGGATGAGATGGTCAGCTTTCGCTTTTTTGATTGAGTTAATGATGGAGCCTTCAAAACTGAAATAACCCTAGGTTTGTGTTTCACTGCTTTCTAATTTTTTTTTTTTTTTTCCTGAGACGTGGGTTCATGAACCGTTTTGCCTTCTCAGTGGATTCCTTCTCATCCCGCTTCCCTCCTCTTTCTCCTCACCACGCTGTGTTCCGGTGTATCCACTTGAATTGCCTCCTCTGCTCTCCATTCTTAGGACCCGGGGCCTCTGATGCGCTGTCTGTCACGGAAATGCACAGGCATCTGTGTGTTACAGTTTGGCAGAGGGTGGGGGACTGTACTCTGTGAGGATCCCAGGTGATGGAAAGCGCTCGATACGGGATCTGGTGGGCTGCCTGCTGCGGTTCCGCTGGGAGAAGCACGTGCTGCTATTTAGGTGTAGGTTTTTAGGTAAAGCTCCTGGAGAGAGAGAGAGAACAGACAGGTAGTTAGCTAGGTACATAGATACGTAGGTAGATAGATACACATACATGTGGACAGACAGGTAGGTAGAAAGACAGGTAGGCAGATGGATAGATAGACAGTACATAGGTAAACAGGTAAATAAATAGGTAGGCACACAGGCAGGTAGACAGGTAGATAAATAGACACATAGATAAGTAGACAGCTAGACTCACAGGTAGGTAGACAGGAGGATAAATACATAGGTAGGCAGACAGGTAGGTAGACAGATAGCTAGACAGGGAGATAAATACATGGGTAGCGAGACAGCTAGGTAGACAGGTGGATAAATACATGAGTAAGCAGACAGGTAGGTAGACAGGTAGATAGCTAGAGAGGGAGATAAATAGAGAGCTAGGCACACGGGTAGCTAGACAGTAGATAGGTAGGTAGATACATAGGTAGGCAGACGGGTAGGTAGACAGCTAGATCAATGGTACATGGTGAGAGGTAGATGGATAGATCACAGGCAGGCGTGTGGCTAGCTAGATAATACATAGAGATTATACATGGAGACGAAAGTGTGGAGAGTATATTGTGTGGGCCCTGGGGTCTTTGGCGTGCACCCCCTTAGGTAGATAGACAGGTAGACAGACAGACAGACAGGTAGGTAGACAGGTAGGCAGACAGGTAGATAGACAGATAGGCAGGTAGACAGGTAGATAAAGCAGGTAGACAGACAGGTAGACAGACAGACAGGCAGGTAGATAGACAGGCAGGTAGGCAGACAGACAGGCAGGTAGATAGACAGATAGGCAGGTAGACAGGTAGATAAAGCAGGTAGACAGACAGGTAGACAGACAGACAGGCAGGTAGATAGACAGACAGGTAGGCAGACAGACAGACAGGTAGACAGACAGACAGGCAGGTAGATAGACAGATAGGCAGGTAGACAGGTAGATAAGCAGGTAGACAGACAGGTAGACAGACAGACAGGCAGGTAGATAGACAGGCAGGTAGGCAGGTAGATAGGCAGGTAGACAGAGACACAGGTAGACAGAGACACGGGTAGACAGACGACAGGCAGGCAGACAGACGACAGGCAGGCGGACAGACGACAGGCAGGCGGCAGGAGTCGGTCACCCCCTGAGCAGCGTTCTCCCCCACAAGCCTTCCTGTTCCACGCCTGCTTTCTTTCCAGTTCACGTCCTCGGTCTCCACCCCCGCGGCCGCCCCCCCCGCCTGGCTCTCCCGCTCAGACAGGCGCCCCTTGTGTGCTGACCCCCGTCTCCCAGAAGCTGTGGACCGGGCCGGGCGGGCCGCGCTCAGAGCTCACAGCCCGGGAGCGGGGGGCGTCCGTCTCCCCGCCGCAGTCCCCTTTTCCCGAGGACGCTTCCTCCTCCAGCCTCTGCACCTCAGCGCCGGCAGCTCACGCTTCTCTGTTTCAGACAAAGCTCGTCGCGGCGCTTAGCATGAGGTCTCAGCCTTCTGCAGCGAATTCACCGTCACTACATCCACGCACTCTCTGTTTTTCTTTCCCCACTTTGTATTTATTGCTGTTTGGCCAAAGGCAGATGCATGTATGTGTGCTGAGTCCCTTTGGCCGTGTCCGACTCTTTGCAACGCGATATAATAACAGTGAGAAACTCTTATTTTGCTATTTTGCGTTGCTTATTGGATGAAGCTTCAGTCCGTGAAGCTTATTGGTCATTTTCCCAATGAGAATACATAAAAGAAAATCACGTAAGCAAATATAGGCTTGCCTCTTTTTTTTTTTTTTTTTTAAAAGATTTAGTTAATAGTTATTTTTCTTCTGGTTTTATTGTGTTATCACTGACACACAGCACTGGTAAGTTTGTGGACTTAAAAACCATTCACAGCCTAAAAGTTGACAGTTACGTTTTATTCTGGGGGTAGGGATTTTTTGGACTTCAAGCCTAGGAGGCGGTATTTCAAATGACCCTGAGCGAAAAGGAGGTGAGGGGAGGAGACAGGTTACACAGAAATTTTGCAACAAAAGACAGGTATTCTGAACATCAAAAGACAATTGTAAAGAATGCCAGATAGTCCACGGCTTCCCCAGTGGCTGACATCTGCCTGCAATGCCGGAATCTTCCTGTAGAATCTGCCTGCAACGTGGGAGACCCACGTTCGATCCCTAGGTGGGGAAGATCCCCTGAAGGAGGGCGTGGCAACCCTCTCCAGTATTCTTGCCTGGAGAATCCCATGGACAGAGAAGCCTGGTGGGATGCAGTCCATGGGGTCACAAGAGTCGGACACAACTGAGCGAGAAACGCATTCACATCTGGAGGCTTTGAAGTCGCTGTTGCCCGTTGCATCCTTGTTTATTGATGTGGCTGGAGATGCTCCGTTTCACACGGCCATCGTTTAGAAAGACTGACCTTCCTTGCAAAGGGCAGGGACTCAGTGAGGAGGAGTCACCGCCGGTGTGTGTCCCGAAGCCTTCCCGAGACACTGTCGGTTCCTGTGGTCCTCTGAGTGGCCAAGCAGGAGTCTGCACATCACAGCATCATATGAACACCCACGAGGAGACAGGAGGGTAAGACTGAAGGACTCTTCTTCTTCTTCCTGCAGGGGGAAGGTTCTGGGCATGTCGCAGAAGCCCCCAGGGGAGCTAGGGACCCCCTCCACACTCCAGGGACGTAAAGAGAAACATGCATCTCGTCTCTGCCCATTTCCCATTTCAGTCGCTCACTCGTGTCTGACTCTTTGTGACCCCATGGACTGCAGCACACCAGGCCTCCCTGTCCATCACCAGCTCCCGGAGTTTACTCAAACTCGTGTCCATGGAGTCGGTGATGCCATCCAGCCATCTCATCCTCTGTCATCCCCTTCTCCTCCTGCCCCCAGTCCCTCCCAGCATCAGGGTCTTTTACAGTGAGTCAGCTCTCTGCATCAGGTGGCCAAAGTACTGGAGTTTCAGCTTCAGCCTCAGTCTTTCCAATGAACACCCAGGACTGATCTCCTTGACGATGGACTGGTTTCACACACCCCCTCCCCTTGCTACTGATTTCATCAGACATGCCTGCAGTCCTGTGTACAAAGAAGGTCGCCTATATTGACTGGAAAAATAAATGAACCATGCATGTCCACATGAAACTATTACACCGTTGTTAATTGGCTCTGTTCCAGGATAGAATAAAAAGTTTTTAAAGAATGAAATTGTCAGGGTCCGTGTGTGGGTTGGAAAAGGATTTCCAGACATGCTTCTCAAGAAGAATTAAGTTTCTTAGGGCAGGAGATGCTGTTAGAACAGGGGACCAGCTCAAGGGAGAGTCGAACCCTTTCTGAGGCTACTGGCCAATTTTTATAGCCTCAAGAGAGAGAAAATTCCTGCTGGAAGCGTGGCATGAGCTGATTGGTTAGGATGCTAGATGGGGTGGAAACTAAGGTGGGTATTTTACCTAACACGGGGTCAGGGAGCTGGCTGGTTTATGTCTGGAGTCTCATAGCAACAGTTGCTATGGGGCTTGGTCTGTTCCAGAGATGCTTGTCCTGTGACCTTGGTCCAGGGCCCCACAGAAAACGAATTTAGCAATTAAGATAATGCACAACTTGGGCTTCCCTGGAGGCTCAGCTGGTAAAGAATCTGCCTGCAATGCAGGAGACCTGGTTTTTGATTCCTGAGTCTGGAAGATCCCCCGGACGAGGGCATGGCGACCCACTCCAGGACTCTTGCCTGGAGAATCCCACGGACCGAGGAGCCCGGCGGGGCCACAGTCCACGGGGCTGCAAAGAGTTGGACACGACTGAGCGACTGACAGCAACTTACGTGCGGCTGAAAGTATCACAGCATTGTTAATTGTCTGTAAGTAAGTGTTAGTCACTCAGTCATGTCTGACACTTTGTGACTCCACGGTGTGTGGACGGTAGCCCCGCCAGGCTCCTCTGTCCATGGGGATTCTCCAGGCAAGAATAGTGGAGTGGGTTGCCATGCCCTCCTCCAGGGGATCTTCCCGACCCAGGGATGGAACCCAAGTCTCCTGCATTGCAGGCAGATTCTTTACCGTCTGAGCCACCAGGGTATTCTCCAGTATAAAATGAGAGGTTTTTAAAAAGTGAGAAGAATTTAGCAGTTAAAAGAAAATGCACAACCGATAGGTTGAATCATGGCTTATTTGGCAGAGAAAACTGAGGCATGAAGCCCAGAAGGCAGCCTGTCAGATCGCTCTGAGCAGCTGCTGCAAAGAGATGGGAGAGGCGGCAGGACGTGGAGGAGTTTCTGCAACAAAGAGCAGGTAGTGGGAACATTGAAAGATTTCTGTCAGTGAAAGAGACCAGGCATCTCCAGGTAACGAAGTCACAGCTTTTCTTTGTATGGTTGTTGTTCAGTTGCTAAGTTGTGTCTGACTCTCTGCAAACCTCAGTGATTGCAGCACACCAGGCCTCCCTGTCCTTCACTAACTCCCAGAGTTTGCTCAGATTCATGTCCAATGAGTCGGTGATGCCATCCAACCATCTCACCCTCTGTCATCCCCTTCTCCTCCTGCCTTCAATCTTTCCCAGCATCTTTCCCAGCATCCCTGGGTCTTTTCCAATGAGTCAGTTCCTTGCATCAGGTGGGCAAAGGATTGGAGCTTCAGCATCAGTCCTTCCAATGAATATTCAGGACTGATTTCCTTTAGGATGGACTGGGTTGGATCTCCTTGCAGTCCAAGGGACTCTCAAGAGTCTTCTCCAGCCCCACAGTTCAAAAGCATCCATTCTTTGGCCCTCAGCTTTCTTAACGGTCCAACTCTCGCATCCATACAGGACCAGTGGAAAGACCATAGCTTTGACTAGATGGACCTTTGTCAGCAAAGTGACAAAAAGCAGGCATCCGGTTGGTTTCCCCAGGACTCTTTCCTGTGTGAAGGAAGTGGTCGATAGCTTGATTGATAGGTGCGGCATCCTTTGTTTGTTGAATTGGCAGATGACGTTTTCCGTTCACTGCTGGCCTGTCAATAAACAAAGGATGCTGAGGCCTTCTGGCCCTCCTGCCCCAACAATGCACCCCAAGAAGGTTCAGGAAGGGAGAAAAAAGGATGCAGGCCCCAGATGCAGCCAAGCTGCATCTTAAAGGAATGATTTCAGTGAGCCCAGACACTGTTGCATCTTCCCCGATGCAGAAAAGCACTAGGGATGTCCTTCGTGGTCGAGTGGTTAAGACTCTGCCTTACAAAGCCGGGGACGTGGGATGGATTCCTGGTTGGGGGCCTAAGATCCCATGTGCTGTGAAGCAGCTACGTCCTGACACAGTGAAATAAAGAAACACTTAAAAACAAAATTCTTTTAAGAAGAGACTCTGCCTTGCAAAACTGGGGGTTCTGGTTCAATTCCTGGTTGGGGAACTAACATCCCATGTGCCCTGTGGTCAAACCAGTCCATCCTAAAGGAAATCAGCCCCAAATATTCATTGGAAGGACTGATGCTAAAGCTGGAACTCCAATCCTTTGGCCATCTGATGTGAAGAGCTGACACATTGGAAAAGACCCTGATGCTGGGAAAGATCGAAGGTGGGAGGAGAAGGGGACGACGGAGGATGAGGTGGTTGGATGGCATCACCGACTCGATGGACATGAGTTTGAGTAAACTCTGGGAGTTGGCGATGGACAGGGAGGCCTGGCGTGCTGCAGTCCACGGGTCACAAAGAGTCGGACACGACTGAGTGACTGAACTGAACTGAGAATTTGAGAGCTGTGTTTTATTCAGTGGGGGGAATTTTTAGGGCTTCAAGCCCAGGGTCAAAGCCAGTCAAGTGTCCACAGGGTCACAGAGCGTCAGACGTGATTGAGCGACTGACAGTTTTTACTTTGAAATGGCAAGAAGCCCCTCTGCGAAGGCGACATCTACGTACCCCAAGAGATAGCTATCACTGTTCCATATCAACAACCCACATGGTTTTCTTCTCTGACCACAGGTAACATGCCCCGGATGGTTTTCCTGCTACATAATTAAATGTTCTCCAGATAGCTTCACTCGGTACCTAAATGGCCAGGTAGACTGCTTTCCTTCTAATGAAAGATGCTCAAAGAATCCCCTGGATGTTTCTACCACATCTACACTCCAGACGGGAAAAAAATCGAAACAGAAGCAGCAATATTTCCACTTATTTCTGCTTTGCAGATAGGTTCATCCGTACCTTTTTTCTAGATTCCATGTATATGTGTTAATACATGATATTTGTTTTTCCCTTTCTGACTCTAGGTAAGATAGACTCTAGGTCCAGGCATGTTGCTGCAAAATGCATTAGTTCATTCTTTTTTCATGGCCGAGTAATATTCCATCGTATATAAGTGTCTTCTTTATCCATTGGTCTGTTGATGGACGTCTAGGTTGCTTGTCTGTTCTGGCTGTTGTAAATAGTGCTTCTGTGAATACTGGGGTGCATATGTCTTTTCGAATTATGGTTTTCTCCTGGTGCAGAGATCCAGATGTAAAGACAAATGTACGGACCCCAAGGAGGGTAGGGGGTGGAATGAATTGGGAGATTGGGATTGAGACTCATACACTATTCCTTCAGCTCAGTTCAGTCGCTCAGTCGTGTCCGACTCTTTGTGACCCCTGTGAACCACAGCACCCCAGGCCTCCCTGTCCATCACCAACTCCCGGAGTTTACCCAAACCCACATCCATTGAGCCGGTGATACCATCCAACCATCTCATCCTCTATCGTCCCCTTCTCCTCCTGCCCTCAATCTTTCCCATATATGTGTGTTAATATACGATATTTGCTCTTCTCTTTCTGGCTGACTTCACTGCACAACAAACTGTTGGTTCATCCGCTTCACTAAAGTGAAAGTCGCTTCAGTCACATCCGACTCTTTGCGACCTCATGGACTGTAGACCCTCAGGCTCCTCTCTCCCTGACGATTCTCCAGGCAAGAATACTGGAGTGGGTTGCCATGCCTTCCTCCAGGGGATCTTCCTGACCCAGGGATCCAACCCAGGTCTCCCCCATTGCAGGCAGATTCTCTACCGTCTTAACTAGGGAAGCCCATCCACTTCACTAGAGTGGACTCAAATTTGTTCTTTTCTATGGCTGCGTAATATTCCATGGTGTATATATACCACCTCTCTTTCCAGTTCATGTATCACACACCCTTCAGGGACACAGATGCAACAAAAAAGCCTTTGTTTATAAATCAAATGTTTCCACTGTTAAAAAAGGGGAACATGAAATAGTTGACATGGTGTTCATTTATGAGCTGAGTCTCCCCAAAGCCACCTTGTCGCTGAGTATCTCTTTCCCGTGGTTCCTCAGACTGGCCTCCGTCATTGCAGTTAGGATGCAAGTCTATATGCCACTGAGGCTTTATGGTTATTATTCCAATTCTGATGCTAATGGGAGGGTCTCCAGCCTGGAATAACAGGAGATGCAGGGGACCATGGGGATGGTCCTCTTTCCTCCTTCAAGATCGTCTCAATATTGCAGAGCTGAAAGGGCAGCAAGAGACACCCCCCTCCTCCCTGTCTTGGGTTCTCTGTTCTCCTCCACCATCACCGGATCCTCAGCCAAGGGGTGAGGAATACAGAGAGGTCCTTTCACAGAGCTTGTTTTCGAACGCATGCAGCAGGGAGCGGCCGCTTTCGGCAAGTTGCCGTGAGAGACACCCCCCTCCTCCCTGTCTTGGGTTCTCTGTTCTCCTCCACCATCACCGGATCCTCAGCCAAGGGGTGAGGAATACAGAGAGGTCCTTTCACAGAGCTTGTTTTCGAACGCATGCAGCAGGGAGCGGCCGCTTTCGGCAAGTTGCCGTGAGCCGTCAGCTGAAAGTAAGGTCTTTGTTTCCCAGACCGGACCACAGGGGCCTCAGGGGCCCACATTTAGGGCTCAGGTCCCTGGTCTTGCCTGTCCAGTCAACAACGAATTCAGGAGGCGTAAGGTAGACAGTAAAGTCAAAAGGGTATTGAAAAGAAAAGTACGTGCGGAAAGGCGCCAGGGTGAGCTCAGAGAGACTCATGCCTTTGGGAAGTTTAAATCTTTTATTGTTGTTTTTGAGTTGCTCAGTCATGTCCAACTCTTTTTGCGACCCCATGGACTGCAGCACGCCAGGTCCCCCTGTCCTTCACCATCTCCTGGAGTTTGCTCAAACTCATGCCCATGGAGTCGGTGATGCCATCCAACCACCTCATCCTCTGTCGTCCCCTTGTCTTCCTGCCCTCAATCTTTCTCAGCATCGGGGTCTTTTCCAATAAGTCGGCTCTTCCCATCAGGTGGCCAAAGGATCCGAGTTTCAGCTTCAGCATCCGTCCTTCCAATGAATATTCAGGATTGATTTCCTTTAGGATGGACTGGTTGGATCTCCTTGCAGTCCCAGGGACTCTCAAGAGTCTTCTCCAACACCACAGTTCAGAAGCATCAATTCTTCAGTGTTCAGCTTTCTTTATAGTCCAACTCTCACATCCATACATGACTACTGGAAAAACCACAGCTTCGACTAGACAGACCTTTGTTGGTAAAGTAATGTCTCTGCTCTTTAATATGCTGTCTAGGTTGGTCATAGGTTTTTTTTCCCAAGGAGCAAGCGTCTTTTAATTTCATGGCTGCAATCACCATCCGCAGTGATTTTGGAGCCCAAGAAAATAAAGTCTCTCACTGTTTCCCCATCTGTTTGCCATGAAGTGATGGGACCGGATGCCATGATCTTCTTTTTCTGAATGTCAAGTTTTAAGCCAACTTTTTCACTCTCGTCTTTCACCTTCATCTCTTTAGTTGCTCTTCACTTTGTGCCATAAGGGTGGTGTCATCTGCACAAAGGGACAGTTTTCCTGGTTGTCATCATCCCTCCAACTAGTCACCTGGGTTTGCTCCCCCCCACCCCGCCACCCGCGGTTAATTTGTCTCAGGACCCTCCGCTGGGGTGGGCACACATACCCTGGCCTATATGTATCTCGAAGTGAAGGCTTCGGGGAGGAGCAGGACTCACTGTGGTCTGGAATTATCCCCTGACTTTGCACTGCAAGGAGGCTTTCTGCGTCTGTGTGATGTCTCCCTCATCAGACAGGCTCTTTCCCTTTGCTTGTGCTTGCCTTCATCATTCCCTTGAGGGAAGAGAAAAAGACTGGCTATCTACCCTGTTTTTGGTTGGTTGAAAAGTCCTCAGCTGCAGCCCAGCTTTCTGTTATCTCAAAAAATGTCTGACTCTGTTGTGACCCCCTGGACTGTAGCCCGCCAGGCTCCTCTGTCCATGGGATTCTCCGGGCAGGAATACCGGAGTGGGTTACCATGACCTCCTCCAGGGGATCGTTCTGACCCGGGGATCGAAACCAGGTCTCCTGCGTTGCAGGCGGGTGGAAGGGTGGCTGACTGTAAAATTTCCAACCTGGAGCCTGTCTGTCTTCCTACCTCAAGCTGATGCCTGTCTGGCTCCGGGTTCCTTCGTCCGTTCGGCCAGTTCAAGAATCCGCCTCCCTCCCTCCGGGGAAAAATTACTGGGATTTGCCCGATGGATGCTCTTTGCTGATGCCCTGGAGTAGGGGCTGGGACCCACGGGGATGACCTGGGACTGGGCAGACAGCAGCATCTCCTCTCCTGGATTCATGAGGAACACCCACCCCTAGGTGGGCGTCACTGGTGGCCCAGACGGTAAAGACGCTGCCTCCAGTGCAGGAGATGTGGGTTCGATCCCTGGGTCAGGAAGATCCCCTGGAGGAGCAAACAGCAACCCACTCCAGTGTTCTAGTTTGGAGAATCCCAAGGACAGAGGAGCCTGGAGGGCTACAGTCCACGGGGTCACAAAGAGACAGGACTGAGTGACTTCACACCACACACCCACCTGCAACCTGCACTTGCAGGCGCCTGGACATTCCAAGTCTTTGTCCGTGAGAAAGGGGGTAAGCCGCCTTCTGCAAGGAAGGAGTGCCTTCCTCTGCATTCTGCTTCAGATGGAAATTCTTCACACAATAGCCCTTTCTTTGGATTTCCAGCCAGAGGCTAGAGTAAGTTTCTTTCAGAGAAGAAACTTTAGTATTTTGGGGGGAGAGGGAGCAGGGCTCAGAAAGGAAGATTATAATCTCATTTCTCTAAGAATTATAAAAGAGAGAGATGTATTGTTTTGAACTATTTACAGATTTTTAAAACATACATTTGTAGTGTTTTGATATAAAAGTAAATGCAATGGTAATGGACAAGGGAAGTATATGTCACACTATTAAAAGCAAATATAGACAAAGAAATATGAAACATGTCAGGAGATTAAAGGCAAATATAGAGGAAGTAAATATATAAAATGTCAGCACATTAAATGCAAATATAGACAAAGAAGATATGTAAAATGTCACCATATGAAATGCAAATATAGACAAATGAAGACAATATATAAAATGCCATAATATTGAAAGCAAATATAGACATATAAAGAGAATATGTAAAATATCACCACATTAAAAGCAAATATAGAAAAAAATACATAAAATATCACCGTATGAAATGCAAATATAGACAAATAGGCAGTATTTAAAATGTCATAATATTAAATGTAGATCTAGACAAAGACAATATATGAAGTGTCACCGTATTGAATGCAGATATAAACAAGATATGCAAAATGTCACCATATTAAATGGAAATTTAGACAAATAAAGACTATATAATGCCACAATATTAAAAGAAATACAGACAAATAAAAGAAAATATGTAAACTGTCACCAGATTAAAAGCAAATATAAAAGAAAAATACATAAAACGTCACCATATGAAATGCAAATATAGACAAATTGGCAGTATTTAAAATGTCATAATATTAAATGTAGATTTAGACAAAGACAATATATGAAGTGTCACCAGATTGAATGCAGATATAAACAAGATATGCAAAATGTCACCATATTAAATGAAAATTTAGGCAAATAAATACTATATAATGCCACAATATTAAAAGAAATACAGATAAATAAAAGAAAAAATGTAAACTGTCACCAGATTAAGAGTAAATATAAAAGAAAAATACATAAAATGTCACCATATGAAATGCAAATATAGACAAATAGGCAGTATTTAAAATGTCATAATATTAAATGTAGATCTAGACAAAGACAATATATGAAGTGTCACCAGACTGAATGCAGATATAGACAAAGAAGATATGCAAAATGTCACCATATTAAATGAAAATTTAGACAAATAAATACTATATAATGCCACAATATTAAAAGAAACACAGACAAATAAAAGAAAAAATGTAAACTGTCACCAGATTAAAAGCAAATATAAAAGAAAAATATATAAAATGTCAGCATATTAAATGCAAATATAGACAAAGACAACATATAAAATATCATCATACTTTTGAAGGCAAATGTTGATAAAAGCAGTATATAAAATGTCACAACAGTAAACGCAAACACGGACAAAGATAGTGTATAAAGTGTCACCATTTTAAATGCAAATATAGACAAAGACAATTTATAAAATCCCATAATATTAAAAGCATATGTAAACAAGGAAAATATGAAAAAGCCACAAGGTTAAGGGCGAATATAACTAAAAACTATTTCAAGTTTCTCCATCTTCTCCCCCTTCAACATGGTATATCCGTCCCATTGAAGGAACGGTGGTGCTTTAAGGAAACCGTTCTGGGTAGGCTAAGTGCTCTGCTAGCTCCACGTCGTTATAACCCTCATTAATATAATGTCTGCTACGCTCAGTCTTGTCCGACTCTGTGAGACCCCGTGGACTGCAGCCCGCCAGCCTCCTCTGTCCGTGGGCTTCTCCAGGCAAGAATACTGGAGCCGGTTGCCATTTCCTCCCCCAGGAAACCTTCCCAATCCAGGGATCGCATTGGCGTCTCCTGCATTCACTGCCTGTGGGTTCCTTACCGCTGACGCCACCTTCTCTGTGCTGAGACATGAAGAATTGTGCTACCGGAGCTCCTCAGAGTCCTCTGAGCTGACATCTGTAGCTTCTGCTACCATAACGCTCCAAAAGTCCAGGTGACAAGTTAATCTTCACACCAATAGCCAGAGAAGTCTCAATGTCTGGAAAAGATACTCCACACACACCTACCTCAAGATGACATAGATACTGGAGTCATCAGAGATATAGTTTATTGTTTTGTTTGGAATTGTAAAAAAAGCAACTTGAAGGTATAATATGCATAAAATAAGGGCTTCCCTGGGGACTCAGCGGGTCAAGAATCCACCTGCAACGCAGGGGACCGAGGTTTTGTCCCTGGGTCGGGAAGACCCCCTGGAGGAGGGCATGGCAATCCACTCCAGTGTTCTTGCCTGGAGAATCCCACGGACAGAGGAGCCTGGCGGGCTGCAGCCCATCAGGTCGCAAAGAGTCAGACACGACTGAGCAATAACACTTTACACACGTTTGGGCTTGTGTCGGTTACGTTTTCGGGAGAACTGCGTGTAACCGAGCTGAGGCGTGGAGCCGACGTGGGCAGAAATCCAACATGCGCTCATCACAGTGTGGACCTATCGGAGTCCCCCGTGGTCACTGCTGGTTTCAGCCGTGCTAGCCTGGGTGTCTGCAGCTCCGACGGGTTATCTGTTTAGATGCTGGCTGTGATCATTTCAGACTCGCCCGGGGAGGCGGGTTATCTCCCTTTTAAAAGGGTGCAGGAACCATCTCTGACGATGCAAATATCCCAGGCAGTGCTGTCATTGAAAACTGACGCTCAGGGTCTCGCTCAGTTCCTTCTAAAGAGGCTGGATACCAGAAAAGAGATGGGTGGAGAACGTCACCAAGGACCACGGGCTCAGTCAGGTCTTTGTCTGTCTCTTTACGACCCCATGGACTGCAGACCCGCCAGGCTCCTCTGTCCGTGGGATTCTCCAGGCAAGAAGACTGGAGTGGGTTGCCTGTCGTCCTCCAGGGGATCTTCCTGACCCAGGGATCGAACCCACGTCTCCTGTATCATAGCCAGGTTCTTTACCATCTGAGCCATAGTAGGGAAGCCCCGTTAGGGGACCGCGTAAGGGGCAGAAACAGCTCTGAATATTTTGTAGTTTTGTGAAGTGACATGCTCTCATTGTGCGGCTTCTGGGACTAAGTATTAACACACCCCCCTCCCCCAACCACCAAATTCCTATCTTGGCACTGTTGGCTTCTGTTCGGTTTGGCCACTATAGCTTTTTTAATCAGGGAAGCATCATGGAGAATTCTTTGACTCCCCCAGGGACCAAAGGATGTGACTGCATTTGGAGATGAGGGTGTTTGAAGATGGGGATGAAGGTGAAATGAGGTGGGTCCTGACCCAAAGGACTGGGGTCCTCATACCAAGCGGGGGTCAGGACCCAGACGTACACTCAGGGATGACCATGTGAGCAGATGGGGAGGAGACGGCCGTCTACACGCCCAGGAGAGGGGCCTCGGGAGGAGTCAGCCCTGCCCACACCCGCGTCTCATGTTATAGCCTCCGCAACTTGGGGCCGTGAATGTCTATGCTTGGAGACACTGAATGTCTATGCTTGGAGACACTTGGAGACACAGTTCTTCTGTCATGATGGCCCCCAGAGGAGTCAGGCATTCCTTTAAAGCTCTGTCAGAGCTCACTTGGAGATTTTAGGGGGTGCGGTTGGCAACTGGAGCCCCAATTATTTTCCGTTTCTATCTAACGGTGCTCACTGGCACGGAAGCCACTCTCCCTCAGGCAAAAGTCATCAAGTTCAAGCAGGCATCGTTAAGCTGCCAATTCCTCGACTAAGGATATAAAGAGTTGGAGGCGTTTTTGTGAGGCTGGTTGAATTAAACATTCACGTTTCCCCCTGATATTTTTTTAGTAGAAAACCATTAAAATATAGGCCGTTAAAATTTCTAACCATGCGGGGTTTTTAAAGAGTGATTATTTTTCATATGTACTGTTGGCCTCTGTTGAATTTGGCAAATAACTGCTTTCTTAATCAGGGAAGCGTGATGGGGAATTCTTTGAGGATGTGTGGATGACCTTGAATTTTACGTCCTGGGCAGAGTGGAATGTTTCTCTTGCCTGCCAAAGCCCATAAAAGCCAGTGATTGAATGTTCATAGCCCTGGCCTAAAGCCACCCTTGCAAAGTTGTTGATCAGGAAGCCCATTCATTGCTTTCTCTTTTCTGTTTATTATTGAAGTATAGTTGATTTACAATGTTGTGTTCGCTTATTCTGTGTAGCATACTGACTCCGTTACACACATACATCCCTTCCTCTTCATATTCTTTTCTGTGAGGGTTTATCACGGGGTATTGAATCTAATTCCCTCTGCTATATGGCAGGACCTTGTAGTTTATCCACCCAATATGTAATAGTTTTCATCTGCTAAGCCCAAACTCCGAGTCCATTATTTCCCCTTGGCAATCACACATGTTCTCTATGTCTGTGAGTCTGTCTCTGCTTCGTAGACAAGTTCATTGGCACCGTATTTTATTTTATTTTGGGGGGGGGAATTTTATTTATTTGCGAAAAATTATTATGGGAGTATAGTTCATTTACAACGTTGTGCTAGTTTCGGGCATACAGCAGAGGAGCCCAGCTCTCCATCTGCGTACATCCCCTCTTTTCCAAATTCTTTTCCCATATTGATTGTTACGGAGCATTGAGTAGAATTCCCTCGACGACACACACGGTCATCCCTGTGTGTGTATAGGGAACTGTCACTGATTATTAACTAATAATAGCTAATTATTATAGCTCCCTATTTGAGGTAGAGTAGCGCTTATGGGTCAGTCCCGACCTTCTAACTTATCCCCGCAACCACCCTCACCCTTTGGTGACTGTAGGTTTGTTCTCTATGTCTCTGCGTCTGTTTCTTTTCTGCAAATAAGCTCATCTGCACCACTTTAAACTTTTTAAAATACCCGATGTGGATTTGTCCCGGGTCTTCACGGCTCCGAGGGCTTTCTCTGGTTGCTGTCGGCGGGGGCCCACTCTCCAGGGGTGGTGGGTCGGCTTCTCTTTGCAATGGCTTCTCTCGCAGAGTGCAGGGTTCCAGGCTGGGCAGAGCCCAGAGCTGAGGCTCACGGGCTTAGTTTTCCCACGGCATGTGGGATCTTCCTGGACCATGGATCGAACCTGTGTCTTCCTGCATTGGCAGGCGACCTTTCACACCCAAGCCACCAGAGAAGCCTTGTAGCATTATTTTTTTTAGCTTCCACATATTATTGATATCATATGATACGTGTCTTTCTCTGTGTGACTTAATTCACTTAGTACGCCCACCTCTAGGTCCATCTGCGTTGCCGCAAATGGCATCATTGAATCATTTTCACGGCTGCATAGTATTCCCTCGTGTATACATAGCCCATCTTCTTTATCCATCCCTCTGTCGATGGACCCTTAGGTTGCTTCCACGTCTTGGCTGTTGTGAATAGTGCTCTAGTGAACACTGATGTGCAGAGCTATTTAATTTCGGATGACATCTTCTTTGTGTTCCTTCATGGGTCCCGGGATCTCCCATCTGTTACTTTCCATTGGCTGATCCAGTGAGTAGTACGGTATTAATTTTTTTTTTTTCTTTTTTGGTCTTCTCCTTATTGTGGATTCTGTAATCACTCACAAATATGGCTGCCCCGGGGGAGGGAGCTCATAGTTTCTACGGAACTGACCTCGGTCACCACGGCGCATGGCCTTGGGTAGAAATGAGTTGTGCTGTTTTCCTATCTGGAGTTTGACAAGCTGCCTCCTGCTTCCACACAGCTCTGGTTCTTTCTCTCTCCCTTGTGAGGTTGGTAATGTTGCAAGTCTGGGCTGTCCCATCACCCTGGGTCCTGGTCCTGAGAAGAGCTGGGAGCCCATTGATGGGCAGGTAGACTGAGCGTGCGTGAACCACTGAGGTCCTGGGGCTGTGTGTTACAGCATCATCCGCTAGCCTGTCCTGACCAATACCTCCATCAGCGGTCCTCTGTCCCCTGGGCTGTCTCTCTCGGTTCTGTATTTACAGGGTGAAACGGCTCCTTTGTGCAGAAATACAAAGATGGACCTTGCCGTCCCCAGTTCTTTCCACTTTGCTTTTCTGGGTGTGATGGTCAGCCTAAGCGATTATGGTTTGGCAATGGCAGCCCACTCCGGTACTCTTGCTTGGAAAATCCCATGGACGGAGGAGCCTGGTGGGCTGCAGTCCATGGGGTCGTTAAGAGTCAGACACGACTGAGCGACTTCACTTTCGCTTTTCACTTTCATGCATTGGAAAAGGAAATGGCAACCCACTCCAGTGTTCTTGCCTGGAGAATCCCAGGGACGGGGGAGCCTGGTGGGCTGCAGTCCATGGGGTCGTTAAGAGTCAGACACGACTGAGCAACTTCACTTTCACTTTTCACTTTCATGCATTGGAGAAGGAAATGGCAGCCCACTCCAGTGTTCTTGCCTGGAGAATCCCAGGGACGGGGGAGCCTGCTGTCTATGGGGTCACACAGAGTCGGACACGACTGAAGTGACTTAGCAGCAGCAGCAGCAAAGACATTTATACAAAGAGGCAACAGCTCAATTATAATGGGTTGCTCAAGAAGTTTATTCTGGTTTTGCCTTAACTTCTTAGAGGAAAATCTGAAATAACTTCTTGGTCAAGCCAGTACTGGTATTTCCCAACCACTCTGCTCAGACCAGTCGAGAAATAGAGTGGATGGAGCAAAGCAACACCTCCCCCTCCATGAGTGATTCTCAAAGTGCTCCCTGACGACGCCACAGGGGTGATCATTTTTAATACATTACCGACCTGGGGATTTTTGCAGAAACGAACGCCTGTGGCTAGCGATTTGTTATTAAAGTGAATATTGAAACAGTCCTGTCAATAACGTTCGGGGAACAAAACACCCTAATAGCTATTTTCAAAGAAAAAATTAGAAGTGTAGCATTCTATTCAATCTAAGCCAAAAAAGTGGAGTCAAAACGTCATTAAATTTGTAGTCAAAAATTCATAAGTTTTCTAAAATATATATTATACATATTATTTATATATATATACACAAAAGCATTTATACATATATATGTACATGCATATATATGTATACAAAAGCGTTTCTGTGCTTGAGAAAGCCTTGAGGAAGAACATACATAAAAAAAAAGGAGATGGAGAAATTGGAGAAAATAAACTAAATGAAATGGGAACACTGAATATGAAATAGAAAAAGAGAAACAACCTGGATGGAATAAACAATCATCATACAGTCCAGCTGTTTTTAAACATGGCTGCTCATTAGAAATATATCTGGAGCTCTGGACCAAAAAAAAAAAAAAAAAATGCAATGCTTGGGTATTTGTATTTTTCCAAAAAATGTCCAAAGTAATTGCGGCGTGCATCTGGATATTAAACAGAGATTCCAAGTGTTCCTTTTTGGTCTGTTGTCTTGTCTAATTTTACCTCCCCTCCATCACGGATACGCCTTGACTCTCCACGGGTGCAGCTGGGCAAACGGAGGGTTAGGGTCTCACCTCTAGCTTTGTGACCCTGGAAAAGTGCACCACAGACCGGAGGGTCTGGCTTCAGGCTTTGTGGCTGAGACCTTGAGATCCCGGGGGTGTGTGTCTGTGGTGTGGTTGTGTGTGGTGTTTCTTTTTGCGTGAATATCTAAAGGAAGCATCGAGATTTTCTGCAGAACTCCAGGACTAGACTGAAGGGTTTTCTTTCTTTCTTTCTTTCTGTTTTTTTTTTTTTTTAATAATTTTGTGGTTGTTCAGTGGCTCAGTCGTGTCTGACTCTTTGCGACCCTGTGGACCACAGCACGCCAGGCTCCCCTGTCCTCCAGTATCTCCCAGACTTTGCTCAAACTCATGTCCATCGGGTCGGTGATGCCATCCAGCCATCTCACCCTCTGCCGTCCCCTTCTCCTCCCGCCTTCAATCTTTCCCATCATCAGGGTCTTTTCCGATGAGTTGGCTCTGCGCATCAGGTGGCCAAAGCAGTGGGGTTTCAGCTTCAGCATCAGAAACGATAATTTTTTAATTATCTATACAGAAAATTTATTTATTTGGCGGTGTCGGGCCTTTAGTTGTGGGATCTTTCTTTTTGGCTCACGGTCTCTATAGTTGTTGAGTTTTCCCGGGATTGAACCCGTGTACCCTGCATTAGCAGGTGGGTTTTTAACCACTGGCTCACCAGAGAAGTCCCTGAAGGGTTTTCTTGAGTCCACATCTTCAGAAATAATTAAGCACATATTTGGCTGAGCGGCAGCCTTAATACGGACGGTCAGACTCAGATTCTTACCCGTGTGTCTGCAGCCCTGGAAGGAGACTGTGCTGTCGGAAGCCTCGCGTCGCTGTCTGCCAGGCGGGCTGCAGAGGCTCCGGGGATGGCAGCCAGCTTGGCTGGTTCTGCTTACCTCTTGGAAATGTCAGATTTGGAGGCTCAGTGCATTTGTCAGGGGCCGCTGCGTGTCTGTCGGACAGCACCTCCTTCTGCCGTGCGAACGGGCTTCTCTGCTCTGTTCCGAAGGCCCCGGCGAGCCGGCCCCCGTCCAAGGGTCACCCCGTGGTTCTGTTGGACGTGACAGCCTCCTACATCAGAGCGAGCGATGGGGCACCTGGCTGTCAGAGCCGCGTCAGTCCCACACTGCCAGGGAAGAATGTGGGCGTTGCCAAACCCTGAGGTCCCAGCAGATGGGAGCCTCCCAGTTAGTTCTAAGTCACGTCTTAATGACGACTCTGGGCCAAAGGAACCCGTGGAAACACGTGACAGGTATCAATTTAGGCAATGTATCTGCGCGGAAGAGGGAGTTTTTTCCTGCAGCATTTTTGGGGCGGACCATCTCAAACCCTGAGTCGGAATATCCCACAAGAAAGTAGAGACTTGACCAGCTGCCTTAGCACATGAGCACGTGTGGTGTGTGTGTCTGTGGTGTGTGTCTTTGTGTGTGTGATGTGCGTGGAGCGTGTATGTGTGTGTACGGCAGGTATGCATGTGTATGGTGTTGTGTGTGTGTGATGGGTGCGCGTTGCATGTGCATATTTGTGGTTTGTGTTGTATGTGCAGTGTGTACGTGTGTGTATGACACGTGTGTGTGTGGCGTGTGTGTTGTATGTGTGCATGTGTGTCTGTGTGTGTCTGCCCCAGCGAGCCGAGCCCCCGTCAGCCCCTCCCCGGCTGCTGCGGGTCTGAGACCCCTCCCACGGGGTGTAGGACCCTCAGCCCCACGCGGACCCTTCGGTAAACAGGAGACGTTGGGCCCGGGAGGGTTCTGGGGGGCCGGCCCTTGTTGGGAAGGTGGGGGCGACCTCTGCCCGGACGAGCCCCGCTACTGCACCGGCCTCTGCTCTGCGTCCTGCAGGCGTGGCCTCTCTGCTTTCTGGCTGCGGGGACCCAGCGCGGCTCACACTCCGTCCGCCGCGGGCGCGCGGGAGACGGGGCGTGGGTGGGCTTTCCGTCCCGCGGGTGCATCAGCAAGCTGTCGCGGCAGAGGGCGGGCGGAGGCCAAGCCCCTGGGTTGCAAGATCACACCCGTGTCTGCTTTAATGGCCCATGAGATCATCTTATCATCGGATCCAGGAGCTGGCCTTCCTGTATTTCGCGAACCGGTGACCACCCCTCGGAGGGGGGCTTGGATGACTTGTTATCAGAGCCCAACACGTGTCAGAAAACGTTCTCGGGTTCTCGGAGCAGCAGAGAGTTAGTGCAAATTAGCCTGAAATAGGAGGAGTGACATCCCATTCCGGTGTTTGCATCTGAGATGACTTAGACTAATAGACCATTTTGGGGGGAGAGCAGACGGTGCACTTCCCAGGTGCCTCAGTGGTAAAGACCCCTCATGCCAAGGCAGGAGGCGGGAGAGACGCCAGCTTGATCCCTGGGTTGGGAAGATCCCCTGCAGGAGGCCATGGCAACCCACTCCACTGTTCTTGCCTGGAGAATCTCATGGACAGGGGAGCCTGGTGGGCTGCAGTTCATGGGATGGCAAGAGAGTCGGACACGACTGAGCAACTTAGAACCGTTTTTCTCGACTTCTGTTTCGATTATGCTTGTAGATATAAGAGGAAATTCATTTAAATGGTGCTAGACCCACCAAAATGGAGTGGTATTTTCTGTGTTCTGTCCACAGACAGAAACGACCCACAAATGTAGCAGGTTCTAGACAGAGCGCAAAGCTGACCGGCGGGTCTGTTAATGGTTCCCACCCAGGCGGGTGGAAGCTTCCGACACCCACCCCGCCTGCCATCACCACTGTGATTGCCACTCGCTGACGGTTTGGGCCATTTTTGTGCTTTTTTTTTTTTAAACCTTTTATTTTACTTTGGAATATAGTCAATCAACAATGCTGTGATGGCTTCAGGCGGACAGCCAAGGGAATCAGGCATACATGGACATGTATCCATTCCCCCCCAAACCCCCCTCTCATCCCGGCTGCCACGTGACCCCGGGCAGAGTTCCTTGTGCCGGGCGGCAGGTTCTTGCTCGTTACCTATTTTGAACATAGTGTATACGTGTCAACCACAACCTGTTTAAAATGATTTATTTTTTATTGACGGATAATTGCTTTACTTGTTTTTATTGCTTCTCTGATCATTGCTTTTGTTGTTTTCTGTCCAACCTCAGCATGAATCAGCCGTAGGTACACATACATCCCTTCCCTTTTGAACCTCCCTCCCATCTCCCTCCCCACCCCACCCCTCTAGGTTGATAACCACACTCTTTTTTTAAAAAAGAAACTTTTTATTTTATATTAGAGTATAGCCGTTAACAATATGATGGGAGCTTCAGTGGACAGCAGAGGGACTCAGCTGTATTACATACACATGTATCTATCCTCCCCCAAACTCCCTCCCCACCTCCTTTTTTTTTTTTGGATGTGGACCATTATTTTTTTTTAAAGTCTATTGAACTGGTACATTATTGCTTCTGTTTTTTGTTTTGGTTTCTTGGCCACAAGGCATATGAGATCTTCCCTCCCTGACTAGGGATCAAACCCTCCCTCTGTGAGTTGGAAGGTGACGTCTTAACCACTGGACACCCCGCCACCCGCCCAGGGAACCGCCTGTGATTTCTTGTGTTCAGCTGCTAAGTCATGTCCAACTTTTTGCAACCCCATGGACTGTAAATGCCAGGCTCCTCTGTCCACGGGATTCTCCAGACAAGAATGCTGGAGTGGATTGCCATGCCCTCCTCCAGGGGATCTTCCTAAGCCAGGGATCGAACCCGCGTCTCCTGTATCGCAGGCGGATTCTTTACCATTTTGAGCCACCAGGAAGCCCTGGAAGGGAGCAGAGAACAGGCAGAAACAGCTCTGAATAGGGATTGAATCCGGGTCTCCTGCATTGCAGGCAGATTCTTTACCCACTGAGCCACTGACGAAGCCCCTGTGGTCTATACTGATGTAAATAAATAAACCATAGAGGTTTTTCCCCTCCCTTGGAAACGGTGGAAGCTGGCTTCTGCAGGTCAGCGCTGTGTTTTGGGATTCCTATATGCGTGTCTGTATGTGTCTGCACTTGTAGCCGGTTCGTTGCTGGCATTGGTGATAAGGATTCCTCGTCGATTTATCCGTTGTATGGCAGAGAGGAGTTTAGAATTTCTCCTGCCTGGGGGTACAGTCACTACTGCAGCTGGGAGGGGTCTGGTCTGTGTCCTTGGCTGTGCTTGGGTTGGCGTGACTTTGGGGGGGGCGTCCACCCCGAGATGGGATTGCCGGGTTGTGGGGGTGTGGGTACATTCCTTTGTGGGTGGGGGGACCTTGTTGAAAAGGATGCTGGGGAGTCGGTGGAAAGAATCGATTTGTCAGAAATGCTGTTCGGTTCCCCAGCGCCCCCAGCCCCTGTGCAAACTCAGCCCCACGTGAGGGCGGTGGGAAGCAGAGATCCCCTTGCCCTGGGTCACGCACGCGGGAACATCAGACCCGCCTACTGGTGCCCAGGGTCACCTGTTCTAACAGAAGCTCTGATGAACGCCCACATAAGGGGTCAGCAGGCTCCTACGTTGCAGTCTGTATTCTCGCCCTGCGGAGACAGCAGGGGGAACGGAGAGGCTGGGATGAACTGAGAGAGTAGCTCTGACGTATACACACCACTCTGTGTGAAACAGCCAGCCAGTGGGAAGCTGGGGTCTAGACAGGGGGCTCCGTGATGACCCGGAGGGGTGGATGGGGGGTGGGAGGCAGGCTCAAGAGTGAGGGGGTGTAAATGTACTTACAGCTGCTTCCCTGATGCTGGGAAAGACTGAGGGCGGGAGGAGAAGGGGGCAACAGGGGATGAGATGCTTGGATGGCATCACCGACTCGATGGGCATGAGTGTGAGCAAGCTCCGGGAGCTGGTGATGGACAGGGAGGCTTGGCGTGCTGCAGTCCATGGGGCCGCAAAGAGTCGGACACGACCGAGCGACTGAAGAAAATAATAAATAGCTGATTTGCCGAGTTATAGAGAAGAAACCAACATGACATTGTATAGGAAGTATCTTCAAAAAAAAAAAAAAACCACAAAGGAAAAAAGAAAAGAACTCTTTTCCCAGTGTAATCATATGACCCAGTCTTCATTTACCAGCTCATCAACCCCCCCATTCAAGTGTCTGAATGATGAACACTTTACATTTCCTGTTTTCTTCCAAATTTAAAACATTGGAAATTTAATTTACAACGTTGTGACGCCTTTATTTTCCATGGGCATTTTATTTTTAAACATTTTGCATTGAATGAAGCATTCTTTCACTTCCATAGGGGCTTGAAATTTTTTAAAGCTTCATACGCATGGTTTTTATTTCTATTTATTTTTAAGTTTTTTATTTTATATCGGGATATAGCTGATTAACAGGGTTGGCACAGTCTCGCAACAAGACTCAGCCACACATACACATGTATCCCTTCTGCCCCAAACCCCCCTCGCATCCCGGCTGCCACGTGACATAGAGCAGAGTTCCCCGTGCTGTCCAGCAGGTCCTTGCTGGTTCTCCATGGTAAATACAGCCGTGTGTCCATGTCCATCCCAGATTCCCTGACTATCCCTTCCCCCATCCTTCCCCCTGGTGACCATAAGGTTATTACAGAGTATTGAACAGAGTTCCCTGAGCTGTCCAGCAGGGCCTTGCTGGTTCTCCATGTTAAATACAGCAGTGTGTCCATGTCCATCCCAGACTCCCTGACCATCCCTTCCCCCGTCCTTCCCCCTGGTGACCATCAGGTTATTACAGAGTATTGAGCAGAGTTCCCCGTGCTGTCCAGCGGGTCCTTGCTGGTTCTCCATGTTAAATACAGCAGTGTGTCCATGTCCATCCCAGACTCCCTGACCATCCCTTCCCCCGTCCTTCCCCCTGGTGACCATCAGGTTATTACAGAGTATTGAGCAGAGTTCCCTGGGCTGTCCAGCAGGTCCTTGCTGGTTCTCCATGTTAAATACAGCAGTGTGTCCATGTCCATCCCAGACTCCCTAACCATCCCTTCCCCCATCCTTCCCCCTGGTGACCATAAGGTTATTACAGAGTATTGAGCAGAGTTCCCCGTGCTGTCCAGCGGGTCCTTGCTGGTTCTCCATGTTAAATACAGCAGTGTGTCCATGTCCATCCCAGACTCCCTGACCATCCCTTCCCCCGTCCTTCCCCCTGGTGACCATCAGGTTATTACAGAGTATTGAGCAGAGTTCCCCGTGCTGTCCAGCAGGGCCTTGCTGGTTCTCCATGGTAAATACAGCCGTGTGTCCATGTCCATCCCAGACTCCCTGACCGTCCCTTCCCCCGTCCTTCCCCCTGGTGACCATCAGGTTATTACAGAGTATTGAGCAGAGTTCCCTGCACTGTCCAGCAGGTCCTTGCTGGTTCTCCATGGTAAACACAGCCGTGTGTCCATGTCCATCCCAGACTCCCTGACCATCCCTTCCCCCGTCCTTCCCCCTGGTGACCATCAGGTTATTACAGAGTATTGAGCAGACTTCCCTGTGCTGTCCAGCAGGGCCTTGCTGGTTCTCCATGTTAAATACAGCAGTGTGTCCATGTCCATCCCAGACTCCCTGACTATCCCTTCCCCCATCCTTCCCCCTGGTGACCATAAGGTTATTACAGAGTATTGAGCAGAGTTCCCTGGGCTGGCCAGCAGGTCCTTGCTGGTTCTCCATGGTAAATCCAGCCGTGTGTCCATGTCCATCCCAGACTCCCTGACTGTCCCTTCCCCCATCCTTCCCCCTGGTGACCATCAGGTTATCACAGAGTATTGAGCAGAGTTCCCTGGGCTGGCCAGCAGGTCCTTGCTGGTTATGCATTTGAAACATGCACATGGTTTTATATAATCCTGTAATAACCCCTTTTTAAAAAGTCCTCTCCCCCATGTTGCCTGCTCCCCCCCCACCCCCACTGGTAACCACTGGTTTATTTTCCGTATCAGTGACTGATTCTTTTTTGTTGTTGTTGTTACACCTACCAGTTGTCTGTAGTTTTTAGATTCCACATATAAGTGATCACAAACAGTATTTGTCTTTCTCTGAAGTGACGTGTCCTTTAAAAATGGCCCTTTCAGGGAAGCTCTTTCCTCCTTTTGCTAAGACAGGAACAATGTAGTTATAGTGGATTCTCCACGCCACAGCAATGGTGCTGGTTCATCTGGATCACTTGTCTTTCGTCATCTTATTTTTTTTTTCCCCCTTAAACGGAATTTACTTTCAGTTCTTTGGTATATAATCTCCAGCTGTTTATATAAAGTGGTGGCCCTGTGTATAAATCAGAAGCCTGTCATTTCTCAAAAGCCTTGTAGACACGTTTCCAAGTACGGGCGAAGTCAAACTAAAATGGCCTGTTTCCAATGCTGTCTTGGCTCAGGGGAACCCCCCAAGATGCCATGACCTCACAGGGGACAGTGAAAGAGGTTGTTGTTCTTTGTTCAGTCGTGTCCAACTCTTTGTGATCCCATGAATCGCAGCAAGCCAGGCCTCCCTGTCCTTCACCAACTCCCAGAGTTTGCTCAAACCCATGTCCGTTGAGTCGGTGATGCCATCCAACCATCTCATCCTTTGTCGTCCCCTTCTCCTTCTGCCTTCAATCTTTCCCAGCATCAGGGTCTTTTCCAGTGAGTCAGCTCTTTGCATCAGGTGGCCAAAGGACTGGAGTTTCAGCTTCAGCATCAGTCCTTCCAATGAATATTCAGGACTGATTTCCTTTAGGATGGACTGGTTGGATCTCCTGGCAGTCCAAGGGACTCTCAGGAGTCTTCTCCAACACCACAGCTCTAAAGCATCAATTCTTCGGCGCTCAGCCTTCTTGATGGTCCAACTCTCACGTCCGTACATGACTCCTGGCAAAACCATAGCTTTGACCATATAACGTAACTAGTTAGTTTTGTGGCCTTGCTGGGTCTTGGTTGCGTCATAGACTTTTCTCTGGCTGCAGTGAGTTGGGGCTACTCTCTAGGTGTGGTCTGCGGGCTTCGCATTGCGGTGGCTACTCTTGTTGCAGAGCACGGGCTTGCTTGCCCACAGCGCGTGGGATCTTCGTGGACCAGGGATTGAACCCGAGTCTCCTGCATTGGCAGGCGTATGCTTTACCCCCGAGCCACCGGGGAAGCCGGGAGAAAGTAAGTCTTGATTTGGCGCCTCGTGACAAATCCCTCCTGTTTCCCAGTCGCCTGTCCTCACCTGACCTGTAGCCCCAAGAAGGTGAATCTCCCCAGCAGCCCCCTGGTGGTTTCACAAAATCCAACATCCCTGAGCTTGCTTCCCTCACTTACAAAATTCACCTTAAAATCTCAATGCCCGGCGGCAGCGTCTTCCATGTGGGCTGGTGTGGTAAGACCAGCACAGAACTGCATGTCCCCATTTGTCTTAGCGGCCAAGGATATTTCCACCAGACTTTGCCGACCGAACGCCAGACTGTGTTACTAAATGATCCAGAAAATGTCCTTTCCGGTCAGACTATGTCTCCAGGAGAAGAAAAAAAAAAAAAGGAAAACAAAGCTGAAAACTGTGAAAGGAGACTTCTTCTAAATGCAATTGGACTTGAAATTGCCAACATTTGGCAGAATGGGAAATGCAGGACACACTGCAAGTTATATAAATTACCCAGAACGGGGACGCTTTGTTTTTTCAAGGACAGGAAACACACCATTTGTCTCCCAACCTGTGAAACCATAGTGGGGAGCATAAGTCAGATTGGTGTGGGCCCATCCGGGTGTGAGAACGGAATTTGTCATGTTAGGACCAGGCAGCAGACACAGGAGACAATATTTGGGGACTTCCCTCGTGGTCTAGTGATGAAGACTCAGCCTGCCCATGCGGGGGGTGAGGGTTCAACCCTTGGTCAGGGAACTTAAGATCCTGCACTTTACATAGTGTGGCCAACAAGTAAAAAAAAAAAAAAATTAAAAATATAAAATGCCATCTTGGATTAAGACACTTGCTGTGGTGGGAAGTATAGACACTGTGAATAACAGCATGGGGGCTCCTCAAGAAATGAAAAATAGAACTACCATATGACCCAGCGATCCCACTCCTGGACATTTATCCAGAAAAGACAAAAACTGTAATTATAAAAGGTCCATGCACTCCCCCCCCACCCCAATGTTCCTTGCAGCAGCATTCACGATAGGCAGGACATGGAAGCAAGCTAAGTGACCATCAACAGACAAGTGGATGGAAGTTGCAGTCCATATATATGATGGAATATTACTCACCCATGAAAAAGGAACGATTGTTTTTTTTTTTTTTTTGAGTCAGTTGAACGGAGGTGGGTGAACGTAGACCCTGTTATACAGAGTGAAGTACGTCAGAAAGAGAGGAACAGATATTGTATATTAATGCATACATATGGAGCCTTAGAAAGATGGCGCAGATGAACCTATTTACAGAGAAGAAAGGGTCACGCAGATGTAGGGAATGGACATGTGCGCGCAGTGGGGACGGAGACGGTGGGATGAATTGACAGAGCAGCCCTGACATGTACACACAACCGTGGGTAAAACAGACAGCTAGTGGGAGACCGCTGTATAGACAGGGAGCTCAGCTCGGGATTCCGTGGTGACCTAGAGGGGTGGATGGGGGAGGGAGGGAGGGCTCCCTCAAGAGGAGGGAGGGACATATGTATCTTTACAGCCGATTCTCGTTGTTGTTCGGCAGAAGCCGGCAACACTGTAAGGCGATTACCCTGCAGTCAAAAATAAGACCCTTTGCTGTGCTAGAAAGTCATGTTAATCCATCGCTCTCCGTTAAGACGTTTAACTCATCACTGCAACACGGTTATGAAAACTGTTGTCAAGGTTTCTATCCCAAGGACGTGTTGATCGACCTTTCCGCTGACGTGCGTCAGCTTGGAAATCCTTGAGAATCAGCAGAAGTGCTTGCAGACGATGCCGCCGGGGCTGTGATTGGCGTGACGAAGAGGCGCCGTCCCTGACGATGCAATTTCTAACCCCATGACGGTACCTGAGAGATTTATGGGGAAAATTCCGTCATGTGCCGTGGAGGGCTTCCACTGGAACATAAAACATTAAAGATATGAAAGACAGATAAGGTGGTAGCTGTCTGAGGAAGGTCGAATTCACACAGATGGTGGTACTACTGATTTTCTGAGGTTTTTTTTTTTTTTTCTTCTTTCCTCCCTTTGATGAAGCAATTTATTTTACTTTCACAGAACAACGTCGATGTTTTGTAAATGATGCAGTGCAATTTCCCCCCATTTTACAACCAGTGTAAAACCTTAATAAATGACCTTGAAGCACAGAACCAAACAGGACTTGTCCCCACCTATGGACGAGTTCATCGAAGCAGAGAACCACGTCTAGATTCCAGGTGGAGCTTGTGTCCGGAGGCCCCAAGCTTGGCTTTGACTCCTGGTCCCGTATTCTCTCCCTGCTGACATCACCCGGTGTTGCTGCTGCTGGTGTTCACTCTCTGAGTTGTGTCTGACTCTTTGCAACCCCGCGGACTGCAGAACGCTAGGCTTCTCTGTCCTCCATTATCTCCTGGAGCTGGCTCAAACTCATGTCCATGGAGTCGGTGATGCCGTGCAATCATCTCATCCTCTGTCGCCCGCTTCTCCTCCTGCCTTCCATCTTCCCCAGCATCAGGGTCTTTTCCAAAAGAAACTCTCTTCCAAAAGTTCTTCGCATCAGGTGGCCAAAGTCTTGGAGCTTCAGCTTCAGCATCCGTCCTTCCAATGAACACCCAGGACTGATGTCCTTCAGGATGGACTGGTTGGATCTCCTTGCAGTCCAAGGGGCTCTCAAGAGTCTTCTCCAACACCACAGTTCGAAAGCATACAGAGATGTCAGTCCTGTCTCCAGAAGCTGTAAGACACGTCCACGGTGCTAGCAAACTGCACCTCTGCTTAGGTGCTGTTGGAACTTCTCATGTTGCCAACGTTCGTGGACTCTTGTCCACCACTGAAGGCTGGCCAACCAGAGGTTCCCCACGTTGGGCAAATCTGAGACTTCGCTCACGCGGCGTGAGCCGTGGTCCTCCACCACTGTCCTCCGAGACCAAGAAATCCTGGGCTCCGGACACCCCAGCCCTGCTGGGCGAGGTGAGCCGTCCCATACACGCGGCCGTAACGGATCAAAGGCTGGAGAGTGGGGTCCACCCTCCATAAGATTAATATGTGATATCATTTGTACGTGCAATCTTAAAAAAAAAAGATACAGATGAATCTATAGGCAAAACAGAAAGAGACCCACAGACAGAAAACACACTTGTGGTTATCAGAGGAGTCAGGTGAGGTCGGGTAGGGGCAGATTAGGACTTTGAGATGAACAGATGCACACTGCTGTTTATAAAATACATAAAGAACAAGGACCTCCTGAATAGCACAGGGAACTCTGTTCAATACTCTGTAATAACCTATACATACACGAAAAGAATCTTAAAAAAAGAGTGGATGTATGTGTATGTATAATGCAATTGCTTTGGTATACACCCGAAACTAACCCATCATCACAAAGCAGCTATACTGCGGTATCAGTTTCCCAGGTGGCGCTAGTTTTTTAAGAACCCGTCTGCCAAGGCAGGAGACCCAAGAGTTGCAGGTTCAATCCCTGGATCAGGGAGATCCTCTGGAGGAGGGCCTGGCAACCCACTCCAGTATTCTCATCTGGAGAATCCCCATGGACAGAGGAGCACGGTGGGCTACAGTCCATGGGGTCGCAGAGAGTCGGACTCAACTGAAGTGACTTAGCACGCACGCATGCTCCAATACAAAATAAAAGTTTAAAAAAAATCTGTATGGTTTTCCCAAGCAACCTCTGAGTTGAACAAGCTGTACAACCTTGGGGGAAGGGTTGGACCCCTCCAAGCCTTAGTTTTTCCCCTGGACGGGATTAGATAATGGTTCCCCTTTGCCCATTGGAGAGTTCCAACGTGGCAGGCAACTTGAACACGCTTTAGCTGTGTGTGCTGTTCCATTGGACCTGATGACCCGCGTCAGGGCTTTGTCTTACTTTCGGCTACCCCAAGCAACATGTAGAACTTCCCCGCCCGGGGTTTGAAGTTAACGCCCGCTGCATTGAAAGCTCAGAGTCCCGACCGCTGGACCACCACCGCCACCGGGGAAGCCCTGAGTCAGTCCTTCCCAAAAGGGTTCTAGTGCCTTTAACCTAGGACACATGTCCATGAAGAGTTCAAACGTATGAACTTTTTCTTCACGTGCAGCATGTCATAGGCAAGTTTGAAACAGAACTGCGCGTTTTGTCGAAACCAGTCGCAGTCCCGTCTTTGCAGTGAGGTGAACGGAAGGCGGATTTTCAGACTCGTCCCATCTCCTGGCACAGACTTTATTAACAGAGGTGTCTCTGTTTTCTGTGTTCTATGTTTACCGATGATGATGGAGGCAGCATGAGGGAGGGGTTAGGGAAAGAAAAGAAAACGGAAAATCCCCACAACACCTGTTCTGAAGAGATAAGAACTCTGTTCTGCTCACAAGCGTAATTATAGTCATCACTCTCCCCATCCGAATGAAGACAGGCAGGGAGGCGGTTCATTCTCATTGAAATCTCTGAGGTCTTCATTCTTTCTGGGTGTTTGGTTGGAGAAAAACAAAAAAACAACAGTGAGTTTATTTCATTCTTTTCCCCAGAGTATTAAGAACCGTGAACCCTAGTCTGCATGCATAATGAGAGCCTCTTTTTATATTCTTGAAGTGGAGCAGTAGTCTCACTTGATATCATTATTTTACTTTATTTGCAGTGGAATCAAACTCTAGCTCTTTTATTATATATTAAACCTCTGCCTCGATGCCTCATGCAGTTATACCTCTGAGATACTGTGTGTGGGTTGGGTTCCAGACCATAGCTATAAAGCAGATATCACAATGCCGTGTGAATTTTTTTTTTTTTTCCCCAGATGCATCAACCAGTCAGTCCTAGAGGAAATCAACCCTAAAGACTCACTGGAAGGACTGATGCTGAAGCTGACGCTCCAATACTTTGGCCACCTGGTGCAAAGAGCTGACTCATTATAAAAGACCCTGATGCTGGGAAGGATTGAGGGCAGGAGGAGAAGGGGATGACAGAGGATGAGATGGTTGGGTGGCATCACTGACTCAATGCACATGAGTCTGAGCAAGGTCTGGGAGTTGGTGATGGACAGGGAGGCCTGGCGTGCTGCAGTCCATGGGGTCGCAAAGGGTCGGACAAAACTGAGCGAGTGAACAACAGGAACACGCCCTCGGTAAGTTATGTTTATGGTAGGCTGTAGTCTGTTAAGTGTGCAATAGCATTTATCTCTAAAAAAAATTCAGTGTAGATCTGTTTATTTCTAAAGAACCCCCAGTATCCTCTGAGCCTTCAGTGAATTGTAGTAGTGACCCCAGAGCTCAGAGAGGCCACTCCTAATATAATCATCGTGAGGAAGTTTGAAATCCTGCGAGAATTACCCAAGTGCGAGACAGAGACACAGAGTGGGCACGGCGTGTTGGAAAAATGGTGCTGACCGACCTGCTCGATGCGAGGGCCGAGACAAACCTCCCATCTGTAAAGCGTGCAGCATCTGGGACGCAATCCTGGTTTTTCTTTGAGTTCATCTTGGTTCCGTGAGGTCTCTGTGGCTGTGTGTGGGCTGCTCTCTAGTTGTGGCCCACGGGCTTCTCACTGCCGTGGCCTCTCCTGCGTAGGCGCACAGCCTCTTTGTACATGGGCTTCGGTCTTTGTGGCTCATGGGCCTCGTTGGTCTGAGACGGGTGGAATTTTCCTGGACTAGGGATGGAAGCTGAGTGCCTGCCTTGGCAGAGGGATTCTTAACCACTGGGCTTCCAGGGACGTCTGCAGTCTTGTTTTTAAACTTTGTTTTCAAGGTGGTAAAGTGCCCATTAAAAAAAAAATCCCCCTCCTGTCTCATCCCACTCATCCATCCAACTGTCCACCCACACATCCATCCATGTGTGCATGCATGCATCATCCACTCATTTATCTACCCATCCATCCACCCACCCATCCATCCATCCATCCATCCATCCACCCATCCATCCATCCTCCCACTCATCCATCCATCTATCCATCCATCCACCCATCCATCCATCCACCCACTCACGCATCTATCCATCCAGGCATCCATCCATTCATGTATATATCTACCCATTGATTCTTCCATCCATACATCCACCCATCCATCCGTCCACCCAGCATCCACCTACCCACCCATCCATCCATCCATCCACCCACTCATCCATCCATCCATCCATCCATTCATGTATATATCTACCCATTGATTCTTCCATCCATCCACCCACCATCCACCCACCCATCCACCCACCCATCCACCCATCATCCATCCATCCATCCACTCATCCATCTATCATCCATTCATATATCTATTCATCCATCCATCCATTTATTACATCCATTCATCTGTCCACCCAGACATCCATCCATGTGTCCATCCATCCATTGTCCATTCGTGTATCTATCAATGCATCCATCTATCCATCCTCCATTCATGTATCTATTCATCCATCCATCCATCCATCATCCATCCATCCACCTATCCATCCATCCATTCATCCATCCACCCCTCCTCCCCTGCCCCAGTCCCTGGCAACCTCTAATCCACTTCCTGTCTCTGTGGATTTGCCTGTTCTGGACATTTCCTATCAATGGAGTCACACACCGTATCTCCTGTGTCTGCTTCTCTCACTGAGCATCATGTGTTCAAGGTCCAGCCACAATGTAGCCTGTATCAGGGCTGCACTCTTTTTCATGGCTGTGTAATATTCCACTGTGTGCATGGATCCCATACTGTTGACCCATCCATCCATCCATCCATCCACCAACCCACTTATCCACCCACCCACCCACCATCCATCCATCCATCCACCCATCCATCCATCCACCCACTCATCCATCCATCCATGCATCCACCCACTCATCCATCCATCCATCCATGCATCTATCCATTCATATATCTATCTACCCATCGATCCTTCCATCCATCCATCCACCCATTGATCCATCCATCCATCCGCCCACCCACCCACCCATCCACCCATCCATCCACCCATCCATCCATCCATCCATCCATCCACCCACTCATCCATCCATCCATCCATCCATCCACCCATCTACCCATCCACCCACCCATCCATCCATCCATCCATGCATCCATCCATTCATATATCTATCTACCCATTGATCCTTCCATCCATCCATCCACCCATTGATCCATCCATCCATCCGCCCACCCACCCACCCATCCACCCATCCATCCATCCATCCACCCACTCATCCACCCATCCATCCATCCATCCATCCACCCACCCACTCATCCATCCATCTACCCATCCATCCATCCATCCATCCATCCACCCATCTACCCATCCACCCACCCATCCATCCATCCATCCATGCATCCATCCATTCATATATCTATCTACCCATCGATCCTTCCACCCACCCACCCACCCATCCATCCATCCATCCATCCACCCACTCATCCATCCATCCATCCATCCATCCATCCACCCACCCACCCACCCACCCACCCATCCATCCATCCACCCATCCACCCACCCATCCACCCACTCACCCATCCATCCACCATCCATTCACCCAGCCACCCAACCATCCATCCACCCACCCATCCACCCACCCATCCATGCATCCTTCCATTCATATATCTATCTACACATCAATCCTTCCATCCATCCATCCACCCACCCATCCACCCATCCATCCATCTACCCACCCATCCATCCACCCACCCATCCACCCATCCATCCATGCATCCATCCATTCATATATCTATCTATCCATCGATCCTTCCATCCATCCATCCACCCACCCACCCACCCATCTACCCACCCACCCACCCACCCACCCACCCATCCATCCATCCTCCCACCCACCCATTTGTTCATCCATCCACTCATCTACCCACTTACACACCCATCCACCCTAACACCCCGATCTCTGACTTCTAGCCTGCAGACCTGTAGGAACTCTGTTTCTGTTGCTGAAGCCCCCCACCTGGTATTTTCCTATGGCAGCCAGTGCAGACTCAGACAACGCCCTTCTGTGTCTCCTTCTCTCCCTGAATATTGTGTATTCAAGGTTCCATCCACGTTGTAGCCTATGTCAGAGCTCCACTCCTTTTCACGGCTGTATAATATTCCACTCTGTGCATGGACCCCATGCTGTTGATCCATCCATCAACTTGATGGACAGTTGGGCCCCTTTTGTGTTTCAGCAATTGTGACTAGTGCTGCTGTGAAGTTTTGGGTGGGTCGTTTTGTTTGAACCCTAATTTTCCATTCCTTTGGGTCTGTGTCCAGGAGTAGAATTGCCCAGTTGCAAAATCAAGTCAAACTGCCAAACTTTTCCACATTGGCACCACCCTTTCCATTCACACCAGGGGTTGCAGACGAGTCCTGCTATCTCCAGATCCTGGTTGACGTGCTCGATTCTGGTTTTTGGACTAAAGCCTTCCTAGTGGGTGTGGAGGTTAGCAATCTGATGTGGCAAGGCCATCACGGACCAGCTTTCTGAGTTTCTAACTCATTGTTTGGGATGACGGAGGGAGTGATGGCCATCCTTCTCATTGGTCAGATTCTGGGCTCAGCCAGACAGTCCCTGGAGGTGGCTCCCACATCTGTCTCCCCTTTCCATATACCTGGGACCCTCATCAGCTCTTGAATGGACAGTGACGTTCTCGATTGCCCATGGGAGACGCAGTCGGGGGTCCGCACAGGTCACACCCCTCCCGCCCAGGGATGGTTCATCACACGCTCTGGTTTTCCGGTCGCCCGGCTGGAGGAACTGTCCCAGTGACACCTGGTTTCCTTACGTCTCTTAAACGTTTATGACAGCGTCAGGGGTGACGTCTGCTACAAGGGCGTGTGCAGATGCAGATTCTATAAGGTAGCAGTATGTACCTAAGATATTTGCTGCGAAGTGGTCAAATTATGGGGGGTATGGGTAACTGCCTGGGGCAGAGTGTCTGGGCGGGGGGCTCCCGACATCTCATCCGAGAGGCGTCCCCCTCTTTGACTTGCACGTGAGGGCAGATCCCCCGTCGTGGTGGGGCTGTCCCGAGCTGGGCTGGATCTTTGGACCGTGCTTGGATTTTGTCTGTTGAGCTCAGATGGGACTCTGGGTGCTCCACGAAATGAATGAGGCTGAGCCCACTACAGGGCCTGGGGAAGGAACTCCGGCTTCATGGCTGAGTGTGGCAGGGAGCAGAGAACCCAAAATGCACCCGTGGGGGGAGTATGAAACAGCACCTAGCTCAAGGGGCAATGGGAGTATTTCTCTACGATGTACGGATGTCCCCCTCAGCCAGGGGGCTGCGGGCACTGGGACGTCCCTGCATTTGGCATTTCCAGCAGTGTTTGATAGCTACGTTTGCTTTATTTATTTGCTTTTGGCTGTGCTGAGTCTTTTTATTTTAAATTATTTATTTTAATTCGAGGTTAATTACTTTACAACGTTATGGTGGTTTTTGCCAGACATTAACATGAATCAGCCCCGGGTGTACATGGCTGTGTGCGACTTTCCCTAGTTACGGCGAGCAGGGCCTGCTCTCTGGGGTGCGCGGGCTTCTTATTGAGGGGGTGTCTCTTGTTGTGGAACACGGGGCTCAGTAGTGGATGGGTGCGTAGGTAGATGATGGACAGATGGACAAACGGACAGATGTATAGATCAAAGCAGGCTTCCCTGGTGGCTCAGCTGGGAAGGAATCCGCCTGCAAGGCAGGAGACCCTGATTTCCTTCTTGCCTCAGGAACAGCCCCTGGAGAAGGGATGGGCTACCCACTCCAGTATTCTTGGGCTTCCCTGGTGCTCAGACTGTAAAGAAAAAACCTTACCTGCAATGCGGAAGACCTGGGTTCCATCCCTGGGTCGGGAAGATGCCCTGGAGGAGGGCGTGGCCACCCACTCCAGTACTCTTGCCTGGAGAATCCCCATGGACAGAGGAGCCTGGTGGGCTACGGTCCAGGGGGTTGCAAAAGAGTCAGACACGGCAGAGCGACTAAGCACAGCACAGCATAGATAAAAGACACATAGAGAGGTTCTTGACAGATGGACAGATAATAAGAATAGGTGGAGTCTGGGTTTCTGAAGCTAGTGTTTCTGAAGGTCTCACAGGAGGCTTTGTGGTTGCAGGCTCACTTTCTGTGGCTCATGGGCTTAGTCGCCCCGTGGCATGTGGGATCTTCCTGGATCAGGGATCGAACCCGAGTCCCCTGTGCTGGCAGGTGGATTCCGAATCAGTGGGCCACCAGGGAAGTCTGCTAAATTCACTTTAATTCCAAGCCTGTGCAAAGACTCCCCAGGACAGTGAATCCTTTCCAATGGTGGCCTTGATGGGACACCCCCCCCCCCCAAGGCTGGGCATTGAGGACCTGGGCAGTTCCAGTCTCTTCGCTGAATGCATGGGCACAAGTGCAAAGCCTGCACCCCCGGCCGATGCTCTTTAGGGGTGGACTGAAGCTCCAGGACCCGGCCTGAGACTGGGGCCGCGTCTTTCCCAAGTCCACGCTGCCCCAGGCGGATGCCGCTGGTGCAATGTGACAGGAGACTCTGGAGTTTGCGTTTCTGAAGCTTGGCCTCATGGGGGCCTCGGGTTTCAGGACCAAATAGGGGTTTTCTTCCCAACTGCGTTCTTAGAGTAACGCGGGTTTCTGGAGGGATGATGTGTGTCTGTTTGCATATATAGAGAGAAAGTAGATACATATGTAGATATAAATCAGCATGATGGTAAGTGATGACAGAGCACAAGATTGAGATAATAGATACATAAATAGATAGATGATGCAGATATACAGATTAGAAGGGTAGATAGGTGACAGAAAATTGGTAGATAGGTAGGAAGACTGCTGATTGATGGATGGATAAATGGACCAATGTGTAGATGGATGAGATTGCTGAGAGATGGGTAGACACATAACAAATAGGAAACAGCTGGGCAGATAGATTAGATAGATAGATGAATGTGAAAGGGTTAGTCAATTAGTCGTGTCTGACTCTTCGTGACCCCATGAATTGTATACTCCACCAGGCTCCTCTCTCCATGGGATTCTCCAGGCAAGAATACTGGAGTGGGTTGCCATTCCCTTCTCCAGGGGATCTCCCTGACCCAGGGATGGAACCCGGGTCTCCTGCATTGCGGGTGGATTCTTCACCATCTGAGTCACCAGGGGAGCCTGAAACTGATGAAGAGGAATAGATGATAGATAGTAGAATGATAGATTGGATGGATGCTAGCTAGCTAGATAATGGATAGATAGATGATAGATATGATAGATAGGTGGGTAGGTACTTGACTGTTAGGAAAGATAGGTGGATGGATGGATGGGTAGATAGATAAGACAGATAGGTGGGTAGGCACTTGATTGTCAGGAAAGATAGGTGGATGGATGGATGGGTAGATAGATAATAATGGATGGATAGATAGATACCAAAACTGGTAAGATAGGGGTATGGATGGATAGATGGATAAATGGACAGATGTATAGATAAAAGAGACATGGATTATTGGTAGATGGATAGATAATAAAAGTAGGTGGAGTTTGTGTTTCTGAAACTAGTGCTTCTGAAGTCTCACAGGGGCTTCTGGTTGCAGGAACTAATTGGGGTTTTTTTCACACATGTGTTCCAAGATTAACACTGGCATTTTTGGAGGGACAGTGTGTGTGTGTATGTATATATATAGACAAAGAGTAGATACATATATATATTAGATTATAGATCATATTAGTTCATAATAATTATAGATCCTTAGATTATATAGATGATGCAGGTATATGGATTAGATAGGTAGACAGATGGTAGAAAATTGGTAGGTAGATAGATAAATGATTAATAGGTGGATAAATGGACAGATATATAGGTAAAAGATATATAGAGGCATTATTGATAGATGGATAGATAATAAAGTATCAGTGGATACATGGATGAATAGATGAGAGATAGAGTGATGGATAGATAATAAAGTATCAGTGGATAGATGGATGAATACATGAAGATAGAGTGGTAGATTGATGGACGGATGGATGGATGATAGATAACAGATAAGATAGGTAGATACTGACTGCTAGATAAGACAGGTGAATGGATGGGTGGATTGATGGATGGGGTAAATAGATAATTATGGATGGATAGATAGATACCTAGACTGATAGGTAAGATAGACAGGTGAATGGATGGGTGGATAGCTAGTTAGGTATATTGGTAGGTTAATAGATAATGATAGATGGATAGATACCTAGATAATATAGACAGGTGGATGGATGGATAGACAGATACTTAGACTGACAGATAAGATAGACAGGTGATGGATGGATGGGTAGGTTGGTAGGTAAATAGATAATGATAGATGGATAGATACCTAGATAGGATAGACAGGTGGGTGGATGGATAGATAGATACCTAAATTGATAGATAAGATAGGTTAATGAATGGATGGATAGATAGGTAGGTAAATAGATAATGATAGATGGATAGATACCTAGATAGTATAGACAGGTGGGTGGATGGATAGATAGATACCTAAATTGATAGATAAGATAAGTTAATGAATGGATGGATGGATAGGTAGGTAAATAGATAATGATAGATGGATAGATAACTAGGTAATATAGACAGGTGGGTAGACGGATAGATAGATACCTAGATCTATAAATAAGATAGGTGAATGGATGGGTGGATAGATAGGTAGATAGATAATGATGGATGGATAGATAGATATCTAGGTTGATAAATAAGATAGGTGAATGGATGGATGGAAAGGTAGATAGGTACATAGGTAGGTTGGTAGGTAAATAGATTATGATAGATGGATAGACACCTAGATAATATAGACAGGTGGATGGACAGATAGACAGATACCTATATCAATAGATTAGATAGACAGGTGAATGGGTGGATGGATAAATAGGTAGATAGATAATGGTGGATGAATAGATAGATATCTAGATTGATAAATAAGATAGGTGAATGAATGGATGGAAAGGTAAATAGGTACATGGGTAGGTTGATAGGTAAACAGATAATGATAGATGGATAGATAGCTAGATAAGATACATGAATGAATGGATAGACAGATACCTAGACTGATAGGACAGACAGGTGAATGGGTGGGTGGGTAGATAGATAGGTAGATGGTGGAGAGATATATACTATGAGAGACTGGCTCATGGTGCCGCGGAGGCTGACAAGTCCTGAGATCCGCAGGTGAAGCAACAAGCTGGAGACCCAGGAAGAGCTGATGTTCCTGTTTAGGTCCACAAGCAGGAGGAGACCGGGGCCCCTGCTGAGGAGTCGGGCAGGAAGGATCCTCTCTCACCTCAGGAAGGTCTGCAGTTCTGTTCTGTCCAGACCTTCAGCTGATTAGATGAGGCCCACCCACACGAGGGATGGCCCTCTACTTTCTTCAGCCCACCCGTTCAAGTGCTTGTCTCATCCAGGAACATCCTCCCGGACACACCCGGAGTCATGTTTAGCCACCTCCCCGAGACTCCTGCGGCCATCGAGCAGACACATGCGATTCATTCACTCGGGACCCACCTGGTGGGGCCGATTCCATCCAGATCTCCATTTATGTATTTGGTGCCTGTGAGCTCAGTCATGTCTGAGTCTCTGCGACCCCATGGACGGCACCTGCCAGGCTCCACTCTCCACGGGATTCTCCAGGCAAGAATACTGCGGTGAGCTGCCATGTCCTCCTCTGGGGGATCTTCCCGACCCAGGGATCAAACCCAGGTCTCCTGTATTGGCAGGCTCATTCTTTGCCGCTCAGCCACCGGCAAAGCCCCTGGTTTATCACAGATCAAGTTAACTTTCTTATGATGTGACATACAGAAGCATGGTGTTGTTCTTGCGTATGGCTGGCCCCAAGCCTTCTAGCACCATTTGTTGAAAAAAGAATGATCCTTTCCCCATTGAATTATCTTACCGACTTTGTTAAAAATCCATTTACCCTGTAAGCGTGGTTGTGTTTTCACATGGCTTCCTCATTTCTATTAGTTCATGCCTAACCCGATGTTAGTGATGCACCGGTTTCTGGTTTTAGCTTTTTATTTTGCATTGGAGTACAGCCGATCAACAATGTTACTATGTTTTTGGTATATATACACACATACATATATATGTAACTTTTCAGATTGTTTTCCATTGTAAGTGATTACAGGGTATTCAGTATAGTTCCCCGTGGTATACAGTACGTCCTGCCTGTCTATTTTGTATACAGTGGTGTGTATCTGTGAATCTCAAACTCCCAATTTATCCCTCTGTGCCTTCCTCCTTGAGAACCAGAAGTCAATTCTCTAGGTCTGTGAGTCTGTTTGTTTTGTAAATGCTTTCATCTGGGTCATAGTTTAGATTCCACATCTAAGTGATCTCATATGGTGTTGGTCTTTCTCTGACTTACTTTGTATGATCATCTCTGGGCTCATCCATGTTGTTGCAAAGGGCATTATTTTATTGTTTTTTATGACTGAGTAGTATTTCACTGTTTGTGTATGTGTGTGTGTGTGTGTATGTATTATGTCATGCCTTTCCCTGGTTGCTCAGTGGTTAAGAATCCAGCTGCCAATGCAGGAGATGCGGGTTCAGTCCCTGGGTCGGGAAGATCCCCTGGAGAAGGACATGGCAACCCACTCCAGCATTCTGGCCTGGAGAATCCCATGGACAGAGGAGCCTGGTGGACGACAGTCCTTGGGGTCACAAAGAGTCAGACACAACGTGGTGAGTACCCGATAACAATAACAGACAAATATATCACATCTTCTTTATCCTGAAAGTGAAAGTTGCTCAGTCGTGTCCGACTCTTTGCGACCTCATGGACTATACAGTCCATGGCATTCTCCAGGCCAGAACACTGGGGTGGGTAGCCTTTCCCTTCTCCAGGGGATCTTCCCAACATAATAACTTTTTGAACATCTTACTTTATAAAGAACTATAGCCAATTAATAATGTTGTGATAATTTTGGCTGGACCGCAAAGGGACTCAGCCATGCATATACATGTATCCATTCTCCCCTAAACTCCAACAATACTGATAAGTGTTTTAAAATTTTTTAACTTCTAATTATTTATCGCTACTCTATAAAAAAATGCCATTGACTTTTATAAACTAGTCTTGTTTTGTGTGACATTCTTGCTAGACTCACATGACTTCTCTGAGCATCTTTTTCTCTAGGCATTTCTTAGTCTTTCTATCTAGACAGTCAGTTTTTAATTTTTTTTTAACAGAGCTTGCCTTCTTCCTTGCAGTCAGACTGCATGTTCTTTCTTCATCTCCCCAGTCTCACTGTAGCATGTCTCATTGGATGGTGCCCAAGAGGGTGAGCTGGCTTCCGCATCTTTCCCGACCCTCTTGGGGGAGCAGTCTTTAACCATGAACGATAATTAGCTGGCAGTGTTGGTAGGCACTTTTTACAGGTGTAAGAAGTCTTTTCCATTCTTAGTTTGAGAAGCGCTCTTATTATTTAATTTTTCTTTAATTGGCACATACTTGCTTTACAATGCCTTATTGGTTTCTGCTATACAAGCAGCGTGAATCCGCCATGTGTGTGCATAAATCCCCTCCCTCTTGATTCACACCTCATCCCGCCCCGCTGGGTCATCTCAGAGCCCCGAGCTGAGCCCCCTGTCTACACAGGGGCTCCCACTGACTGTCTATTTTACACACAGTCATGTATAGAGGTCACAGCTATGCTCTCGATGCACTCCACCGTCTGCTTCCCCGCCTGGGTCCTTTCTCCACGTCTCCTTCTCTATTTCTGCCCCGCAAGCAGGTTCCTCAGTTCCATTTTTTTTTCTGAGATTCCATACATTTTGAAGAACATCAATGATTGCTGACATTTGCCAGCTGGCTTTCCTGCATCTCCTGAGGTCATAGACTTTCTAATCTGCGGTCTTCCGTGGTCACGGTGAATCACCTAGGTTTGTTTCCAAGGTTGAACCGGTATCCCGTTTCTAGGAAGGAGTCCTGTTTCATTCAACCCTCGTTCATGGAAATTGCTCTGTTTGTACTGATGCTTTTGACTTTTTTTAAATGCATGATGAAGCCAGCATTACTCTGATTAAAAACTTGTGAAAGTGTATCTATTTTACATGGAGGATAATTGCGGTCTTGTGATGGGCTGTGCCTTACAAGGACATGAATCAACCATAGGCATGCATGTAACCCCTCCCTTTTGAATGCCACCTCGCTCCCCAGCCCACCCTTCGGATTGTCACAGGGCGCCGCCTTTGGGTTCCCCGCGTCACACGTCAGGCCAGCTCTCTATTTCACATATGGTCAAAGCAGACTTAAGACATTACAAGCACACGATACCCTCAGCTAGACTTCATTAACAGCAAATATGCCAAAATCCTTAACATCATGAGCTGACAAGTATTTCCCCTACTTCTGCTTCTGGCAATGTTTGTAGAGAACAGAGATATTTTTTTTTCCCCCTTAAATATTTTGTAGAATTTGCCTGTGAAAGCATCCGAGTTTGGAGGGTTTTTTTTTTTGTTTGTTTTTTTGTTTTTGGTCCAAAATATTTAGCTATCAGTCTAATTCCTTTAGTAGATTGTTCTTGTATTAATCGCTCAGTCATGTCTGACTCTTTGACCCCAGGGACTGTAGCCCGCCAGGCTCCTCCATCCATGGGATTCTCCAGGCAAGAATCCTGGAGCGGGTTGCCATTCCCTTCTCCACTGGATCTTCCCGACCCAGGAATTGAACCCAGGTCTCCTGCCCTGACAAGCGGATTCTTTACTGTCCACACCACCTGGGGAACCCACCGTAGTAGTTACAGGACAGTTATTCATTTTTTTCTGAGTGAATTTTGATGAGTTGTGTATTTTGAGGAATTTAGATGTATTTATCTAAGTTGTCTGGTTGGTGAACATGAATTTGTTTATACTTTTTTGTTAGTAATCTTTAGTTAAAAGAGTTATTTTTTTATGTGAATCATTTTTAAAGTCTTTATTGACATTGTTACAATGTTGCTTCCATTCTTTCTGTTAGTTTTTGGCCAGGAAGCTTGTGGGAGGGTCCTAGCTCCCTGACCAGGGATTGAACCCACCTCCCCCTGCATTGGGAGATGAAGTCTCAACCACTGATCCGCCAGGGAAGTCCCTCTTATTTATTTTTTAATGCAGTCCATACAGTCTGAGTGATGTCCATTCAGCCTCCTTCATTCTTGGTCTGTTATTAAGTTTTGCTTTTATTTCCTGGGTTGATTCTTTACCAGCTGAGCCACACGGGAAACCCAAGAATACTGGAGTGAGTAGCCTGTCCCTAATGTGGGAGACCTGGGTTCGATCCCCGGGTTGGGAAGATCCCCTGGAGAAGGGCAAGACTACCCACTCCAGTATTCTGGCCTGGACAATTCCATGGACTTGTATAGTCCACGGGGTTGCAGAGAGTTGGACGTGACTGAGTGACTTTCACTTCACGTCCTGGATTGATTTGACGAGAGGTTTGTCAATTTATTGACAAACCGGGGAACCAGTGTTTGATTCAGTTGGTCATCTCTGCTGCTTTTACGTTTTCTCTTTCATTGATGTGTGTTTGTTCCTGTTTCCTGTTTCTACTTCTTTGGTGTTTAGAGGGTTTTTTTTTTAATTGCGTAAGGTGAGAGCATAAAATATTGGCTCTAAACTCTTCTTTCCTCCTGCAGGCATATAACCCTGAAAATACTCCTTTCAACGCAGTCTCAGCTGTACCCCACAAATATCCTTGCATTGTGTTTGCATTTTTTTAAAAAGATTTTTTAATGTGAACCTTCTTTTTTTGTAAAGCCTTTCTTTGATTTGCTACAATATTGCTTCTGCTTGATGTTTTGGTGTTTTGACTGCAAGGCCTGTGGGATCTTAGACCAGGGGTTGAACCTGCAGCGTCTGCACTGGAAGGCAAAGTCTTAACACCTGGGCCGCCAGGGAAGGCCCTGTGTCTGCCTTTTTATCCAGTTCCAGATATTTTTCTGTTTCCCTTCCTGGTTCTTTTACTTCCCTTTGGCCTGTGGGTTATTTTGAAATGACCTGTTGAACTGATCAATCCTGGGGGACTTTACATAACTTTCTGTTACTGATTTCCAGCTTAGTTCTGCTCTGGTCAGAGAACATGTCCTGCAAAATTTCAGATCTTTAACTGTGTAGTCTTTTGCTTTCTGGCTCAGAATTGGTTGATGTCGGTGGTTAATTCAGGGGCGCATCAATGTTTTTCTGTCCCCATGGTTTATAAACATCCATCAGGTCATCCTGGGTGGTGTACTTTTCCAGAAGCAATGATTCACTGGTATTTAGATTTTTTTATTACACTTTTTATTTTGTATTGGGATGTAGCCGATTAACAGCGCTGTGATGGTTTCTGGTGACCAGCCAAGGGACTCAGCCAGACCTACACGTGTCTCCGTTCGTCTACACGGATCCCTCCTTCTTGCCGCCTGCGTCTTCCCACCCCAGTTTACCCCTGAAAGGAGGTAGAGGTCCCGCGCAGCAGGGGTATGAAAGCCCCCGCAGAAACAGTTGAGTCTAAACCAACTCAATCTGCGGGGAGTCTGCCTCGAGGGGATGCTTGCTGACGTCTGGGGCGCTTTCTGCTGCCCAGGACTCAGCGGGGAGAACGCTCCTGCCGCGTGCTGGGTGGGGACCGGGGTCGCCGCTCCGCACCCCGCAGGGCTAGGATGCCACCCCGCGTCAAGAGAGTCGCCCAGTCTGCCGTGCCTGCTCAGGGTTCTTCAGTCTCAGCCCCACTGGAGTCTGGGGCTGGACAAGTCCCTGATGGGGGGCGTCCTGGGCCCTGTGTGGGGTGTGGAGGAGTGGCCCTGGGCTCCCCCCACTGCACGCCAGGTGCAGCCCCTGCCCCCATCGCTATCACCGCCAGAAAGTCTCCAGACGTTGTTATATGTCCCCTGGGAGGGTAAAGTCCTTCCAGTCTGTGAACCACAGCCATAGGTGCATACCTGGATGGATGGGTGATTGATAGGTGGCTAGTTGAGATAGATGGATGATGGATGGATGGATGGATGGGTGGATGGATGGATAGATATATGGGTGGATGGATAGATGGATGGATGGATCGATGGATGGATGGATTAGTGGATGTATGGATGAGATAGATGATGATGGATGGATGATGGATGGATATATGGATGGATGGATGGATAGGTAGATATATGGATCAATGGATGGATACATAGATGGTTGGATGGATGGATAAATGTATGGATAGACAGATGGGTAGATGGATGGATGGATGGATGGGTGGGTGGATGGATGGATAGATGATGGATGACGGATAGATGGGTGGATGGATGAGATAGATGGTGATGGATGGATGGATGGATGATCGATGGATGGATGGATGGATAGGTAGATATATGGATAGATGCATGAATGGATGGATGGATGGATGGATGGATAGGTAGATATATGGATGAATGGATTGATGGATGGATGGATGATGGATGGATGGATGGATACGTAGATATATGGATCAATGGATTGATGGATGGATGGATAGGAAGATATATGGATAGCTGGATGGATAGATAGGTGGATGAATGGATGGATAGGTAGAATAAGTAGATAGATGGATAAGTAGATAGATAGATACTTAGACAGCCATGCTAGGTCAGGATTTCCCAGCCTCACTCTGATAAATGCATGGATGGATGGATGGACACATAGATGGTTGGACGGGTGGATAGATGCATGGATAGATGGATGGATGGATACATAGGTGGTTGGATGCATGGATGGATGGATGGATGGATACATAGATGGTTGGATGCATGGATAGATGCATGGGTGGATGGATGGATGGACACATAGATGGTTGGATGCATGGATGGATGGATGGATACATAGATGGTTGGATGCATGGATAGATGCATGGAGATGGATGGGTGGACAGATAGACAGATAATCAGACAGCCGTGCCTGCTCAGGGTCTCTCCATCTCAGCAAGCGGACACCGGGTCTGAACGCCTCTCCAATTTAGGCATCCTGTGTCCGGTGGGGTGTGGAGCGACACCCCTGGTCGCCCCCTGCCACACGCCAGGAGCACTCCCTCCCCCATTTCTGTCACAGCCAGAATGTCTCCAGATGTTGTTTTATGTCCCTGGGGTGGGGTGGTGGGCAGGTCATCTCAGGTTTCCAACCAGAGCCGGAAGTAGAAACACAGATGGATAGCGAGATGGCTGGATGGGTGGGCGGATAGATAGATACACAGGCAGACAGGTGGGTGGACAGACGGCCAGACAGGTGGTGTCTCTCATGCTTGGTCAGCATTTCTCAGCCTCAGCAGTGCTGACACGTGGGGGCCGGACGACTCTCTGATGTGGGGTGTCCTGGGCATTGTGGGGTGTGGACCAGCATCCCTGGTCTCCCCCCACCACACGCCGGGAGCATCTCTGCCCACTCTGAGTCATAATAATTGTCTTCAAGCATCAGCAAATGTCCATCAGGAAATAAAGTCACCCCATTTGGGTGGTGCTCATGGTAAAGAGCCCGCCTGCCAGTGTAGGAGACTTAAAGAGACTCGGGTTCGGTCCCTGGGTCGGGAAGATCCCCTGGAGGAGGGCATGGAAGCCCACTCCAGTGTTCTTGCCTGGAGAATCCCATGGAAACAGGAGCGTGGTGGGCTACAGTCCATGGGGGTGGCAGAGTCGGACACAACTGAGCGACTAACAGTTTTTCTTTCTCTCTAGTCCAGACGCCTTTCTCCAAGCAGGGTCTTGGTGCAGTATTCATGCAAGATTTTCTGAACAAAACAGGAACTGGCTCAGGGGGAATAAAAAGCAAAAACGCTTTGTAATTGGTTCATTAGGCAAAACTCCAGAGCAGAAGCAGGTCATTAAAATAACGCCGAGTATAGGTGACATTTCTTTCTCTGGAAGCAGTTGTTTCAGGACCTTAATTCTTTCATGGTTGAGAAGTTTCAATATTAAGATGTTCCCGGATTACACACACTCTCCCCAGAGCCACCTGTGTGACCAGAATTTGTGATGAGCTCTCAGACGGGCATTTTTCTTTTGCAGACGTTTCTGTGCTGGGTTATGATGGCTGTTCAGTGGCTCAGTCGTGTCCGATTCTTTGTGACCCCGTGGACTGCAGCAGGCCAGGCTTCCCTGTCCATCACCAACTCCCGGAGCTTGCTCAAACTCATCCATTGAGTCAGTGATGGCATCCAACTATCTCATCCTCTGTCATCCCCTTCTCCTCCTGCCCTCAATCTTTCCCAGCATCAGGGTCTTTTCCAATGAGACAGTTCTTCACATCAGGTGGCCAAAGGATTGGAGCTTCAGCTTCAACATCAGTCTCTCCAATGAATAATACTCAGGACAGATTTCCTTTAGGATGGACAGGTTGGACCTCCTTGCAGTCCAAGGGACTCTCAAGAGTCTTCTCCAACACCACAGTCCAAAAGCATCAATTCTCTGGTGCTCAGCTTTCTTTGTAGTCCAACTCTCACATCCATACATGACTACTGGAAAAGGCACAGCTTTGACTAGACAGACCTTTGTCAGCAAAGCGACGTCCCTGCTTTTTCACATGCTGTCTAGGTTTGTCGTAGCTTTTCTTCCAAGAAGCAAGCATCTTTTAATTCCATGGCTGCAGTCACCACCCACGATGACCCTGGTACTTTGGATGGGAGGCTGGCCGCCTTCACAGCCCCTGGGGAAGGCGTGAATTTGTTTTGTTTGATGAGGATTGCTATTCCATTCGCTGCTAGAGAGAGCTCAGTTGAGCAACGGGCGGGCCTGAGTCCAGTCTGCGGAGGTGAGGTGAGGGGGTGAGAATTCCAGGTTTGATTTCTGACGACTGAGCACAAAGAACTGCTTAAGGGCTTGGACTCCACGGCCATGGGATGCTGTGCGTATAAAGTGATTCTCTGGTTGTGACCTGTTAAACACTGAAGTGTGTGTGTCCCCAGAGGCATATACCTAAGTCCTCACTGTCCCCTCCACCCCCCCCCCCCCGCCACCCACTGCAATAGGACCTCAGGTTGTGGTTCTATTAGGAGATGGGTCTGCATTTTATTTTTTAAATTTGTTTTTAACTGGAATATAACTGCTTTCCAGGATTGCTGGTTTCTGCCGTAGAGCAGCGTGAATCAGCCGTGTGTATCCATGTATCCCAGCCCCCCCAGGTCATCACGGAGCCCTGACATGAGCTCCACGTCCTATATACCAGCTTCCCACTGGCGATCTGTTTTACACGTGGGTGTGTGTCTATGTCAATGCTACTGTCTCAATTCGTCCCAGCCTCTCCTTCCCCCGCTGGGTGACAAGTCTGTTCCCTACATCTGCGTCTCTGTTCCGGCCCTGCAAACAGGGTCATCAGTATCTTTTTTGTTTTTTAGGTTCCGCATATATGCGTTAATATACGGTATTTGTTTTTCTCCTGCTGACTGACTCAACTCGGTATAATAGGCTCTCGGTTCATCCCTCTCAGTTCAACAGAATCCCACTCGTCCCTTTTTATGACTGGCTAATATTCCATTGTATTTACACACCACATTTTCCTTATCCATCCCTCTGTCCATAGATATCTTGGTTGCTTCCATGTCCTATTGTAAAACAGGCTATTGTGAAACAGTGAGGTTGTGAACCTTGGGGTGTGTGCATCTTTTTGGATTCCAGAGCCATCATTTATTTTTATTTTTTTTTTAATTGAGGATAATCACTTTACTCTCATTTCTTGATGATCTGAGCAAATCTCTGAAGAAGCGGTCCAGGTTCGCTCTATGTGGACGTCTGATGGTTATTCCGATGGCAGATGTAGCTCTTTCCCGTGATTCTAGCCATCGGTTTGATCTCAGCGTTCACAATGTCTCCACCCAGGAGCTGGTGGCTCGCGGTCTGCAGATGGTCTGGGGTGTAGGTGTATTATCCACTTTGTGTCCTGTCTTCTGCGACTACCTGGTTTTCCAGACAAAGCTGCTTCCCCTTTGCATTCACCCTTCTGACTCTCGGCTCTTTTTGCAGAGAGGGTGCCGAAGCGTCCCTTGGTTGATGCCCCTTGATTCTATTTTCTTAGCAACGTAGGTTTAACTGCCGCTGTGAACTGGCCATGAGTGACCCTGAGCTGTCTCTCCTGGTCAGTGACTCACAACTCTGGCTTCCCTGAAGGGACCCCTGGGAGCTTTGAAAAATCCTGATGGCAGGACGCAGCCCCAGACGCTCAGATATGTTTGATCGGAGGTTTGCAGGGTGGGCAAAGGAATTCTAAATTCTCCGCAGCAGCAAATAGGAGCTGCTGAGGTGGGTGGGCATTCCTCACTCTATGCTCTCTCCATCGTAGCTGGGGAGGGTTTTGCCCCCAGGACACCCCAGGAATGAGAGTCTTTGCTGTCCGAGCCGCCTGTCATCCTGGCTTTAGCAGTGAGGCTGCCAGGAGGCTCTGTCTCAGGGGACCCCCTCTGACAGACACTTGGCAAGGAAATGGGGAGAGAAGGTGATTTCATTTAAAAAATTTTATTACATTGAGATATATAGTTGATTTGCAATGTTGTGATATTTTTCAGGTGTACACCAAAGTTGTTCACTCGTGTTCGACTCTTTGCGACCCCATGGACTGCAGCCCACCAGGCTCCTCTGTCCATGGGGATTCTCCAGGCAAAGAATACTGGGGCGGGTTGCCATGCCCTCCTCCTGGGCATCTCCCCGACCCGGGATCAAACCTGGGTCTCTTGTGTCTCCTGCATTGACAGGAGGGTTCTTTACCACCATCGCCACCAGGGAAGCCTGTTCTGTAACATACATGTATTGAGATACTTTGTAACGCAGTATACATTGTGTAACACACATCATACATGGGGCAAGGTGGATTCCGAACCAGTGGGCCATCAGTCGTGTCTGACTCTCTGTGACCCCATGGACCCGAGCCCACCAGGCTCCTCTGTCCATGGGGCTTCACAGGCAAGAACACAGGAGTGGGGGAGTTCCCTGGGGTCCACTGGCAGAGATTCCACGCTCCCAGTGCAGTGGTCTGGTGGTCGATCCTTGGGCAGGGAGCTAGATTCCATGTGCTGCAGCTAAGGCCTGGTGCAGTCCAATAAAAAAAGAAAAAGAAAAAGAATGCTGGAGTGGGTCGCCATGCCCTCCTCCAGGGGATCTTCGCAACCCAGGGATCGAACCGTTGTCTTTTCTGTCTCCTGCACTGGCAGGCAGGTTCTTTACAACCAGTGCCACCTGGGAAGCCCTCTACAGACATTACAATGTGTAGGACAGATAGCTAGTGGGAAGCTGCTGTAAAGAGCAGGGAAGTCAGCCCGGGGCTCTGTGATGACCTAGAGGAGTGGGATGGGGAGGTGGGAGGGAGGCTCTAGAGGGAGGAGATGTAAGTATACATATGGCTCATTCACGCCGCTGTACAGAAGAAGCCAGAGCAAAATGTTACAGCAACTACACTCCAGTTAAAAATTTAAAGATAAAGAAAGGTTGCAGTTTGGATCCGAAAGGAGAAATAGGAAATCAGTCCCCTCTCTGTGGGTTCCCTGGTGTCTCAGATGGTAAAGAATCTGCCTGCAATGCAGGAGACCTGGGTTCAATCCCTGAGTCGGGAAGATCCCCTGGAGAAGGGAATGGCTACCCACTCCCAGTATTCTTGCCTGGACAATTCCATGGACTGAAGAGCCTAGCAGGCTACAGTCCATGGGGTTGCAAAGAGTCGGACATGACTGAGCAAGGGACACTTTTTCATTTTCACCAGGCTTCGGATTAGAAGGTGCGGTAGATGGCATGAGTTGCTAACAGTGTTTTTTTCTTCCTCCATGCCTTTGCCCTGACTCATTTTTTCCCAAGAGGACCGCACCTCCCTCGTCTCTGGACTTTGGAATTTGCATCCATTTTGCTTCCTCTTTTGGAATGTCAGCAGAAAATGCTGCAATCCCAAATGGTTCAAGCTGTCCTCTATAGACTACATTCCAAAAATAAGCCCAAGATAACCACTGGTTCCAAAAATAATAAAACCACGTGGAGCAGACATGAATTTAAATGGATCCACTGGATTCTGATTAGCCAGAGTGGGGAGAGCGCAGCCTAGGTCAGCCTAGCAGTCATTGATTAATAGGCTCATAGGTCTGAAAAAATAACTATTGTGGTAGGCCTTTGAGATATAGGACTCTTTGTTATGCAGCATAGTTTAAGTCATAGCTGACTGATACAGAAAATGAGAATCTTCTAGGCAGGGAAAGGTTCTCAGCACCACATCTATTTTGTAAGAAAATCTCCTGCAAATGGGCTAGAGTCTATCTTATTTTCAGCGGGGTGTGGGATCGAGATTTAGGGAAGTAGCTCATATGCTTTTCTTTGTAATCGAACATACACCAACGGGTATTCCCCTGGACGTTTCAAATCTATTGCATGCATGCATGGTATTCCCCTGGATGTTTCAAATCTATTGCATGCATGATAAAATTTTAACACTCTGTTGCCAGTGATGGTTGTGTGGATGGGACAGGAACGGGTGTGTGTGTAAGAGTTTTAAAGCCAGTCTTCCCTTGATTCTCTTCTCTTCAGACGTCATTACTACTGTGAACTTAGAATGTATCCTTCACGTGTGTGCATTGCCTTTCTCTTCATTCATGTACATATTTCTACAAATAAAAGCCAGAATTTATTTCACAAAGAACACACAGATACAGCAATCTGTTCTTTTATACGCTGACTGGTTTGGTTTAGTTGCTTAGTTGTGTCTGACTCTGTGCGACCCCATGGACTGTAGCCTGCTGGCGTCCTCTGCCCATGGGATTCTCCAGGCTAGAATCCTAGAGTGGGTTGCCATTTCCTCCTCCAATATGCTGACTAGATGTCACAAATAATAATTCAAAATCTCTTCCCTTTCCTGAAGCTGCTGCTACTATGATTCCCCGACACTTTACAAATGGCCTGTTTGACAAATAGCATTTTTATCAGCTGAAAGAAAAATAGACTAAAATTACCACAACATCCATTTTCAGGCAGGAAATTTGAGGCATTTTGTGTCTCCTTAACGGATGATAATTTTTCGACTCCAGAAGGAAGCTGTTTTCCAAAGAGATGTTTCTCCTGCCGGAGTCAAACTTCCACTAATTAAAACCAAACAAGTGACTTGATTTAGAGGCTGACACCATCCCAGCTGTGTGCACACAGCCCTGTTTGTTTGTTTTTGACTTTCTGGATGAAAAAAGTCAAAGTGGCTGGATGAAGGAGGGAAGAAAAATGAGCCGTTTCGAAAATAAATCCTGCTGCGTACATTTGTAATTAAGCTCCGAAGAAAGACTTGTGTAAATGTGAGTTAAACCGTAAATGCCTTAATAGAACCCAATTAGTTATGCATTTGGAAACTTTAGCGTTGTAAATGTGGAAATCTCTGTTTTGGTGATACATCTGCCAGCTCAAAGAAACAGAATTTCAGCGCTGTCGCTCCGGGGTGGACAAAGCCCGTATGTCTGGGCAGATAGAAGTTTGCTGGCTGATTCTGGAATTTTCTTGCCAATGCTAGCCCCAACTCCTTCTTAAAAGATGTCAGATTTCTTCATCCTTTTCTGCGTTCCCCTCCCCTGAGCCCGTACCCCAGGGCAGCTGTCTCTGTCTGCCCTCAAGGGCTGGTCCTTTGATGGGGATTATATTAGGAAACTCATGCAACCCAACCAGTACTATGGATTCTTTTTGGAGAAGATCCACCCCCCCCCCACCCCCGCCCCCGCCCCACCGCTATGGGGCTTGTCTTCTTGGGACGTCTCGTCGTTCCTAAGAGAAGACCAGAAAACAAGATCGTCTTCTGGATTCTCTCAACCTAAGAGCATCCGGAAACCTTGCCTCCGAGGTTTACCCAGTGGGACCTCCTGAAACAGGCATTATAGGAGAAGACCGGGTTCAGAAAGGGATCAGGATTTTGTTTTAGTGATCCATCCATGAGTTTTCAAGGCATGAAGACAATGAAAAGTCAGAGGAGCCAGGGTATTCCAGAGAGACCGCTGAGGAGTTACAGGAGAGAGAGATGAGCGGTTAGAATAAGGGGGTGTCTCAGAAGAAGATGGACCTCAGTGGTCCCTGATCCGCTGAGAGTCACATCAGAGGAGGGAAGGGAAAGAGATGCATGTTCATCAGAGGCAAAGCAAATGAGCTCAAGTCTTTTGGGTTTCAGTCACTAAAGTCGCGTCCACCTCTTTGTGACCTCATGGTCTACAGCACGCCAGGCCTCCCTGTCCATCACCATCTCCTGGAGGTTGCTCAAATTCATGTCCATCGAGTCAGTGATGCCATGCAGCCATCTCATCCTATGTCGTCCCCTTCTCCTTTTGCCTTCAACCTTTACCAGCATCGGGATCTTTTCAAACGAATCAGCTCTTTGCATCAGGTGGCCAAAGGCTTGGAGCTCCAGCTTCAGCATCCGTCCTTCCAATGAACACCCAGGACTGATCTCCTTTAGGATGGACTGGTTGGATCTCCTTGCAGTCCAAGGGACTCTCAAGAGTCTTCTCCAACACCACAGTTCAAAAGCATCGATTCTTTAGCACTCAGTCTTCTTTGTGGTCCAACTCTCACATCCATTCATGACCACTGGGAAAACCACAGCTTTGATTATATGCACATGACTGCAGGTCTCTCAGTTTAAAAATTCCCACTCATGATCTCATAGTGTCCATAGACAGGAAGCCTGAAAGGATGCCGTGTTCTTTGGTCAGAGCCTCCTGAATCTGTGATGGTGATTGCAGTATGGTTTCAGGACCCTCGTCTAAGTTCCCTGGTTGTTGGCAGAAGGCAGTTGCTTCCCACGTTTTTTCGCATGGCCATCTCCACGCTCAAAGCCAGCAACAGCCACACAAGCCTTTCTTAGGCTTTGAACTGTTACTTTGCTCTGCTGTGCTCTCAGTAGGTAGAGAGCTCTGAATGCCGTAGCTCACGTGGTCATGTAGGGGGTGAACTCGGTCATCGAGGACCGGCTCCGTGGGGTCAGCAGGGAGGTGACCCTCACTGCACCTGCAAAGGAGCTGATATTCCAAGGTGTGACTGCAGATGGGGTGAAGCTCTGGGAAGACAAATATCTCCCTACTCCACCAGAAAAGGTAAATTTAGGAGAAAGTGGGGGATGAGGCTGGAGGACAGCTGGAAGGACAGAAAGGTAGGCAGATACAGGTGGGGAAGCAGGCAGGCAGGTGGTGTTTTTTCTTTGGATGGGGTATTCTCCATTTGGGTTAATCTGGGCTGTGGGGCAAGGGGCCAGTACCAGGGTGCGATTGGGCCATACTGCCTGCTCGCTGGTGGACCCTGGGGCAGTTCTTAAACTCTCAGTGCCTCAGCCACTCAGCATGCGGAGGAGGAGGAGGGAAGGAAATGAGTCTCTGCGGTTTTGAGCCTGAAGTGAGGTATTACAGACACAACACGTGCAACTGAACCCGGGGTGGCAGGAGCTCGGGCAGTGCCGGCTAGGGATGCCCTGAGCAACTCTGTTATTCTGCTCCTGGGAGGGCGGTGATGCCCCTGACAGGAGACGGGCAGGAAGACGAGGAGCCCTGTTTCCAGGGGAGGGAGGGTGAGGCAGCCTCCATGCTGATGATCAGGCCACGGCTACAGTGATTGTGTGATAAAAATACAGCCTCCATGGGGGTGACGATAATGACATGGGCACCGTGATAGTGAGATAGTAATACAGACACCATGATATTAATCCTAGTAACAGGGCCTCCATGGTGGTGATGATAATCACATGGCCCGGTGGGGTGTGAGAGTCACACACCACCATGATATTAATCCAAGTAACAGGGCCTCCATGGTGGTGATGATAATCACATGGCCCGGTGGGGTGTGAGAGTCACACACCACCATGATATTAATCCAAGTAACAGGGCCTCCATGGTGGTGATGATAATCACATGGGCCATGGGGTGTGAGAGTCACACACCACCATGATATTAATCCAAGTAACAGGGCCTCCATGGTGGTGATGATAATCACATGGGCCATGGGGTGTGAGAGTCACACACCACCATGATATTAATATAGTAACAGGGCCTCCATTGTGGTGATGATAATCACATGGCCCGGTGGGGTGTGAGAGTCACACACCACCATGATATTAATCCAAGTAACAGGGCCTCCATGGTGGTGATGATAATCACATGGGCCATGGGGTGTGAGAGTCATACACCACCATGATATTAATATAGTAACAGGGCCTCCATGGTGGTGATGATAATCACATGGGCCATGGGGTGTGAGAGTCACACACCACCATGATATTAATCCAAGTAACAGGGCCTCCATGGTGGTGATGATAATCACATGGCCCGGTGGGGTGTGAGAGTCACACACCACCATGATATTAATCCAAGTAACAGGGCCTCCATGGTGGTGATGATAATCACATGGGCCATGGGGTGTGAGAGTCACACACCACCATGATATTAATCCAAGTAACAGGGCCTCCATGGTGGTGATGATAATCACATGGGCCATGGGGTGTGAGAGTCACACACCACCATGATATTAATATAGTAACAGGGCCTCCATTGTGGTGATGATAATCACATGGCCCGGTGGGGTGTGAGAGTCACACACCACCATGATATTAATCCAAGTAACAGGGCCTCCATGGTGGTGATGATAATCACATGGGCCATGGGGTGTGAGAGTCATACACCACCATGATATTAATATAGTAACAGGGCCTCCATGGTGGTGATGATAATCACATGGCCCGTGGGGTGTGAGAGTCACACACCACCATGATATTAATCCAAGTAACAGGGCCTCCATGGTGGTGATGAGAATCACATGGCCCGGTGGGGTGTGAGAGTCATATACCACCATGATATTAATCCAAGTAACAGGGCCTCCATGGTGGTGATGATAATCACATGGCCCGGTGGGGTGTGAGAGTCACACACCACCATGATATTAATATAGTAACAGGGCCTCCATGGTGGTGATGATAATCACATGGCCCGGTGGGGTGTGAGAGTCACACACCACCATGATATTAATCCAAGTAACAGGGCCTCCATGGTGGTGATGATAATCACATGGGCCATGGGGTGTGAGAGTCATACACCACGATGATATTAATCCAAGTAACAGGGCCTCCATGGTGGTGATGATAATCACATGGCCCGGTGGGGTGTGAGAGTCACACACCACCATGATATTAATCCAAGTAACAGGGCCTCCATGGTGGTGATGATAATCACATGGCCCGGTGGGGTGTGAGAGTCACACACCACCATGATATTAATCCAAGTAACAGGGCCTCCATGGTGGTGATGATAATCACATGGGCCATGGGGTGTGAGAGTCATACACCACGATGATATTAATCCAAGTAACAGGGCCTCCATGGTGGTGATGATAATCACATGGCCCGGTGGGGTGTGAGAGTCACACACCACCATGATATTAATCCAAGTAACAGGGCCTCCATGGTGGTGATGATAATCACATGGGCCATGGGGTCTGAGAGTCATACACCACCATGATATTAATATAGTAACAGGGCCTCCATGGTGGTGATGATAATCACATGGCCCCGTGGGGTGTGAGAGTCACACACCACCATGATATTAATCCAAGTAACAGGGCCTCCATGGTGGTGATGATAATCACATGGGCCATGGGGTGTGAGAGTCACACACCACCATGATATTAATATAGTAACAGGGCCTCCATGGTGGTGATGATAATCACATGGCCCCGTGGGGTGTGAGAGTCACACACCACCGTGATATTAATCCAAGTAACAGGGCCTCCATGGTGGTGATGATAATCACATGGCCCGGTGGGGTGTGAGAGTCATATACCACCATGATATTAATCCAAGTAACAGGGCCTCCATGGTGGTGATGATAATCACATGGGCCACGGGGTGTGAGAGTCATACACCACCATGATATTAATATAGTAACAGGGCCTCCATGGTGGTGATGATAATCACATGGGCCACGGGGTGTGAGAGTCATACACCACCATGATATTAATATAGTAACAGGGCCTCCATGGTGGTGATGATAATCACATGGCCCCGTGGGGTGTGAGAGTCACACACTACCATGATATTAATCCAAGTAACAGGGCCTCCATGGTGGTGATGATAATCACATGGGCCATGGGGTGTGAGAGTCACACACCACCATGATATTAATCCAAGTCACAGGGCCTCCATGGTAGTGATGATAATCACATGGCCCGGTGGGGTGTGAGAGTCACACACCACCAGGATATTAATCCAAGTAACAGGGCCTCCATGGTGGTGATGATAATCACATGGGCCATGGGGTGTGAGAGTCATACACCACCATGATATTAATATAGTAACAGGGCCTCCATGGTGGTGATGATAATCACATGGCCCCGTGGGGTGTGAGAGTCATACACCACCATGATATTAATATAGTAACAGGGCCTCCATGGTGGTGATGATAATCACATGGCCCGTGGGGTGTGAGAGTCATACACCATGATGATATTAATATAGTAACACTGCCTCCATGGTGGTGATGATAATCACATGGCCCGTGGCGTGTGAGAGTCATACACCACGATGATATTAACATAGTAACACTGCCTCCTCGGTGATGATAATCACATGGTCCCGTGGAGTGTGAGAGTCATACATGTTCCAATGTATTAATAACATGGCCAGTGTTGTACTCTAATAGTAATCTAGCTACCGTGATGGCAGGAATAACACAGTCACCATGATAGTGTGATATTAATTCAGCTGACATGATGCTGATAATAAAAATATGGCCACTGTGATGGTGTAACAGTAATATGGCTGCCCAGATGGTAATGTAATAGTCTGGCGCCTATGTGGGAAGAGACCTTGATGCTGGAAAGATTGAAGGCAGAAGAAGAGGGTGACAGAGGATGAGATGGTGGGATGGCATCGCCGACTCGATGGACATGAGTTGAGCAAACTCCAGGAGAGGATTAGATGGTAGGATAGCATCACCGACTCGATGGACATGAGTTGAGCAAACTGCAGGAGATGGTGAAGGACAGAGGATGAGATGGTGGGATGGCATCACCAACTCGGTGGACATGAGTTGAGCAAACTCCAGGAGACGGTGAAGGACAGAGGATGAGATGGTGGGATGGCATCGCCGACTCGATGGACATGAGTTGAGCAAACTCCAGGAGATGCTGAAGGACAGAGGATGAGATGGTGGGATGGCATCGCCGACTCGATGGACATGAGTTGAGCAAACTCCAGGAGATGCTGAAGGACAGAGGATGAGATGGTGGGATGGCATCGCCGACTCGATGGCCATGAGTTGAGCAAACTCCAGGAGAGGATTAGATGGTAGGATAGCATCACCGACTCGATGGCCATGAGTTGAGCAAACTCCAGGAGATGGTGAAGGACAGAGGATGAGATGGTGGGATGGCATCGCCGACTCGATGGCCATGAGTTGAGCAAACTCCAGGAGATGGTGAAGGACAGAGGATGAGATGGTGGGATGGCATCGCCGGCTCGATGGACATGAGTTGAGCAAACTCCAGGAGAGGATCAGATGGTAGGATAGCATCACCGACTCGATGGCCATGAGTTGAGCAAACTCCAGGAGATGGTGAAGGACAGAGGATGAGACGGTGGGATGGCATCGCCGGCTCGATGGACATGAGTTGAGCAAACTCCAGGAGAGGATCAGATGGTAGGATAGCATCACCGACTCGATGGACATGAGTTGAGCAAACTCCAGGAGATGGTGAAGGACAGAGGATGAGATGGTGGGATGGCATCGCCGACTCGATGGCCATGAGTTGAGCAAACTCCAGGAGATGGTGAAGGACAGAGGATGAGACGGTGGGATGGCATCGCCGACTCGATGGCCATGAGTTGAGCAAACTCCAGGAGACGGTGAAGGACAGAGGATGAGATGGTGGGATGGCATCGCCGACTCGATGGGCATGAGTTGAGCAAACTCCAGGAGACGGTGAAGGACAGAGGATGAGACGGTGGGATGGCATCGCCGACTCGATGGCCATGAGTTGAGCAAACTCCAGGAGACGGTGAAGGACAGAGGATGAGACGGTGGGATGGCATGGCCGACTCGATGGACATGAGTTGAGCAAACTCCAGGAGATGCTGAAGGACAGAGGATGAGATGGTGGGATGGCATCGCCAACTCGGTGGACATGAGTTGAGCAAACTCCAGGAGACGGTGAAGGACAGAGGATGAGATGGTGGGATGGCATCGCCGACTCGATGGCCATGAGTTGAGCAAACTCCAGGAGATGCTGAAGGACAGAGGATGAGATGGTGGGATGGCATCGCCGACTCGATGGCCATGAGTTGAGCAAACTCCAGGAGATGGTGAAGGACAGAGGATGAGATGGTGGGATGGCATCGCCGACTCGATGGCCATGAGTTGAGCAAACTCCAGGAGATGGTGAAGGACAGAGGATGAGATGGTGGGATGGCATCGCTGACTCGATGGCCATGAGTTGAGCAAACTCCAGGAGATGCTGAAGGACAGAGGATGAGATGGTGGGATGGCATCGCCGACTCGATGGACATGAGTTGAGGAAACTCCAGGAGATGGTGAAGGACAGAGGATGAGATGGTGGGATGGCATCGCCGACTCGATGGCCATGAGTTGAGCAAACTCCAGGAGATGCTGAAGGACAGAGGATGAGACGGTGGGATGGCATCGCCGACTCGATGGACGTGAGTTGAGCATACTCCAGGAGATGCTGAAGGACAGAGGATGAGACGGTGGGATGGCATGGCCGACTCGATGGACATGAGTTGAGCAAACTCCAGGAGATGGTGAAGGACAGAGGATGAGATGGTGGGATGGCATCGCCGACTCGATGGACATGAGTTGAGCAAACTCCAGGAGACGGTGAAGGACAGAGGATGAGATGGTGGGATGGCATCGCCGACTCGATGGCCATGAGTTGAGCAAACTCCAGGAGATGGTGAAGGACAGAGGATGAGATGGTGGGATGGCATCGCCGACTCGATGGACATGAGTTGAGCAAACTCCAGGAGATGGTGAAGGACAGAGGATGAGATGGTGGGATGGCATCGCCAACTCGGTGGACATGAGTTGAGCAAACTCCAGGAGACGGTGAAGGACAGAGGATGAGATGGTGGGATGGCATCGCCGACTCGATGGCCATGAGTTGAGCAAACTCCAGGAGATGCTGAAGGACAGAGGATGAGATGGTGGGATGGCATCGCCGATTCGATGGCCATGAGTTGAGCAAACTCCAGGAGAGAATAAGATGGTAGGATAGCATCACCGACTCGATGGCCATGAGTTGAGCAAACTCCAGGAGATGGTGAAGGACAGAGGATGAGATGGTGGGATGGCATCGCCGACTCGATGGCCATGAGTTGAGCAAACTGCAGGAGATGGTGAAGGACAGAGGATGAGAAGGTGGGATGGCATCGCCGACTCGATGGACATGAGTTGAGCAAACTCCAGGAGATGGTGAAGGACAGAGGATGAGATGGTGGGATGGCATCACCGACTCGATGGCCATGAGTTGAGCAAACTCCAGGAGACAGTGAAGGACAGAGGATGAGATGGTGGGATGGCATCGCTGACTCGATGGCCATGAATTGAGCAAACTCCAGGAGATGGTGAAGGACACAGGATGAGACGGTGGGATGGCATGGCCGACTCGATGGCCATGAGTTGAGCAAACTCCAGGAGATGGTGAAAGACAGAGGATGAGATGGTGGGATGGCATCACCGACTCGATGGCCATGAGTTGAGCAAACTCCAGGAGATGCTGAAGGACAGAGGATGAGATGGTGGGATGGCATCGCCGACTCGATGGCCATGAGTTGATCAAACTCCAGGAGATGGTGAAGGACAGAGGATGAGATGGTGGGATGGCATCGCCGACTCGAAGGCCATGAGTTGAGCAAACTCCAGGAGATGGTGAAGGACAGAGGATGAGATGGTGGGATGGCATCGCCGACTCGATGGACATGAGTTGATCAAACTCCAGGAGATGGTGAAGGGCAGAGGATGAGATGGTGGGATGGCATCGCCGACTCGATGGCCATGAGTTGAGCAAACTCCAGGAGATGCTGAAGGTCAGAGGATGAGACGGTGGGATGGCATCGCCGACTCGATGGACATGAGTTGAGCAAACTCCAGGAGATGGTGAAGGACAGAGGATGAGATGGTGGGATGGCATCGCCGGCTCGATGGACATGAGTTGAGCAAACTCCAGGAGAGGATCAGATGGTAGGATAGCATCACCGACTCGATGGACATGAGTTGAGCAAATTCCAGGAGATGGTGAAGGACAGAGGATGAGATGGTGGGATGGCATCGCCGACTCGATGGCCATGATTTGAGCAAAATCCAGGAGATGGTGAAGGACAGAGGATGAGATGGTGGGATGGCATCGCCGACTCGATGGACATGAGTTGAGCAAACTCCAGGAGATGGTGAAGGACAGAGGATGAGAAGGTGGGATGGCATCGCCGACTCGATGGCCATGAGTTGAGCAAACTCCAGGAGACGGTGAAGGACAGAGGATGAGACGGTGGGATGGCATGGCCGACTCGATGGACATGAGTTGAGCAAACTCCAGGAGATGCTGAAGGACAGAGGATGAGATGGTGGGATGGCATCGCCGACTCGATGGACATGAGTTGAGGAAACTCCAGGAGATGGTGAAGGACAGAGGATGAGAAGGTGGGATGGCATCGCCGACTCGATGGCCATGAGTTGAGCAAACTCCAGGAGATGGTGAAGGACAGAGGATGAGATGGTGGGATGGCATCGCCGACTCGATGGACATGAGTTGAGCAAACTCCAGGAGATGCTGAAGGACAGAGGATGAGATGGTGGGATTGCATCGCCGACTCGATGGACATGAGTTGAGCAAACTCCAGGAGATGGTGAAGGACAGAGGATGAGATGGTGGGATGGCATCACCGACTCGATGGACATGACTTGAGCAAACTCCAGGAGATGGTGAAGGACAGGGAAGCCTGGCCTGCTGCAGCCCATGGGGTCACAAAGAGTAGAGACATGTCAGCGACCAGACAACAGCAGCCACCATGGGATGATCATAGTAACCCAGCCACCACGAGTGGAGGAATGATATTGCTTCTACTATGAGCATAATGACAGGAATGAGTCAGCCATCTATGTGCCTCTGGTCCACTGCTGAGCCCTGGACCGTCTCACGGTGGTGAGCCTTGCATGGGTTAGGAGCCAGCAAGGAGAGACTGGGACCCATCCTTGCAGAACCCTGGAGACGGGCAGGACCCCAGCAGGGGTGGGCAGCCGTGTGTCCCCTGGGAAGCAGTGCTGGGGTCAGCAGGGGCCAAGCGGACACGGCTCCCGGGCCCTTCCCAGGCCCACGCCTGGGGATATACTAGTCCGTGTTCACCCGGGGTCACCCCCTGAGGTCCCTTCATGACCCTGTGTCTGTGGTCTGCCGGCTGTGAAGTGTCCACACCCACGGTGAGTCCTGAGGGTTGGTTCTGTCCCATCTTCACGGTCCTGTGTGTGCTCTCCCCGCTGGGGTCACCGGTCCAGGCTGGAGGGGAGGCAGGGGTGTGCAAAGATGCATCTTCAGGGCTTTTCCTAACTGCCTTGTGGTCAAGTCACTGACAAGGTCTGCAGAGTTGGTGCCTCATGCACATCGGTTTGGGCTTCCCAGGAGGCACCAATGGTAAAGAACCCGCCTGCCAATGTAGGAGACACAGGTTCGATCCCTGGGTCGGGAAGATCCCCTGGAGGAGGAAATGGCAATCCACTCCAGCATTCTTGTCTGGAGAATCCCGTGGACAGAGGAGCCTGGCATTTACAGTCCATGGGGTTGCAAAAAGTTGGACATGACTTAGCAGCTGAACACAAGAAATCACAGATCGTGCTGTAGACCGTGGGGTCACAACGAGTTGGACACGGCTTAGCGACTGAATAACAACCGCCAGAAGCTTAATAGCAGGAAAAATCAAAACCACTTTTTATGGAAGAACAGTTGGTATACAACATTAGGTTAGTTTCAGGCATACAGCGAAGTAATTCTGTTATACACAGATATACAAACGTTTGGATTCTCATCTCTTATTGATTATTGCATATGTGTAAGCTGAGTTGTGTCCAACTCTTTGCGACCCCATGGACTGCAGCCCGCCGGGCTCCACTGTCCATGGGATTCTCCAGGCAAGAAGACTGGAGTGGGTTGCCATGCCCTCCTCCAGGGGATCTTCCTGACCCTGGGATCTAACTGGCATCTCCCATATCTCCTGCATTGGCAGGTGGATTCTTTACCACTAGCAACACTTTATTACGTGATGTTGAACATTGTCCCCTATGCTATACAGTAGGTCTTTATTGATCATTTTATGTATAGTGGTGTGTGTGTGTTAATCCCAAACACCTAATTTATCCCTCGGCCACCTTTTCCCTTTGGTGAACAGAAGTTGGTTTTCTGTGTCAAAGAGTCTGTTTCAGCTTTATAAATAGGTTTGTTTGTATCATTATTTTTTTTAGATTCAACAAATAAGTGACATCATATGGTATTTGTGTTTCTCTGTGTGATTTACTTCACATAGTATGATCATCGCTAGGTCCATCTCTGTGGTTGCAAATGACATGATTTCGTCCTTTTTCATGGCCGAGTAGTATTCCACTGTCTGTATGTATCACATCCTTCTTATCCATTCCTCTGCCGACGGACATCTAGGTTGCTTCCGTGTCCAGGCTATTTTGAATAGTGCAGCTATGTACATTGGGGGGGGGTGCATGTATTTTTTTGAATGATGGTTTTCTTGGGATGCTGGGTTGTATGTGATTTACTGTATTAGATCAGCCTCAGGTTTTATGATGTAGTGATTCAAAATGGTTATAGATTATACTCCATTTAAAGTTATTACAAAATCTCATAACCATTTTAAAATCATATGATTTTAAACAGGACTCCCAGTGCTGGTCATGAGGAAAGGAGCATCTTTCTTTAATGGATCACTGCAAGAAATGTTGCACAAGATGCATGCTGCAGGCATTCTAAGGCAGCTATGTTGTTCAGTTGCTCAGTCTTGTCTGACTGTTTGTGACCGCATGGACTGTCGCCCGCCAGGCCCCTCTGTCCGTGGGATTCTCCAGGCAAGAAGACTGGAGTGGGTTGCCATGCCCTCCTCCAGGGAATCTTCCCCACCCAGGGATCAAACCCGGGTCTCCTGCATTGGCAGGTGGGTTCTTAAAACACTGGACCGCCAGGGAAGTTCTGCCACGCAAGTTTTGATGGAGGAATCTGTGTGCTGGGCGCAGTTCTGACCCCAAGCAAACAATCTCGACCTTGTGGGTGGTGAGTTCAGTTTTCTCGTAGCGATTTCTGCCAAATACAGAGCGTTTGTGGTTCTCATAGCTGACCAAACATCTTCGTATATTGTGTTTGTAAAATATGGATCCTGGGGCAGGGATCTTCCTGTTATTGTAATTATTGCTCAGAAACATAATTACAAAACTTTACGAACGTGACATAAAGTCATCAGTGTGTTTGGCAGATTCATTAAGACTTGAAAAAGGCTTGGACAGGAGATTTAATGCCTCGCGAAGCCACTTAAAAGGAAGGGTAATAGGTTCATTATATCCATGCCATAACATCTTAGGAAAGATAACGGTCAGCCTAGACGTATACGTCACGGTCTGTTTAATGAAAGTCAGATCGCAGGGAGCAGGCAAGGAAAAATACAAGTGCGTGAAAAGTTGTAAGCAGAGGAGACGGCCAAAGGAGTTTTAGGACCATTTGCAGATCAGGGCTAGAGGAACAGGTGTAGAGAATAAACGCGTGGACACCAAGTGCGGAAGGGAAGGGCGGGATGCGTTGGGAGATGGGGATGCGCACAGATGCGCCGCTGATATGTGTCTGCGTGACTTCATTCGTGTCTGACTCTTTGCAACCCCACGGACTGTAGCCCCGCCAGGCTCCTCTGTCCATGGGATTTTCCAGGCAAGGATACAGGAGCGGGTTGCCGTTTCCTCCTCCAGGGGATCTTCCCAACCCAAGGACTGAACTTGGGTCTCCTGTTGTCTCCTGAACTGGCAGGCAGATTCTGTACCACCTGGGGAAGACTTGAAGAACAGGATGGAGGCAGGTTCCTTAAAAGGCTAAATGTAGAACGACTATATGATCCTGTAATCCCACTCCTACGCCAATACCCAGAGAAAACAGAAACTTTTTTTTTTTGAATCAATAGAGTTTAATTTTTTCCTGTTTCCTTTTTGGAATTAAGACAAAGCAGGACAAGTTAGAGATTTGTCTTAGGTTTTTTCCTCAGCTCCCACCTAACCCTGCCATTTTTTTTTTTAAAATCATGCTTTTTTTGTGTATGTGTGAAAGTTGCTCTGTCGTGTCCAACTCTTTGAGACCCCATGGACTGTACAGGCCATGGGATTCTCCAGGCTAGAAGACTGGAGTGGGTAGCCTTTCCCTTCTCCAGGGGATCTTCCCAACCCAGGGATGGAACCCAGGTCTCCCTCATTGCAGGCGGATTCTTTACCAGCTGAGCCACAAGGGACGCTCAAGAATCCTGGAGTGGGTAGCCTACCCCTCCTCCAGTGGATCTTCCTGACCCAGGAATTGAACTGGGGTCTCCTGCATTGCAGGCAGATTCTTTACCAACTGAGCCACTGGGGAAGCCCCAAAGTCTTTATTAAATTTGTTACAATGTTGCTTCTGCTTCATTTTTTTATTTTTTGACCTTGAGGCATGTGGGATTTCAGCTCCCCAACCAGACTTCAAACCCATAGCCCCTGCATTGGAAGGTGAAATCTTAATCATTGGGCTTCCAGGAAAGTCCCTACCATGTACTTTTAAACCCTGGAGTCTCTCTACTTCATCCTTGATGCTTTTTCTAACTCTTGCAGTTTTATCCACTGCCTCAAATCAGGACCTCAGATGGCCGCGTCTCTGATTTCTCTGGTTTCTGTTTTCAATTTGTGTTATGGGCCTGAAAACACCCAGGTCTGGATTATCTGCCTGCTGTTTGTCTTCCGGTCAACGCCAGTACTGTGTTCCACACTTTTTCTCAGCAGAGAAGAAAATACATTTGGCTTAAAAAAAAAAAAAATGCATCGTGACTTCAACACGTCTCTTGTACAGAAAAGGTATTAATCGGTGTTATAAAGCTGCCCAGCATGGGCAGCTGAATTCCCCACCCCCCATCGCTCAATGATTAACTGAAACATAGCTTTGTTTTTGCCTGGTTTGACAACAAAAACCATAGTTTTATTTAGTGGGATTTTAAAAATCAATAGAGGAGTAAGGCACACAGCTAATGTCAGAGAAGTGAGCTAACACAAGACACGAAAAAGGTTCATTGAACTTCCCTGGGGGTCCAGTGGTTAAGACTTCAGCCATCCAATGCAGGGGGTGTGGGTTCGATCCCTGCTCATGGAGCTGAGATCCCACACACCTCCTGGCCAAAAAATATAAAACAGAAGCAATATTGTATCTAATTCAATAAAGACATTGAAAATGGTGCACATAAAAAATCTTTTGAAAGAAGCAGGTTAAAAAATACAAGATGATTTCATTCGGCAATCGTGGGCTCATGACTCTGAAATCTCATGAATCATCTGAAATTGTGTGCAGAACTTTGCTTATTGCGAGTAAATATAATGCCAACTCTCCAGGCATTGATGGCTTCCATTGAGGAGTCAAAGGTGCCTCACGAGTCAGCTGTTACTATTACATAGTACAGACTAAATGAGTATCTTTGAGGAGTCCTCACTGAAGAATCTGATTCATCATGCTGGGCTGTGCTGTCTTGTCTGACTCTTTATGACCCCATGGACTGTAGCCTGCCAGATTCCTCTGTCCATGGAATTTCCCAGAGCAAGAATACTGGCATAGGTTGCCATTTCCTCCTACAGGGGAATCTTCCCAACCCAGGGATCGAACCCAGGTCTCCTGCACTGCAGGCAGATTCTTTACCATCTGAGCCCCCAGGGTGGGGGGCATTTAGGTGGGTTGGGATGGAAGGGTGGCTTAGGGTGGTCTGCCCACCCCTCCTTGGGGGGCCACGTGCACCAACCCCACCCTGCTTTTGCTCCCAGCTCCTCAGAAGTGGTCTTTTTGCATCTTCTTGTCGATAATTTGTCTCAACTGTGCAGGCAGGCGGTTATTGTTAGTCCCGTATAGTTTCTTTGTATTTTATTGCTGGAGGAGACTGCTTATGCAGGTGCAACCAGGGTCCTAGCCTGTTTCACCGTGTGTGGGGTGGGGGGGGCGGTATCTGACTCTCTGCAACCCCATGGATTGCAGCCCACCAGGCCCCTCTGTCCCTGGGATTCTCCAGGCAAGAGTACTGGAGTGGGTTGCCTTTTCCTCCTCCAGGGGATCTTCCCGACCCAGGGATCGAACCTGGGTCTCCCGTGTTGGCAGGCAGATTCTTTATCACTGAGTCACCTGGAATAAGGCACAACTCCATGAAGGGGCTTCATGGGTGTTGTCGTAGTCGGCTCTGGATACGACTGTGCTTCTTCTCAGCTCTTGGTTACAGCTCACGGCTGGGTCTCCGTCCTCCTCACCCACTGAGCTTGACGCATGGCGTGGCCCGTCCCTCAGACCGTGAGTCCCCGTGTTGACGTTTTGGGGCCAAAAGACACAAATGGTTTTCAGTTTGAATACAGATCACAGAAATGTGGCCTGTGCACGGCGTTGCTTGCAGGGCATGTTCTTGTCCAAACGCGCTCTATCGTGTCTCCACGGGGCTTTTCAATTGCATCCCGTGACTCAGCTTTTCAGGGTTATGTTGCATTACATCGCGTTTTGGGTTTTATGGACTCCAGAATGAAGTTTGCCGCTTACAGTCCACAAACTGCCATATGGGACCTGCAAAGCCTGCTGTTGGCTATAACCTGTAAAAGCATTTCCTTGGAAAACTGATGCATTCATGGGCTGGGGCAGCCATAACATTACCCTAGATGGGGCGGCTTAAACAACATTCACCCTCCCGCAGTCCTGGAGGCCGGAGGCTGAGACCCCCAGGTGTGGGCAGGGCTGGTTCCTCCCGAGACCTCTCTCCTGGGCGTGTGGATGGCCGTCTCCTCCGAGTCCTCATGGGGCCATCCCTCTGTGTGTGTCTGTATCCCAATCTCCTCTTCGTATAAGGCCCCCAGTCTTGTGGGATCAGGACCCAGCCTAATGCACAAAGGTTGTTTGTTTAAACTCGATGGCCTCTGAGTTTAAATAAGTCCCCATTCCGAAGGATCAGAACCCACCGTCATGACCTCCACCTTCATCTCCTCTCCAAAGACCCTTATCTCCAAATACAGCCCCACTCTGAGATCCTGGAGTGGGGGGTCAGAGCATCAACATGTTAATTTCATGGGGACACAATTCACCGCACGGCAGATGACGATTTACTACGACCAGGTGGAACAGCACACCCGTGTGTGTATTCAGCCTCCTTCTCTCAGTATTCCTGTGTCTGCTTTCCCACTGGGGGTGCACTGACCATCACGTGCCTTCAACAGTGAGCCTGGATTTATTTCCAAACGTCGGTTGTACAGTCTGTGCCAACAGTGTTACCGGGATCCCAGTGAAACGACGCGCCTGGCTTTTTCGTTTTTCCTACTCACCGGGCGTTTCTGTGACAGAAGCCGCTCTGTTCTTCTGACTTGGTTTGCTGTTTATGACTCTTTGCGTCTTGTCTTCACGTGATCTGAATATTCACGGGTTGCCCCTGGGTTATGGGGGAAAGAGGAGGTTCAGTGAGGAAAGTCAGGTTGGTCCGTGTTCCCGGACTTGCGAAGCCAAACGCACCTTGGTGCATCTTTGTTGTTGTGTGGTCTCTAACTTGACTCTCTGCAACCCCGTGGATGGTAGCCCACCAGGCTCCTCTGTCCATGGGGATTCTCCAGGTCAGAATACTGGACTGGGTTGCCGTTTCCTCTTCCAGGGGATCTTCCCGATCCAGGGATGGAACCCCCATCTACTGCTTGGCAGGCGGGTTCTTTACCACTGAGTCATGTAGGAAGTCCACATCTTTCATTAGGGTCTTCCTGGCTCTGAACCTCATGATTCACAATCATCAGTGGATTGTTGATGCTTTTCATCCTTCTTAGGATCCGTTTAAGGACAAAAAATGTTTGTGAGTATACTCACCTTCAAAAGGGTCAAAACTGAAAGTCACTCAGTCGTGTCCGCCTCTTTGCGACCCCCATGGCCTGTATAGCCCACCAGGCTCCTCTGTCCGTGGGATTCTTCAGGCAAGAATACTGGAGTGGGTTGCCAGTTCTTCCCCAGTGGCTCAGTTAGTAAAGAATCTGCCTGCAATGTGGGAGACCTGGATTCCCTCCCTGGGTTGGGAAGATCCCCTGGAGAAGGGGAAGGCTACCCACTCCAGTATTCTGGCCTGGAAAATTCCGTGGACTGTATGGTCCATGGGGTCGCAGAGAGTCAGACACGACGGAGCGACTTTCACTTTCACTTCACTTTCTCCAGGGGATCTTCACAAACCAGGGATCGAACCTGGGTCTCCTGCATTGAAGGCAGATTCTTTACCGTCTGAATCACCAGGAAAGCTCTATTTATTCACCTTAGAAAAATGGGGAAATATTATGTCATAAAGCCCCAGTTTGTCTCTTCCTCCAGCTTTTTAATCTAGTAAGTAATGCAATTTTGAAAGTTGTGCACACATAATGTGTGTGTGTGTATAAACGGTGTGTGTCCTAATTATGTAAGTAATTTTAAAATATATTTGTTTATTCACCCGTGCTGGGTCTTAGTTGTGGCATGTGATATCTTTTAATTGCACAGTGCAGACTCTTAATTGAGGCATGTAGAATATAGTTCCCTGACCTAGGATTGAACCTGGGCCCCCTGCATTGGGAGCTCAGATTCCTAGACACTGGACCACCCAGGAAGTCTTTTTGTAAATAACTGAATATGTTATTTATGCTTTATATTGCTGTACATCACATCATGTAGATGTGTGGTAAGACATTTCATATTATGCTGGGAGTTTCTGTCTTTAAAGAAATTGTAAAGTACCTTTGTATAATATTTGTTGCAGGAGTAGAATATATTGATTCGCATTTGGAGTATAATTCTTTTTTATGTCGTCAACTTCTTAGCTTCTTTTTTTTTCATTTATTTTTGGGGTATAATTCTTGACATTTATAATTGTTATAGAATGTTAGCCATGTTCCCTGTGTTGTACAAAATGTCCTCAGAGTATTTTATACATAGTGGTTTATCTCTCTCTAATGTGCTTTGAGATAGCCACTATTGTGTTGTATTTTTTAGATGCTACATATAAGTGATATCATATGGTATTAATATTAGCCTTTCTGACTTAGTATGATAATCTCTAGGTCCATCCATGTTACTGCACTTGGCATTAGTTCATTTTTTTCTATGGCTGAGTAATAAAAGCTGAGAGCTGAAGAACGGATGCTTTTGAACTGTGGTGTGGGAGAAGACTCTTTAGAGTCCCTTCCCTTGGACTGCAAGGAGATCCAACCAGTCCCTCCTAAAGGAAATCAGTCCTGAGTGTTCATTGGAAGGACTGATGTTGAAGCTGAGGCTCCAATCCTTTGGCCACCTGATGCAAAGAGCTGACTCATTTGAAAAGACCCTGATGCTGGGGAAGATTGGGGGCAGGAGGAGAAGGGGATGACAGAGGATGAGATGCTTGGATGGCATCACTGACTCCTTGGACATGGGTTTGGGTGGACTCTGGGAGTTGGTGATGGACAGGGAGGCCTGGTGTGCTGCAGTCCATGGGGTCACAGAGAGTCGGACACGACTGACCGACTGAACTGAACTGAATATTCCACTGTATGTAGATGCCACATCATCTTCATCTATTCCTTGCTGAGGGACATTTAGGTTGCTTCCATGTCTTGGCCATTGTGAGCAGAGGTGCTCTGAACATAAGGGTACATGTATCTTTTCAGAGTTTTGTCTGGATGTGTGCCTTGAGCTGGGGTTGTTGGATCATATGATGACTGTGTTTTTCGCTCTTTGAGGAACTTCCATAGTCTTTTCCACACTGGCTGCACCCACTTACATTCTCACCAATAGTATATGCACACGATGTGGTTTTTACAAAAAAAGTTAAAGAGCATCTAGTGAGTTTCTTTCAAACCTGCCATGTAACTTGCGAGGAATCAGTTTAATTCATGATAGAACAGACTCTTCACCCCTTGACAGGTGGGCATAACATGGCGATAGTTATGGCAAAGAATCTGCCTGCCAATGCAGAAGACAGGAGAGATGTAGGTTCGATCCCTGGGTCGGGAAGACCCCCTGGAGGAGGAAATGGCAACCCACTCCAGTCTTCTTGCTGGGACAATCCCATGGACTCAGGAGCAGGCTACAGTCCATGGGGTTGTAAAGAGTCAGATATAACTGAAGCGACTTAGCACGCACAAAATAATTCAACCGACATTTATATTCCATTCACTTGAATTTTCAACACTACATGCTACTAGGGCTAATGATGAAACGCTGAAAAGCAATCATTCAAATCATCTAAAATTATAAACAGTGAGGAACTAAGGAAAGGCAGCTCAGGTTGCTTTGGATGTGTGTGCATTTTCTAAATAAAATAAGGGGACGTGACTACACTCAGAACGCACCATGTCCAAGTCCGTTTTGGAAACTGCCCTGGGAAGAACTGACATGGAATGGAGACCTTCCGGTCCGTGTGCCTCGGCTCACGCGGTTTCAACACGTGGTTCTCTGTGAGGGTGGCATCACCGACTCGATGGGCATGGGTTTGGGTAGACCCTGGGAGCTGGTGATGGGTAGGGAGTCCTGGCGTGCCGCGGTTCATGGGGTCGCAAAGAGTAGGACACGGCTGAGCGACTGAACCGAACTGAACTGAGAAACCTAGGGAACAGCAGACAAAGCGCCAAGGTAGAGTCAATATTTGGAGAGGGAGAACAGGAACACTTTGTTCCGACAGCTGTGTGTTTCATTTTGGAAGTCGGGACTTGGTTTGCTACTTTGTGTGACTCGCAGACAGGCAGCGAGATGATTCAGTTACACCTACATAGATGTATTCCTCTTCATATCCTCTTTGATTATGTTTTATCACAGGGATATTGCATATAGTTCTGTGTGCCACAGGGGACGACCTTGTTTATCACTTCTAAATATAATGGTTTGTCTGATGGCTGTAACGTTTGACTTTTTATTTTTCACTGGGATATAGCCAATTAACAGTGTTGTGACGGTTTCAGGTGGACAGCAAAGGGACTCAGCCGTACATACATATATATGTATCCATTCTCCCCCAAACTCCCCTCTCTTCCAGGCCGCCACACGACATTGAGCAGAGTCCATTGAGTCGGTGATGCCATCCAACCACCTCATCCTCTGTCGTCCCCTTCTCCTCCCACCTTCAATCTTTTCCAGCATCAGGGTCTTTTCCAATGAGTCAGTTCATCGCCATCAGGTGGCCAAAGTATTGGAGCCTCAGCTTCAGCATCAGTCCTTCCAACGAATATTCAGGACTGATTTCCTTCAGGATCGACTGGTTGGATCTCCTTGCAGTCCAAGAGACTCTCAAGAGTCTTCTCCAACACCACAGTTCAAAAGCATCAATTCTCCAGCACTTAGCATGCTTTCTGGCCCAACTCTCACATCCAGACATGACCACTGGAAAAACCATAGCCTTGACTAGACGGACCTTTGTTGGCAAAGTAATGTCTCTGCTTTTTAATATGCTGTGTAGGTTGGTCATAACTTTCCTTCCAAGGAGTAAGCGTCTTTTAATTTCATGGCTGCAGTCACCATCTGCAGTGATTCTGGAGAAATAAAGTCAGCTGCTGTTTCCACAGTTTCCCCATCTATTTCTCATGAAGTGATGGGACCGGATGCCATGATCTTAGTTTTCTGAATGTTGAGCTTTAAGACATGTTTTCCAACATGTCTTTCACTTTCATCAAGAGGCTTTTTAGTTCTTCTTCGCTTTCTGCCATAAGAGTGGTGTAATCTGCATATCTGAGGTTACTGATATTTCTCCCGGCAATCTTGATTCCAGCTTGTGCTTCCTCCAGCTCAGCGTTTCTCATGATGTACTCTGCATGGAAGTTAAATAAGCGGGGTGACAATATACAGCCTTGATGCACTCCTTTCCCAATCTTGAGCTAGTGCATTGTTTCATGTCCGGTTCTAAGTGTTGCTTCTTGACCTGCATTCAGATTTGTCAGGAGGCAGGTCAGGTGATCTGGTATGCCCATCTCTTTCAGAATCTTCCACAGTGTGTTATGATACACACACTCAAAGGCTTTGGCATAGTCAATAAAGCAGAAGGAGATGTTTTTCTGGAACTCTCTTGCTTTTTCTATGATCCAGCGGATGTTGGCAATTCAATTCCTGGTTCCTCAGCCTTTTCTAAATCTGGCTCGAACATCTGGAAGTTCTCAGTTCACGTACTGTTGAAGCCTGGCTTGGAGAATTTTCAGCATTACCTTGCTAGCATTCTCCATCTTAAATATAGCGGTGTGCATGTGCTGGCTGTATTTTTTCACAGAAATCGTTGAGAACTCGCCCAGTGAGGGCACCTCAGGTGATCCGTCCTGCTTGTTCAGACGGCCTCATTTCCTCTCCGGAGGCGGCGAGGCAGGTATCAGGGAGGATTAAAAATAAATGCAGTCAGAGCGAGGCACACTCACGGGAGCAGCTGGGACCTGCAGAGAAAGCGCACCCCCGTGAGCTGGGCCCCCCTGCCGCCCCAGGCTGGTGTCTGCACCCCGGGAGGGAGGCAGCCTTGCTGGTGGGGGAAGAGGGGGCTTTGGGAAGGAGAGGGCAGTGGGGTTTCAAGCCTAGGTCAGCGCCTTCATGAGCCATCACATCCTGCGCTGAGTTTGACCCCAGATGCATGAATGACTGGGGGAGGGGGACGTTTTCATCCTGAAGTCTGTGCTCCAGGACTGGTTCATTGTTTCTTTGCAAAATGGGCTTTCTGTGGGCGGAGAATGCATACGCATGTATGTTTGGCTGAGTCCCTTCGCCATTCACCTGAAATCCTCAGGATGTAGTTAATGGTCTCTACCCTGATACAAAGTGTTTTTGCTGTTAAAAATAAGCTTCCTGTGAAGTGGGTAGGAAGGTGTGGCAATCACAGTTATGGTAACTCCAACAAACAGATTCTAATGTTTTGATGGCAACGTGGTGGGGGCGGGGGAGGCAGGCAAAATTGGGGGTCAAGGAAGGAAAATGTGGGAGACAGGCAGGCAAAATGGGGGTGTTCGTGTTAGTTGCTCATTCGTGTCTGACTCTTTGTGACCTCATGGACTGTACCCTGCCAGACTCCTCTGTCCATGGGGATTCTCCAGGCAAGACTACTGGAGTGGGTGGGCATGCCCTCCCCCAGGGGGTCTTCCTGACCCAGGGACTGAACCTGGGTCTCAAAATTGCAGAGGAGAAAGGCAGGCCAAATGGGGGGAGGGCACGCAAAAATTAAGATGAAGTCAGGCAAAATGGGGAAAGTGTAGGGAGGGGCCCATGTAGACATGTCCAAGGTCTGGAAGAGCATCCATCCTATCTCCCTACGTACGTGTCACTGGCGGGAACATGCTCCCCCCCCCCCCACTTCCTGCCTGGAGCCCGTGACCCCACAGAGACGGGCAGTCAGTCTGGGTCAAGTGTGAGCCTGGCACCCGTGTGTTGCTTCAGCTTTCGAGCCGCCCGGCTGAGAGATGCTAGAGAGGTGAGAATATCAAAGAGGAGGAAGGAAGGCAGTGAACGAGCGAAAGATGAGAGGGACTTCCGTGGTGGGCCAGTGGTTTAAGGCTTCAGCTTCCAGTGCAGGGGATGTGGGTTCAATCCCTGCTCAGGGAGCTTAGATCGTACATGCTGGGAGGCCAAAATAACTAGCACATAAGACAGAAGCAATATGGTAACAAATTCAGTAAAGGCTTTAGAAATGGTCCATGGCAAAAAGAAATTTAAAAAGAAGAAGAAGAAGAAGAAAGAGCAGATCCTGAAATGTAGGCAGCATCTTCATTGACCCTCGGCCGGCTCTGGGACCCAGAGCAGTCAAGGTCAGACAGCTAGTGAGGCCAGCTCTGTGTTTGGAGGGGAAAAGAGCAGATGCTCGTGATGGCTGGGAATTCCATCTGTCGACATCCAGGGCAGGAACACTTGTGGCCTGTGGCAGAAATGTGGGAGTTTGTTCTAGTGCTGGGTGGGTTTGGGAAAAATCTGACAGGTTCAGATATGAGACCAATGCAGTATTTTCTATCACATCTGTTCTCCTGAAGGAAAAGTCGCTCAGTCATGTCTGACTCTTTGCGACCCCAGGGACTATACAGTCCATGGAATTCTCCAGGCCAGAATACTGGAGTGGGTAGCCTTTCCCTTCTCCAGGGGATATTCCCTAACCCAGGGATTGAACCCAGGTCTCCCACATTGCAGGAGGGTTCTTTACCATCTGAGCCACGAGGGAAATCCATAATATATATAATATACATACACTTGGTGTATGATAAGACATAACACATAATATATAACATACAATTAAGTAAACATCCTATAACCACTTAAACTATGTCCATCCCATCTCAATAAAGCTGGGAAAAAAAACAGAAAGCATTGATATTTAAAAACAAATGAAAAGAAAGTGAAGTCACTCAGTCGTGTCTGACTCTTTGTGACCCCGTGGACTGTAGCCCACCAGGGTCCTCCGTCCATGGGATTCTCCAGGCAAGAGTACTGGAGCAGGGTTGCCATTTCCTTCTCCAGGGGGGTCTTCCCGACCCAGGGATCGAACCTGGGTCTCCCGCATCACATACAGATGCTGTACCCTCTGAGCGACCAGGGAAGCCCAAAAAAGCCAAACAAAATATTGCATTTTCCAAAAAGATTCCTTTGGGTTTTGAAGAAAACGTTTCGGTCAACCCAAGGCAAGTGAAAGCCCTGGTACAAGGAGGTGTGACGTCATTTCCCTGGGAGACCCTTGAGCTCCTCCCATGGTGGGGAGACAGCTGTCAGTTTCTCGAAGCTCACGGGAGTGCAAGCAGGGCTCTGGTTTTCACGACGTGAGCACCAGGGCTGTGGATTCCGTGAGAGAAGACCCCAGAGAAGAGCCGGCATCTAGGTGCGATCTCCCCCGCACACGCCATCTACTTCTTGGCGTCCTGGCTGTCTGCCCGAATCCATGTCTTGGAGGAGAAGCTGTGCTTTCCTCTGTTTGAAGCTGAGTCTAGATTTTTATGAAGGAAACCACCTGCCTGTTAAGTCTTGTTAAAGGCCTCGACATGCCTGCCGGGAGAAAGGAAGCAATAGTGACGGGTTGTAGAAAACCTTGGTGGGAAATTATTTATGACAATAATTCTGTCTGACGATATGGGTCCAGGTACCAGCTATGTCACTTCTTTTTTCTTTTAAACTTTTTATTTTGTATTGGGGTGTAGCTGATCAATAACGCTGTGATGGTTTCAGGTGGACCGCCAAGGGACTCAGCCTTACATATATGTGTATTGATTCTCCCCCCAGCTCCCTTCCCATCCAGGCTGCCGCGTGACATGGAGCAGAGTTTCCTGGGCTGTCTAGCAGGTCCTTGCTGGTTCTCCATGTTAAATCCAGCAGTGTGTCCATGTCCATCCCAGACTCCCTGACTATCCCTTCCTCCAAGCCCCAGCAACCACAAATTCATTCTCAAAGTCTGTGAGTCCCTGTCTCTTTTGTAAGTAAGTTTATGTGTATCTTTTAGGATTCCTCATATAAAGGACGTCATAGGCTATGTCTCCTTTCCTGTCTGACTCACTCACTTTACTCAGTAGGACGATCTCTAGGTCCATCCATATTTCTGCAAGTGGCACTGTTTCACTCTTTTTTATGGCTGCGTAGTATTCCACTGTATATATGAACATTGTCTTTATCCGTTCCTCTATGTATGGACTTTCAGGTTGCTTCCATGACTTGCTATTGTAAACAGTGCTGCAATGAAGACTAGGGTGCATATATATTTTTGGACCATGTTTTTTTTTTTCCAGGTGTATACCCAGGAGTGGGATTGCAGGATGATGCGATAGCTCTATTTTTAGTTTTCTAAGAGACCTCCATCTTGTTCTCGATTCCAGCTATGTCTTTTCTTGACCGTGTGTGGTCAGCAGAAT